>NC_091181.1:23502159-23869659 GCF_040958095.1 Procambarus clarkii
GTGAGGGCTGGTGCAACAGTAAGTGAGGGTTGGTGCAACAGTAAGTGAGGGCTGGTGCAACAGTAAGTGAGGGTTGGGGCAACAGTAAGTGAGGGCTGGTGCAACAGTGAGGGCTGGGGCAACGTAAGTGAGGGCTGGTGCAACAGTAAGTGAGGGCTGGGGCAACAGTAAGTGAAGGCTGGTGCAACAGTAAGTGAGGGCTGGGACAACAGTGAGGGCTGGTGCAACAGTAAGTGAGGGCTGGTGCAACAGTAAGTGGGGCTGGAGCAACAGTAAGTGAAGGCTGGAGCAACAGTAAGTGAGGGCTGGTGCAACAGTGAGGGCTGGAGCAACAGTGAGGGCTGGTGCAACAGTAAGTGAGGACTGGTGCAACAGTTAGTGAGGGCTGGTGCAACAGTGAGGGCTGGTGCAACAGTAAGTGAGGGTTGGTGCAACAGTAAGTGAGGGCTGGTGCAACAGTGAGCGCTGGGGCAACAGTAAGTGAGGGCTGGTGCAACAGTGAAGGCTGGTGCAACAGTGAGGGCTGGTACAACAGTAAGTGAGGGCTGGTGCAACAGTAAGTGAGGGCTGGGGCAACAGTAAGTGAAGGCTGGTGCAACAGTAAGTGAGGGCTGGGACAACAGTGAGGGCTGGTGCAACAGTAAGTGAGGGCTGGTGTGCAACAGTAAGTGAGGGCTGGAGCAACAGTAAGTGAAGGCTGGAGCAACAGTAAGTGAGGGCTGGTGCAACAGTGAGGGCTGGAGCAACAGTGAGGCTGGTGCAACAGTAAGTGAGGGCTGGTGCAACAGTTAGTGAGGGCTGGTGCAACAGTGAGGGCTGGTGCAACAGTAAGTGAGGGTTGGTGCAACAGTAAGTGAGGGCTGGTGCAACAGTGAGCGCAGGGGCAACAGTAAGTGAGGGCTGGTGCAACAGTGAAGGCTGGTGCAACAGTGAGGGCTGGTACAACAGTAAGTGAGGGCTGGTGCAACATTAAGTGAGGGCTGGTGCAACAGTGAGGGCTGGTGCAACAGTGAGGGTAGGTGCAACAGTAAGTGAGGGCTGGTGCAACAGTTAGTGAGGGCTGGTGCAACAGTGAGGGCTGGTGCAACAGTAAGTGAGGGCTGGTGCAACAGAAGTGAGGGCTGGTGCAACAGAAAGTGAGGGTTGGGCAACAGTAAGTGAGGGCTGGTGCAACAGTGAGGGCGGGGTGACAGTAAGTGAGGGCTGGTGCAACAGTTAGTGACGGCTGGTGCAACAATAAGTGAGGGCTGGTGCAACAGTGAGGGCTGGTGCAACAGTAAGTGAGGGCTGGTGCAACAGTGAGGGCTGGTGCAACAGTAAGTGAGGGCTGGTGCAACAGTAAGTGAGGGCTGGTGCAACAGTAAGTGAGGGCTGGTGCAACAGTAAGTGAGGGCTGGGGCAACAGTAAGTGAAGGCTGGTGCAACAGTAAGTGAAGGCTGGAGCAACAGTAAGTGAGGGCTGGTGCAACAGTAAGTGAGGGTTGGTGGAACAGTAAGTGAGGGCTGGTGGAACAGTAAGTGAGGGCTGGTGCAACAGTAAGTGAGGGCTGGTGCAACAGTAAGTGAGGGCTGGAGCAACAGTAAGTGAGGGCTGGTGCAACAGTAAGTGAGGGCTGGATCAACAGTAAGTGAGGGCTGGAGCAACAGTAAGTGAGGGCTGGATCAACAGTAAGTGAGGGCTGGAGCAACAGTAAGTGAGGGCTGGTGCAACAGTAAGTGAGGGCTGGGGCAACAGTAAGTGAGGGCTGGTGCAACAGTAAGTGAGGGCTGGGGCAACAGTAAGTGAGGGGTGGTGCAACATTAAGTGAGGGCTGGAGCAACAGTGAGGGCTGGGGCAACAGTAAGTGAAGGCAAGGGCAACAGTAACTGAGAGCTGGTACAACAGTTTGTGAGGGCTGGTGCAACAGTAAGTGAGGGCTGGTGCAACAGTATGTGAGGGCTCGGGCAACAGTAAGTGAGGGCTGGTGCAACAGTAAGTGAGGGTTAGTGCAACAGTAAGTGAGGTTGTGCAACAGTAAGTGAGGGTTGGTGCAACAGTAAGTGAGGGCTGGTGCAACAGTAAGTGAGGGGCTGGTGCAACACGTAAGTGAGGGCTGAGGCAACAGTAAGTGAGGGTTAGTGCAACAGTAAGTGAGGGTTGGTGCAACAGTAAGTGAGGGTTGGTGCAACAGTAAGTGAGGGCTGGTGCAACAGTAAGTGAGGGCTGGTGCAACATTAAGTGAGGGCTGAGGCAACAGAAAGTGAGGGCTGGTGCAACAGTAAGTGAGGGCTGGGGCAACAGTAAGTGAGGACTGGTGCAACAGTAAGTGACGATTGGTGCAACAGTAAGTGAGGGATGGTGCAACAGTAAGTGAGGACTGGTGCAACAGTAAGTGAGCGGCTGGTGCAACAGTAAGTGAGGGCTGGTGCAACAGTAAGTGAAGGCTGGAGCAACAGTAAGTGAGGGCTGTGCAACAGTAAGTGAGGGTTGGTGCAACAGTAAGTGAGGGCTGGTGCAACAGTGAGGGCTGGGGCAACAGTGAGGGCTGGTGCAAACAGTAAGTGAGGGCTGGTGCAACAGTAAGTGAGGGCTGGTGCAACAGTAAGTGAGGACTGGTACAACAGTAAGTGAGGGCTGGTGCAACAGTAAGTGAAGGCTGGAGCAACCAGTAAGTGAGGGCTGGTGCAACAGTAAGTGAGGGTTGGTGCAACAGTAAGTGAGGGCTGGTGCAACAGTGAGGGCTGGGGCAACAGTGAGGGCTGGTGCAAACAGTAAGTGAGGGCTGGTGCAACAGTTAGTGAGGGCTGGTGCAACAGTGAGGGCTGGTGCAACAGTAAGTGAGGGTTGGTGCAACAGTAAGGGAGGGCTGGTGCAACAGTAAGTGAGGGTTGGGGGCAACAGTAAGTGAGGGCTGGTGCAACAGTGAGGGCTGGGGCAACAGTAAGTGATGGCTGGTGCAACAGTAAGTGAGGGCTGGGGCAACAGTAAGTGAAGGCTGGTGCAACAGTAAGTGACGGCTGGGACAACAGTGAGGGCTGGTGCAACAGTAAGTGAGGGCTGGTGCAACAGTAAGTGAGGGCTGGAGCAACAGTAAGTGAAGGCTGGAGCAACAGTAAGTGAGGGCTGGTGCAACAGTGAGGGCTGGGGCAACAGTGAGGGCTGGTGCAACAGTAAGTGAGGGCTGGTGCAACAGTTAGTGAGGGCTGGTGCAACAGTAAGTGAGGGCTGGTGCAACAGTGAGGGCTGGTGCAACAGTGAGGGCTGGTGCAACAGTAAGTGAGGGCTGGTGCAACAGTAAGTGAGGGCTGGTGCAACAGTGAGGGCTGGTGCAACAGTGAGGGTTGGTGCAACAGTAAGTGAGGGCTGGTGCAACAGTTAGTGAGGGCTGGTGCAACAGTGAGGGCTGGTGCAACAGTAAGTGAGGGTTGGTGCAACAGTAAGTGAGGGCTGGTGCAAAAGTGAGGCCTTGGGCGACAGTAAGTGTGGGCTGGTGCAACAGTTAGTGAGGGCTGGTGCAACAGTAAGTGAGGGCTGGTGCAACAGTGAGGGCTGGTGCAACAGTAAGTGAGGGCTGGTGCAACAGTAAGTGAGGGTTGGTGCAACAGGAAGTGAGGGCTGGTGCAACAGTGAGGCCTTGGGCGACAGTAACTGTGGGCTGGTGCAACAGTTAGTGAGGGCTGGTGCAACAGTAAGTGAGGGCTGGTGCAACAGTGAGGGCTAGTGCAACAGTAAGTGAGGGCTGAGGCAACAGTGAGGGCTAGTGCAACAGTAAGTGAGGACTGGTGCAACAGTAAGTGAGGGCTGGTGCAACAGTAAGTGAGGGCTGGGGCAACAGTAAGTGAAGGCTGGTGCAACAGTAAGTGAGGGCTGGTGCAACAGTAAGTGAGGGCTGGTGCAACAGTAAGTGAGGGCTGGTGCAACAGTAAGTGAGGGCTGGGGCAACAGTAAGTGAAGGCTGGTGCAACAGTAAGTGAAGGCTGGAGCAACAGTAAGTGAGGGCTGGTGCAACAGTAAGTGATGGTTGGTGGAACAGTAAGTGAGGGCTGGTGGAACAGTAAGTGAGGGCTGGTGCAACAGTAAGTGAGGGCTGGTGCAACAGTAAGTGAGGGCTGGAGCAACAGTAAGTGAGGGCTGGTGCAACAGTAAGTGAGGGCTGGTGCAACAGTAAGTGACGGCTGGATCAAGAATAAGTGAGGGCTGGAGCAACAGTAAGTGAGGGCTGGTGCAACAGTAAGTGAGGGCTGGAGCAACAGTAAGTGAGGGCTGGTGCAACAGTAAGTGAGGGCTGGGGCAACAGTAAGTGAGGGCTGGTGCAACAGTAAGTGAGGGCTGGGGCAACAGTAAGTGAGGGGTGGTGCAACAGTAAGTGAGGGCTGGAGCAACAGTGAGGGCTGGGGCAACAGTAAGTGAGGGCAAGGGCAACAGTAACTGAGAGCTGGTACAACAGTTTGTGAGGGCTGGTGCCACAGTAAGTGAGGGCTGGTGCAACAGTATGTGATGGGCTCGGGCAACAGTAAGTGAGGGCTGGTGCAACAGTAAGTGAGGGTTAGTGCAACAGTAAGTGAGGGTTGGTGCAACAGTAAGTGAGGGTTGGTGCAAAAGTAAGTGAGGGCTGGGTGCAACATTAAGTGAGGGCTGAGGCAACAGAAAGTGCGGGCTGGTGCAACAGTAAGTGAGGGCTGGGGCAACAGTAAGTGAGTACTGGTGCAACAGTAAGAGAGGACTGGTGCAACAGTAAGTGAGGGCTGGAGCAACAGTAAGTGAGGGCTGGTGCAACAGTAAGTGAGGGCTAGTGCAACAGTAAGTGAGGGCTGGTGCAACAGTAAGTGAGGGCTGGGGAAACAGTGAGGGCTAGTGCAACAGTAAGTGAGGGCTGGGGCAACAGTAAGTCAAGGCTGGTGCAACAGTAAGTGAGGGCTGGTGCAACAGTAAGTGAGGGCTGGTGCAACAGTAAGTGAGGGCTGGTGCAACAGTAAGTGAGGGCTGGTGCAACAGTAAGTGAGGGCTGAGGCAACAGTAAGTGAGGGTTAGTGCAACAGTAAGTGAGGGTTGGTGCAACAGTAAGTGAGGGTTGGTGCAACAGTAAGTGAGGGCTGGGGCAACAGTAAGTGAAGGCTGGTGCAACAGTAAGTGAGGGCTAGTGCAACAGTAAGTGAGGGCTGGTGCAACAGTAAGTGAGGGCTGGTGCAACAGTAAGTGAGGGCTGGGGCAACAGTAAGTGAAGGCTGGTGCAACAGTAAGGGAAGGCTGGAGCAACAGTAAGTGAGGGCTGGAGCAACAGTAAGTGAGGGTTGGTGGAACAGTAAGTGAGGGCTGTTGCAACAGTAAGTGAAGGCTGGATCAACAGTAAGTGAGGGCTGGAGCAACAGTAAGTGAGGGCTGGTGCAACAGTAAGTGAGGGCTGGAGCAACAGTAAGTGAGGGCTGGTGCAACAGTAAGTGAGGGCTGGGGCAACAGTAAGTGAGGGCTGGTGCAACAGTAAGTGAGGGCTGGGGCAACAGTAAGTGAGGGGTGGTGCAACAGTAAGTGAGGGCTGGAGCAACAGTGAGGGCTGGGGCAACAGTAAGTGAGGGCAAGGGCAACAGTAACTGAGAGCTGGTACAACAGTTTGTGAGGGCTGGTGCAACAGTAAGTGAGGGCTGGTGCAACAGTATGTGAGGGCTCGGGCAACAGTAAGTGAGGGCTGGTGCAACAGTAAGTGAGGGTTAGTGCAACAGTAAGTGAGGGTTGGTGCAACAGTAAGTGAGGGTTGGTGCAACAGTAAGTGAGGGCTGGTGCAACAGTAAGTGAGGGCTGGTGCAACAGTAAGTGAGGGCTGAGGCAACAGTAAGTGAGGGTTAGTGCAACAGTAAGTGAGGGTTGGTGCAACAGTAAGTGAGGGTTGGTGCAACAGTAAGTGAGGGCTGGTGCAACAGTAAGTGAGGGCTGGTGCAACATTAAGTGAGGGCTGAGGCAACAGAAAGTGAGGGCTGGTGCAACAGTAAGTGAGGGCTGGGGCAACAGTAAGTGAGGACTGGTGCAACAGTAAGTGAGGACAGGTGCAACAGTAAGTGAGGGCTGGTGCAACAGTAGGTGAGGACTGGTGCAACAGTAAGTGAGGGCTGGTGCAACAGTAAGTGAGGGCTGGTGCAACAGTAAGTGAAGGCTGGAGCAACAGTAAGTGAAGGCTGGTGCAACAGTAAGTGAGGGTTGGTGCAACAGTAAGTGAGGGCTGGTGCAACAGTGAGGGCTGGGGCAACAGTGAGGGCTGGTGCAACAGTAAGTGAGGGCTGGTGCAACAGTAAGTGAGGGCTGGTGCAACAGTAAGTGAGGACTGGTGCAACAGTAAGTGAGGGCTGGTGCAACAGTAAGTGAAGGCTGGAGCAACAGTAAGTGAGGGCTGGTGCAACAGTAAGTGAGGGATGGTGCAACAGTAAGTGAGGGCTGGTGCAACAGTGAGGGCTGGGGAAACAGTGAGGGCTGGTGCAACAGTAAGTGAGGGCTGGTGCAACAGTTAGTGAGTGCTGGTGCAACAGTGAGGGCTGGTGCAACAGTAAGTGAGGGTTGGTGCAACAGTAAGTGAGGGCTGGTGCAACAGTAAGTGAGGGTTGGGGCAACAGTAAGTGAGGGCTGGTGCAACAGTGAGGGCTGGGGCAACAGTAAGTGAGGGCTGGTGCAACAGTAAGTGAGGGCTGGGGCAACAGTAAGTGAAGGCTGGTGCAACAGTAAGTGAGGGCTGGGACAACAGTGAGGGCTGGTGCAACAGTAAGTGAGGGCTGGTGCAACAGTAAGTGAGGGCTGGAGCAACAGTAAGTGAAGGCTGGAGAAACAGTAAGTGAGGGCTGGTGCAACAGTGAGGGCTGGGGCAACAGTGAGGGCTGATGCAACAGTAAGTGAGGGCTGGTGCAACAGTTAGTGAGGGCTGGTGCAACAGTGAGGGCTGGTGCAACAGTAAGTGAGGGTTGGTGCAACAGTAAGTGAGGGCTGGTGCAACAGTAAGTGAGGGCTGGGGCAACAGTAAGTGAGGGCTGGTGCAACAGTGAGGGCTGGGGCAACAGTAAGTGAGGGCTGGTGCAACAGTGAGGGCTGGTGCAACAGTGAGGGCTGGTGCAACAGTAAGTGAGGGCTGGTGCAACAGTAAGTGAGGGCTGGGGCAACAGTAAGTGAAGGCTGGTGCAACAGTAAGTGAGGGCTGGTGCAACAGTAAGTGAGGGCTGGTGCAACAGTAAGTGAGGGCTGGTGCAACAGTAAGTGAGGGCTGGGGCAACAGTAAGTGAAGGCTGGTGCAACAGTAAGTGAAGGCTGGAGCAACAGTAAGTGAGGGCTGGTGCAACAGTAAGTGAGGGTTGGTGGAACAGTAAGTGAGGGCTGGTGGAACAGTAAGTGAGGGCTGGTGCAACAGTAAGTGAGGGCTGGTGCAACAGTAAGTGAGGGCTGGAGCAACAGTAAGTGAGGGCTGGTGCAACAGTAAGTGAGGGCTGGTGCAACAGTAAGTGAGGGCTGGGGCAACAGTAAGTGAGAGCTGGTGTAACAGTAAGTGAGGGCTGGGCAACAGTAAGTGAGGGCTGGTGCAACAGTAAGTGAGGGCTGGTGCAACAGTAAGTGAGGGCTGGAGCAACAGTGAGGGCTGGGGCAACAGTGAGGGCTGGTGCAACAGTAAGTGAGGGCTGGTGCAACAGTTAGTGAGGGCTGGTGCAACAGTGAGGGCTGGTGCAACAGTAAGTGAGGGTTGGTGCAACAGTAAGTGAGGGCTGGTGCAACAGTAAGTGAGGGCTGGGGAAACAGTAAGTGAGGGCTGGGGCAACAGTAAGTGAGAGCTGGTGCAACAGTTAGTGAGGGCTGGTGCAACAGCAAGTGAGGGCTGGAGCAACAGTGAGGGCTGGGGCAACAGTAAGTGAGGGCTGGTGCAACAGTAAGTGAGGGCTGGAGCAACAGTGAGTGAGGGCTGGGGCAACAGTGAAAGCTGGGGCAACAGTGAGGGCTGGGGCAACAGTGAGGGCTGGGGCAACAGTAAGTGAGGACTGGTGCAACTGTAAGTGAGGGCTGGTGCAACAGTAAGTGAGGGCTGGTGCAACAGTAAATGAGGGCTGGTGCAACAGTAAGAGAGGGCTGGTGCAACAGTAAGTGAGGGCTGGTGCAACAGAAGGTGAGGGCTGGTGCAACAGTAAGTGACGGCTGGTGCAACAGTAAGTGAGGGCTGGAGCAACAGTAAGTGAGGGCTGGGGCAACAGTGAGAGCTGGGGCAACAGTGAGGGCTGGGGCAACAGTAAGTGAGGGGTGGTGCAACAGTAAGTGAGGGCTGGTGCAACAGTAAGTGAGGGCTGGTGCAACAGTAAGTGAGGGCTGGTGCAACAGTAAGTGAGGGCTGGTGTAACAGTAAGTGAGGGCTGGGCAACAGTAAGTGAGGGCTGGTGCAACAGTAAGTGAGGGCTGGTGCAACAGTAAGTGAGGGCTGGAGCAACAGTGAGGGCTGGGGCAACAGTGAGGGCTGGGGCAACAGTAGGTGAGGGCTGGGGCAACAGTAAGTGAGGGCTGGTGCAACAGTAAGTGAGGGCTGGTGCAACAGTGAGGGCTGGTGCAACAGTAAGTGAGGGCTGGTGAAACAGTGAGGGCTGATGCAACAGTAAGTGAGGGCTGGTGCAACAGTGAGGGCTGGGGCAACAGTAAGTGAGGGCTGGTGCAGCAGCAAGTGAGGGCTGGGGCAACAGTAAGTGAGGGCTGGTGCAACAGTAAGTGAGGGCTGGTGCAACAGTAAGTGAGGGCTGGTGCAACAGTAAGTGAGGGCTGGGGCAACAGTAAGTGAGGGCTGGGGCAAGAGTGAAGGCTGGTGCAACAGTTAGTAAGGGCTGGTACAACAGTGAGGGCTGGTGCAACAGTAAGTGAGGGCTGGTGCAACAGTAAGTGAGGGCTAGAGCAACAGTAAGTGAGGGCTGGAGCAACAGTGAGGGCTGGTGCAACAGTAAGTGAGGGCTGGAGCAACAGCAAGTGAGGGCTGCGGCAACAGTAAGTGAGGGCTGGTGCAACATTAAGTGAGGGCTGGTGCAACAGTAAGTGAGGGCTGGTGTAACAGTAAGTGAGGGCTGGTGCAACAGTAAGGTAGGGCTGGGGCAACAGTAGGTGAGGGCTGGTGCAACAGTAAGTGAGGGCTGGTGCAACAGTAAGTGATGGCTGGTGCAACAGTAAGTGAGGGCTGGGGCATCAGTAAGTGAGGGCTGGTGCAACAGTAAGTGAAGGCTGGTGCAACAGTTAGTGAGGGCTGGGGCAACAGTAAGTGAGGGCTGGTGCAACAGTAAGTGAGGGCTGGTGCAACAGTAAGTGAGGGGTGGTGCAACAGTAAGTGAGGGCTGGTGCAACAGTAAGTGAGGGCTGGTGCAACAGTAAGTGAGGGCTGGGGCAACAGTAAGTAAGGGCTGGGGCAAAAGTGAAGGCTGGTGCAACAGTAAGTAAGGGCTGGTACAACAGTGAGGGCTGGTGCAACAGTAAGTGAGGGCTGGGGCAACAGTAAGTGAGGGCTGGGGAAACAGTAAGTGAGAGCTGGGGCAACAGTAAGTGAGAGCTGGTGCAACAGTTAGTGAGGGCTGGTGCAACAGCAAGTGAGGGCTGGAGCAACAGTGAGGGCTGGGGCAACAGTAAGTGAGGGCTGGTGCAACAGTAAGTGAGGGCTGGAGCAACAGTGAGTGAGGGCTGGGGCAACAGTGAGAGCTGGGGCAACAGTGAGGGCTGGGGCAACAGTGAGGGCTGGGGCAACAGTAAGTGAGGACTGGTGCAACTGTAAGTGAGGGCTGGTGCAACAGTAAGTGAGGGCTGGTGCAACAGTAAATGAGGGCTGGTGCAACAGTAAGAGAGGGCTGGTGCAACAGTAAGTGAGGGCTGGTGCAACAGAAGGTGAGGGCTGGTGCAACAGTAAGTGACGGCTGGTGCAACAGTAAGTGAGGGCTGGAGCAACAGTAATGAGGGATGGGGCAACAGTGAGAGCTGGGGCACCAGTGAGGGCTGGGGCAACAATAAGTGAGGGGTGGTGCAACAGTAAGTGAGGGCTGGTGCAACAGTAAGTGAGGGCTGGTGCAACAGTAAGTGAGGGCTGGTGAAACAGTAAGTGAGGGCTGGTGCAACAGTAAGTGAGGGCTGGGCAACAGTAAGTGAGGGCTGGTGCAACAGTAAGTGAGGGCTGGTGCAACAGTAAGTGAGGGCTGGAGCAACAGTGAGGGCTGGGGCAACAGTGAGGGCTGGGGCAACAGTAGGTGAGGGCTGGTGCAACAGTGAGGGCTGGTACAACAGTAAGTGAGGGCTGGTGCAACAGTGAGGGCTGGTGCAACAGTGAGGGCTGGTGCAACAGTAAGTGAGGGCTGGTGAAAGAGTGAGGGCTGATGCAACAGTAAGTGAGGGCTGGTGCAACAGTGAGGGCTGGGGCAACAGTAAGTGAGGGCTGGTGCAGCAGCAAGTGAGGGCTGGGGCAACAGTAAATGAGGGCTGGTGCAACAGTAAGTGAGGGCTGGTGCAACAGTAAGTGAGGGCTGGTGCAACAGTAAGTGAGTGCTGGGGCAACAGTAAGTGAGGGCTGGGGCAACAGTGAAGGCTGGTGCAACAGTTAGTAAGGGCTGGTACAACAGTGAGGGCTGGTGCAACAGTAAGTGAGGGCTGGTGCAACAGTAAGTGAGGGCTAGAGCAACAGTAAGTGAGGGCTGGAGCAACAGTGAGGGCTGGTGCAACAGTAAGTGAGGGCTGGAGCAACAGCAAGTGAGGGCTGCGGCAACAGTAAGTGAGGGCTGGTGCAACAGTAAGTGAGGGCTGGTGCAACAGTAAGTGAGGGCTGGTGTAACAGTAAGTGAGGGCTGGTGCAACAGTAAGGTAGGGCTGGGGCAACAGTAAGTGAGGGCTGGTGCAACAGTAAGTGAGGGCTGGTGCAACAGTAAGTGATGGCAGGTGCAACAGTAAGTGAGGGCTGGGGCATCAGTAAGTGAGGGCTGGTGCAACAGTAAGTGAGGGCTGGGGCAACAGTAAGTGAGGGCTGGTGCAACAGTAAATGAGGGCTGGTGCAACAGTGAGGGCTAGTGCAACAGTAAGTGAGGGCTGGTGCAACAGTAAGTGAGGGCTGGTGCAACAGTAAGTGAGGGCTGGGGCAACAGTGAGGGCTAGTACAACAGTAAGTGAGGGACTGGTGCAACAGTAAGTGAGGGCTGGGGCAACAGTAAGTGAGGGCTGGTGCAACAGTAAGTGAGGGCTGGGGCAACAGTAAGTGAGGGCTGGTGCAACAGTAAGTGAAGGCTGGTGCAACAGTGAGGGCTGGTGCAACAGTAAGTGAGGGCTGGTGCAACAGTGAGGGCTGGTGCAACAGTAAGTGAGGGCTGGTGCAACAGTGAGGGCTGGGGCAACAGTAAGTGAGGGCTGGTGCAACAGTAAGTGAGGGCTGGGGCAACAATAAGTGAGGGCTGGTGCAACATTAAGTGAGGGCTGGTGCAACAGTAAGTGAGGGCTGGTGCAACAGTAGGTGAGGGCTGGTGCAACAGTAAGTGAGGGCTGGGGCAACAGTAGGTGAGGGCTGGTGCAACAGTGAGGGCTGGTACAACAGTAAGTGAGGGCTGGTGCAACAGTGAGGGCTGGGGCTACAGTAAGTGAGGGCTGGTGCAACAGTAGGTGAGGGCTGGTGCAACAGTGAGGGCTGGTACAATAGTAAGTGAGGGTTGGTGCAACAGTGAGGGCTGGTGCAACAGTAAGTGAGGGCTGGTGCAACAGTAAGTGAGGGCTGGTGCAACAGTGAGGGCTGATGCAACAGTAAGTGAGGGCTGGTGCAACAGTGAGGGCTGGGGCAACAGTAAGTGAGGGTTGGTGCAGCAGCAAGTGAGGGCTGGGGCAACAGTAAGTGAGGGCTGGTGCAACAGTAAGTGAGGGCTGGTGCAACAGTAAGTGAGGGCTGGTGCAACAGTAAGTGAGGGCTGGGGCAACAGTAAGTGAGGGCTGGGGCAAAAGTGAAGGCTGGTGCAACAGTAAGTAAGGGCTGGTACAACAGTGAGGGCTGGTGCAACAGTAAGTGAGGGCTGGGGCAACAGTAAGTGAGGGCTGGGGAAACAGTAAGTGAGGGCTGGGGCAACAGTAAGTGAGAGCTGGTGCAACAGTTAGTGAGGGCTGGTGCAATAGCAAGTGAGGGCTGGAGCAACAGTGAGGGCTGGGGCAACAGTAAGTGAGGGCTGGTGCAACAGTAAGTGAGGGCATGGAGCAACAGTGAGTGAGGGCTGGGGCAACAGTGAGAGCTGGGGCAACAGTGAGGGCTGGGGCAACAGTGAGGGCTGGGGCAACAGTAAGTGAGGACTGGTGCAACTGTAAGTGAGGGCTGGTGCAACAGTAAGTGAGGGCTGGTGCAACAGTAAATGAGGGCTGGTGCAACAGTAAGAGAGGGCTGGTGCAACAGTAAGTGAGGGCTGGTGCAACAGAAGGTGAGGGCTGGTGCAACAGTAAGTGACGGCTGGTGCAACAGTAAGTGAGGGCTGGAGCAACAGTAAGTGAGGGCTGGGGCAACAGTGAGAGCTGGGGCAACAGTGAGGGCTGGGGCAACAGTAAGTGAGGGCTGGTGCAACAGTAAGTGAGGGCTGGTGCAACAGTAAGTGAGGGCTGGTGCAACAGTAAGTGAGGGCTGGTGCAACAGTAAGTGAGGGCTGGTGCAACAGTAAGTGAGGGCTGGGCAACAGTAAGTGAGGGCTGGTGCAACAGTAAGTGAGGGCTGGTGCAACAGTAAGTGAGGGCTGGAGCAACAGTGAGGGCTGGGGCAACAGTGAGGGCTGGGTCAACAGTGAGGGCTGGGGCAACAGTGAGGGCTGGGGCAACAGTAAGTGAGGGCTGGTGCAACAGTAAGTGAGGGCTGGTGCAACAGTAAGTGAGGGCTGGTGCAACAGTAAGTGAGGGCTGGGGCAACAGTAAGTGAGGTCTGGAGCAACAGTGAGGGCTGGGGCAACAGTAAGTGAGGGTTGGGGCAACAGTAAGCGAGGGCTGGGGCAACGGTGAGGGCTGGTGCAACAGTAACTGAGGGCTGGTGCAACAGTAAGTAAGGGCTAGGGCAACAGTAAGTGAGTTCTGGTGCAACAGTAAGTGAGGACTGGTGCAACAGTAAGTGAGGGCTGGAGCCACAGTGAGGGCTGGTGCAACAGTAAGTGAGGGCTGGAGCAACAGTAAGTGAGGGCTGGTGCAACACTGAGGGCTGGTGCAACAGTGAGGGCTGGGGCAACAGTAAGTGAGTGCTGGTGGAACAGTAAGTGAGTGCTGGTGCAAGAGTAAGTGAGGGCTGGTGCAACAGTAAGTGAGGGCTGGGGCAACAGTAAGTGAGGGCTGGTGCAACAGTAAGTGAGGGCTGGTGCAACAGTATGTGAGGGCTGGTGCAACAGTAAGTGAGGGCTGGTGCAACAGTAAGTGAGGGCTAGAGCAACAGTAAGTGAGGGCTGGTGCAACAGTAAGTGAGGGATGGTGCAACAGTAAGTGAGGGTTGGGGCAACAGTAAGTGAGGGCTGGTGGAACAGTAAGTGAGGGCTGGTGCAACAGTAAGTGAGGGCTAGAGCAACAGTAAGTGAGGGCTGGAGCAACAGTGAGGGCTGGTGCAACAGTAAGTGAGGGCTGGAGCAACAGCAAGTGAGGGCTGCGGCAACAGTAAGTGAGGGCTGGTGCAACAGTAAGTGAGGGCTGGTGCAACAGTAAGTGAGGGCTGGTGTAACAGTAAGTGAGGGCTGGTGCAACAGTAAGTGAGGGCTGGGGCAACAGTAAGTGAGGGCTGGTGCAACAGTAAGTGAGGGCTGGTGCAACAGTAAGTGATGGCTGGTGCAACAGTAAGTGAGGGCTGGGGCATCAGTAAGTGAGGGCTGGTGCAACAGTAAGTGAGGGCTGGTGCAACAGTAAGTGAGGGCTGGTGCAACCGTAAGTGAGGGCTGGTGCAACAGTTAGTGAGGGCTGGTGCAACAGTAAGTGAGGGCTGGTGCAACAGTAAGTGAGGGCTGGTGCAACAGTAAGTGAGGGTTGGTGCAACAGTAAGTGAGGGCTGGTGCAACAGTGAGGGCTGGTGCAACAGTAAGTGAGGGCTGGTACAACAATTTGTGAGGGCTGGTGCAACAGTGAGGGCTGGTGCAACAGTGAGGGCTGGTGCAACAGTAAGTGAGGGCTGGTGCAGCAGTAAGTGAGGGCTGGGGCAATAGTGAGGACTAGTGCAACAGTAAGTGAGGGCTGGTGCAACAGTAAGTGAGGGCTGGTGCAACAGTAAGTGAGGGCTGGGGCAACAGTAAGTAAGGGCTGGTGCAACAGTAAGTGAAGGCTGGTGCAACAGTTAGTGAGGGCTGGTGCAACAGTAAGTGAGGGTTGGTGCAACAGTAAGTGAGGGCTGGTGCAACAGTAAGTGAGGGCTGGTGCAACAGTAAGTGAGGGCTGGTGCAACAGTAAGTGAGGGCTGGTGCAACCGTAAGTGAGGGCTGGGGCAACAGTAAGTGAGGGCTGGTGCAACAGTAAGTGAGGGCTGGTGCAACCGTGAGGACTGGGGCAACAGTGAGGGCTGGGGCAACAGTAAGTGAGAGCTGGTACAACAGTTTGTGAGGGCTGGTGCAACAGTGAGGGCTGGTGCAACAGTGAGGGCTGGTGCAACAGTAAGTGAGGGCTGGGGCAACAGTGAGGGATAGTGCAACAGTAAGTGAGGGCTGGTGCAACAGTAAATGAGGGCTGGTGCAACAGTAAGTGAGGGTTGAGGCAACAGTAAGTGAGGGCTGGTGCAACAGTAAGTGAGGGCTGGGGCAACAGTAAGTGAGGGCTGGGGCAACAGTAAGTGAGGGCTGGGGCAACAGTAAGTGAGGACTGGGGCAACTGTAAGTGAGGGCTGGTGCAACAGTAAGTGAGGGTTGGTGCAACAGTAAGTGAGGGGTGGTGCAACAGTGAGGGCTGGTGCAACAGTAAGTGAGGGCTGGTGCAACAGTAAGTGAGGGCTGGAGCAACAGTGAGGGCTGGGGCAACAGTGAGGGCTGGTGCAACAGTAAGTGAGGGCTGGTGCAACAGTTAGTGAGGGCTGGTGCAACAGTGAGGGCTGGTGCAACAGTAAGTGAGGGTTGGTGCAACAGTAAGTGAGGGCTGGTGCAACAGTAAGTGAGGGCTGGGGAAACAGTAAGTGAGGGCTGGGGCAACAGTAAGTGAGAGCTGGTGCAACAGTTAGTGAGGGCTGGTGCAACAGCAAGTGAGGGCTGGAGCAACAGTGAGGGCTGGGGCAACAGTAAGTGAGGGCTGGTGCAACAGTAAGTGAGGGCTGGAGCAACAGTGAGTGAGGGCTGGGGCAACAGTGAAAGCTGGGGCAACAGTGAGGGCTGGGGCAACAGTGAGGGCTGGGGCAACAGTAAGTGAGGACTGGTGCAACTGTAAGTGAGGGCTGGTGCAACAGTAAGTGAGGGCTGGTGCAACAGTAAATGAGGGCTGGTGCAACAGTAAGAGAGGGCTGGTGCAACAGTAAGTGAGGGCTGGTGCAACAGAAGGTGAGGGCTGGTGCAACAGTAAGTGACGGCTGGTGCAACAGTAAGTGAGGGCTGGAGCAACAGTAAGTGAGGGCTGGGGCAACAGTGAGAGCTGGGGCAACAGTGAGGGCTGGGGCAACAGTAAGTGAGGGGTGGTGCAACAGTAAGTGAGGGCTGGTGCAACAGTAAGTGAGGGCTGGTGCAACAGTAAGTGAGGGCTGGTGCAACAGTAAGTGAGGGCTGGTGTAACAGTAAGTGAGGGCTGGGCAACAGTAAGTGAGGGCTGGTGCAACAGTAAGTGAGGGCTGGTGCAACAGTAAGTGAGGGCTGGAGCAACAGTGAGGGCTGGGGCAACAGTGAGGGCTGGGGCAACAGTAGGTGAGGGCTGGGGCAACAGTAAGTGAGGGCTGGTGCAACAGTAAGTGAGGGCTGGTGCAACAGTGAGGGCTGGTGCAACAGTAAGTGAGGGCTGGTGAAACAGTGAGGGCTGATGCAACAGTAAGTGAGGGCTGGTGCAACAGTGAGGGCTGGGGCAACAGTAAGTGAGGGCTGGTGCAGCAGCAAGTGAGGGCTGGGGCAACAGTAAGTGAGGGCTGGTGCAACAGTAAGTGAGGGCTGGTGCAACAGTAAGTGAGGGCTGGTGCAACAGTAAGTGAGGGCTGGGGCAACAGTAAGTGAGGGCTGGGGCAACAGTGAAGGCTGGTGCAACAGTTAGTAAGGGCTGGTACAACAGTGAGGGCTGGTGCAACAGTAAGTGAGGGCTGGTGCAACAGTAAGTGAGGGCTAGAGCAACAGTAAGTGAGGGCTGGAGCAACAGTGAGGGCTGGTGCAACAGTAAGTGAGGGCTGGAGCAACAGCAAGTGAGGGCTGCGGCAACAGTAAGTGAGGGCTGGTGCAACATTAAGTGAGGGCTGGTGCAACAGTAAGTGAGGGCTGGTGTAACAGTAAGTGAGGGCTGGTGCAACAGTAAGGTAGGGCTGGGGCAACAGTAGGTGAGGGCTGGTGCAACAGTAAGTGAGGGCTGGTGCAACAGTAAGTGATGGCTGGTGCAACAGTAAGTGAGGGCTGGGGCATCAGTAAGTGAGGGCTGGTGCAACAGTAAGTGAAGGCTGGTGCAACAGTTAGTGAGGGCTGGGGCAACAGTAAGTGAGGGCTGGTGCAACAGTAAGTGAGGGCTGGTGCAACAGTAAGTGAGGGGTGGTGCAACAGTAAGTGAGGGCTGGTGCAACAGTAAGTGAGGGCTGGTGCAACAGTAAGTGAGGGCTGGGGCAACAGTAAGTAAGGGCTGGGGCAAAAGTGAAGGCTGGTGCAACAGTAAGTAAGGGCTGGTACAACAGTGAGGGCTGGTGCAACAGTAAGTGAGGGCTGGGGCAACAGTAAGTGAGGGCTGGGGAAACAGTAAGTGAGAGCTGGGGCAACAGTAAGTGAGAGCTGGTGCAACAGTTAGTGAGGGCTGGTGCAACAGCAAGTGAGGGCTGGAGCAACAGTGAGGGCTGGGGCAACAGTAAGTGAGGGCTGGTGCAACAGTAAGTGAGGGCTGGAGCAACAGTGAGTGAGGGCTGGGGCAACAGTGAGAGCTGGGGCAACAGTGAGGGCTGGGGCAACAGTGAGGGCTGGGGCAACAGTAAGTGAGGACTGGTGCAACTGTAAGTGAGGGCTGGTGCAACAGTAAGTGAGGGCTGGTGCAACAGTAAATGAGGGCTGGTGCAACAGTAAGAGAGGGCTGGTGCAACAGTAAGTGAGGGCTGGTGCAACAGAAGGTGAGGGCTGGTGCAACAGTAAGTGACGGCTGGTGCAACAGTAAGTGAGGGCTGGAGCAACAGTAATGAGGGATGGGGCAACAGTGAGAGCTGGGGCAACAGTGAGGGCTGGGGCAACAATAAGTGAGGGGTGGTGCAACAGTAAGTGAGGGCTGGTGCAACAGTAAGTGAGGGCTGGTGCAACAGTAAGTGAGGGCTGGTGAAACAGTAAGTGAGGGCTGGTGCAACAGTAAGTGAGGGCTGGGCAACAGTAAGTGAGGGCTGGTGCAACAGTAAGTGAGGGCTGGTGCAACAGTAAGTGAGGGCTGGAGCAACAGTGAGGGCTGGGGCAACAGTGAGGGCTGGGGCAACAGTAGGTGAGGGCTGGTGCAACAGTGAGGGCTGGTACAACAGTAAGTGAGGGCTGGTGCAACAGTGAGGGCTGGTGCAACAGTGAGGGCTGGTGCAACAGTAAGTGAGGGCTGGTGAAAGAGTGAGGGCTGATG
Organism: Procambarus clarkii; assembly: GCF_040958095.1. Lineage (NCBI taxonomy): Eukaryota > Metazoa > Arthropoda > Malacostraca > Decapoda > Cambaridae > Procambarus > Procambarus clarkii. The sequence continues at coordinate 23,519,825 of NC_091181.1, forward strand.
CAACAGTAAGTGAGGGCTGGTGCAACAGTGAGGGCTGGGGCAACAGTAAGTGAGGGCTGGTGCAGCAGCAAGTGAGGGCTGGGGCAACAGTAAATGAGGGCTGGTGCAACAGTAAGTGAGGGCTGGTGCAACAGTAAGTGAGGGCTGGTGCAACAGTAAGTGAGTGCTGGGGCAACAGTAAGTGAGGGCTGGGGCAACAGTGAAGGCTGGTGCAACAGTTAGTAAGGGCTGGTACAACAGTGAGGGCTGGTGCAACAGTAAGTGAGGGCTGGTGCAACAGTAAGTGAGGGCTAGAGCAACAGTAAGTGAGGGCTGGAGCAACAGTGAGGGCTGGTGCAACAGTAAGTGAGGGCTGGAGCAACAGCAAGTGAGGGCTGCGGCAACAGTAAGTGAGGGCTGGTGCAACAGTAAGTGAGGGCTGGTGCAACAGTAAGTGAGGGCTGGTGTAACAGTAAGTGAGGGCTGGTGCAACAGTAAGGTAGGGCTGGGGCAACAGTAAGTGAGGGCTGGTGCAACAGTAAGTGAGGGCTGGTGCAACAGTAAGTGATGGCAGGTGCAACAGTAAGTGAGGGCTGGGGCATCAGTAAGTGAGGGCTGGTGCAACAGTAAGTGAGGGCTGGGGCAACAGTAAGTGAGGGCTGGTGCAACAGTAAATGAGGGCTGGTGCAACAGTGAGGGCTAGTGCAACAGTAAGTGAGGGCTGGTGCAACAGTAAGTGAGGGCTGGTGCAACAGTAAGTGAGGGCTGGGGCAACAGTGAGGGCTAGTACAACAGTAAGTGAGGACTGGTGCAACAGTAAGTGAGGGCTGGGGCAACAGTAAGTGAGGGCTGGTGCAACAGTAAGTGAGGGCTGGGGCAACAGTAAGTGAGGGCTGGTGCAACAGTAAGTGAGGGCTGGTGCAACAGTGAGGGCTGGTGCAACAGTAAGTGAGGGCTGGTGCAACAGTGAGGGCTGGTGCAACAGTAAGTGAGGGCTGGTGCAACAGTGAGGGCTGGGGCAACAGTAAGTGAGGGCTGGTGCAACAGTAAGTGAGGGCTGGGGCAACAATAAGTGAGGGCTGGTGCAACATTAAGTGAGGGCTGGTGCAACAGTAAGTGAGGGCTGGTGCAACAGTAGGTGAGGGCTGGTGCAACAGTAAGTGAGGGCTGGGGCAACAGTAGGTGAGGGCTGGTGCAACAGTGAGGGCTGGTACAACAGTAAGTGAGGGCTGGTGCAACAGTGAGGGCTGGGGCTACAGTAAGTGAGGGCTGGTGCAACAGTAGGTGAGGGCTGGTGCAACAGTGAGGGCTGGTACAATAGTAAGTGAGGGTTGGTGCAACAGTGAGGGCTGGTGCAACAGTAAGTGAGGGCTGGTGCAACAGTAAGTGAGGGCTGGTGCAACAGTGAGGGCTGATGCAACAGTAAGTGAGGGCTGGTGCAACAGTGAGGGCTGGGGCAACAGTAAGTGAGGGTTGGTGCAGCAGCAAGTGAGGGCTGGGGCAACAGTAAGTGAGGGCTGGTGCAACAGTAAGTGAGGGCTGGTGCAACAGTAAGTGAGGGCTGGTGCAACAGTAAGTGAGGGCTGGGGCAACAGTAAGTGAGGGCTGGGGCAAAAGTGAAGGCTGGTGCAACAGTAAGTAAGGGCTGGTACAACAGTGAGGGCTGGTGCAACAGTAAGTGAGGGCTGGGGCAACAGTAAGTGAGGGCTGGGGAAACAGTAAGTGAGGGCTGGGGCAACAGTAAGTGAGAGCTGGTGCAACAGTTAGTGAGGGCTGGTGCAATAGCAAGTGAGGGCTGGAGCAACAGTGAGGGCTGGGGCAACAGTAAGTGAGGGCTGGTGCAACAGTAAGTGAGGGCTGGAGCAACAGTGAGTGAGGGCTGGGGCAACAGTGAGAGCTGGGGCAACAGTGAGGGCTGGGGCAACAGTGAGGGCTGGGGCAACAGTAAGTGAGGACTGGTGCAACTGTAAGTGAGGGCTGGTGCAACAGTAAGTGAGGGCTGGTGCAACAGTAAATGAGGGCTGGTGCAACAGTAAGAGAGGGCTGGTGCAACAGTAAGTGAGGGCTGGTGCAACAGAAGGTGAGGGCTGGTGCAACAGTAAGTGACGGCTTGGTGCAACAGTAAGTGAGGGCTGGAGCAACAGTAAGTGAGGGCTGGGGCAACAGTGAGAGCTGGGGCAACAGTGAGGGCTGGGGCAACAGTAAGTGAGGGGTGGTGCAACAGTAAGTGAGGGCTGGTGCAACAGTAAGTGAGGGCTGGTGCAACAGTAAGTGAGGGCTGGTGCAACAGTAAGTGAGGGCTGGTGCAACAGTAAGTGAGGGCTGGGCAACAGTAAGTGAGGGCTGGTGCAACAGTAAGTGAGGGCTGGTGCAACAGTAAGTGAGGGCTGGAGCAACAGTGAGGGCTGGGGCAACAGTGAGGGCTGGGTCAACAGTGAGGGCTGGGGCAACAGTGAGGGCTGGGGCAACAGTAAGTGAGGGCTGGTGCAACAGTAAGTGAGGGCTGGTGCAACAGTAAGTGAGGGCTGGTGCAACAGTAAGTGAGGGCTGGGGCAACAGTAAGTGAGGTCTGGAGCAACAGTGAGGGCTGGGGCAACAGTAAGTGAGGGTTGGGGCAACAGTAAGTGAGGGCTGGGGCAACGGTGAGGGCTGGTGCAACAGTAACTGAGGGCTGGTGCAACAGTAAGTAAGGGCTAGGGCAACAGTAAGTGAGTTCTGGTGCAACAGTAAGTGAGGACTGGTGCAACAGTAAGTGAGGGCTGGAGCCACAGTGAGGGCTGGTGCAACAGTAAGTGAGGGCTGGAGCAACAGTAAGTGAGGGCTGGTGCAACACTGAGGGCTGGTGCAACAGTGAGGGCTGGGGCAACAGTGAGTGCTGGTGGAACAGTAAGTGAAGGCTGGTGCAACAGTAAGTGAGGGCTGGTGCAACAGTAAGTGAGGGCTGGGGCAACAGTAAGTGAGGGCTGGTGCAACAGTAAGTGAGGGCTGGTGCAACAGTATGTGAGGGCTGGTGCAACAGTAAGTGAGGGCTGGTGCAACAGTAAGTGAGGGCTAGAGCAACAGTAAGTGAGGGCTGGTGCAACAGTAAGTGAGGGATGGTGCAACAGTAAGTGAGGGTTGGGGCAACAGTAAGTGAGGGCTGGTGGAACAGTAAGTGAGGGCTGGTGCAACAGTAAGTGAGGGCTAGAGCAACAGTAAGTGAGGGCTGGAGCAACAGTGAGGGCTGGTGCAACAGTAAGTGAGGGCTGGAGCAACAGCAAGTGAGGGCTGCGGCAACAGTAAGTGAGGGCTGGTGCAACAGTAAGTGAGGGCTGGTGCAACAGTAAGTGAGGGCTGGTGTAGCAGTAAGTGAGGGCTGGTGCAACAGTAAGTGAGGGCTGGGGCAACAGTAAGTGAGGGCTGGTGCAACAGTAAGTGAGGGCTGGTGCAACAGTAAGTGATGGCTGGTGCAACAGTAAGTGAGGGCTGGGGCATCAGTAAGTGAGGGCTGGTGCAACAGTAAGTGAGGGCTGGTGCAACAGTAAGTGAGGGCTGGTGCAACCGTAAGTGAGGGCTGGTGCAACAGTTAGTGAGGGCTGGTGCAACAGTAAGTGAGGGCTGGTGCAACAGTAAGTGAGGGCTGGTGTAACAGTAAGTGAGGGTTGGTGCAACAGTAAGTGAGGGCTGGTGCAACAGTGAGGGCTGGTGCAACAGTAAGTGAGGGCTGGTACAACAGTTTGTGAGGGCTGGTGCAACAGTGAGGGCTGGTGCAACAGTGAGGGCTGGTGCAACAGTAAGTGAGGGCTGGTGCAGCAGTAAGTGAGGGCTGGGGCAATAGTGAGGACTAGTGCAACAGTAAGTGAGGGCTGGTGCAACAGTAAGTGAGGGCTGGTGCAACAGTAAGTGAGGGCTGGGGCAACAGTAAGTAAGGGCTGGTGCAACAGTAAGTGAAGGCTGGTGCAACAGTTAGTGAGGGCTGGTGCAACAGTAAGTGAGGGTTGGTGCAACAGTAAGTGAGGGCTGGTGCAACAGTAAGTGAGGGCTGGTGCAACAGTAAGTGAGGGCTGGTGCAACAGTAAGTGAGGGCTGGTGCAACAGTAAGTGAGGGCTGGGGCAACAGTAAGTGAGGGCTGGTGCAACAGTAAGTGAGGGCTGGTGCAACCGTGAGGACTGGGGCAACAGTGAGGGCTGGGGCAACAGTAAGTGAGAGCTGGTACAACAGTTTGTGAGGGCTGGTGCAACAGTGAGGGCTGGTGCAACAGTGAGGGCTGGTGCAACAGTAAGTGAGGGCTGGGGCAACAGTGAGGGATAGTGCAACAGTAAGTGAGGGCTGGTGCAACAGTAAGTGAGGGCTGGTGCAACAGTAAGTGAGGGTTGAGGCAACAGTAAGTGAGGGCTGGTGCAACAGTAAGTGAGGGCTGGGGCAACAGTAAGTGAGGGCTGGGGCAACAGTAAGTGAGGGCTGGGGCAACAGTAAGTGAGGACTGGGGCAACTGTAAGTGAGGGCTGGTGCAACAGTAAGTGAGGGTTGGTGCAACAGTAAGTGAGGGGTGGTGCAACAGTGAGGGCTGGGGCAACAGTAAGTGAGGGTTGAGGCAACAGTAAGTGAGGGCTGGTGCAACAGTAAGTGAGGGCTGGGGCAACAGTAAGTGAGGGCTGGGGCAACAGTAAGTGAGGGTGTAACACTGTAAGGTGTTTGGTTTAGTTTATTTAAAATATATATAGAATATGAGTCAGAGACAGGGATTTGGGAAGGCGCCAGTTGTCTGCCGGAGAACTCACACCTCTAAGCGTTAATGACCCCAAGTGACCTAAGGTCAGCTCATGCGAATTTCACCTTGCTTCTGATAATCTGATAATTGTAGCCTGGTAGCCTTCAAACAGGCCGACGTTTAAGGAGTGGCTTGGTAGAGTGCTGGAGGCTATCTACTTGTGGGCGGAGTTAGCTACTAGGTTCCCCAATAAATACTCGGAGAAATATCGATTCGAGAGCATTAACAGACAGAGAAGAACGGCAGTCAGCAGAGCAGAGAAGACAGCCCTAGCAGGGAGGCTTTCGGCCGGCAGGGCGGGAGTCTCCGTCAACTACAGACCCCCCCCCCCCTCTCTATCCAGCTATAGGCACACACTTGGTGAGTTGAGCATTAAGGTGACTTGGTCGTGTTTTACAGGTGTTGTGTGATGATCAGGGGCAGTCAGTTGTAGGGTTCTCAGATTCTTGGAGGATGACTCACTCTGAATATTAATCTTTAACATGTTAATTGGAGTGCTTAAGTTATGATACTTATCATGGAAAATATAATTGTTGAATTTATTATTTAAATGGACTTTATTTTGTTCCCTAGAGATTTTGAGTTTAGGTGAGAAAGCCTCTGTGGTTACTGGTTTCATGGTTTAGAATGAGTACATGATAAAGATGGGACCATACTAATAATGATCTCTTGATGACATCTTTGGTGAATATTGTGATACAGACACGTTCCATTCCTTGTCTTGTATGTAATGATCATGAATGGATGGTGGCAGCATTTCGTCTTCTACTATCTACTCTTCTACTTCTACTATCTACTCTTCTCCTTCTACCTATCTACACCTCTCCCTCCACCCCTCTCTAAACTCTCACTTTCAACTAATGACCCTCCTCGCTCCTCCCACCTCTCTCCCTCTCACCCCAAACCCTCACTAATTACTTCACTATTCATTTCTTTCCTTTCGTTTCCTCTTATACGTTTGTGGCAATGATTCTGTATTCTAGAGTTCTCTCTAGAGTTCTGGGTAGCTGATCCAGTTACGGCGCCTTGTAGTCTTAGCACCTAGGTAGTCAAATACCTAGGTTACAAGGTGTTGAACGAGAGAGGTTGCCTTAGGAACTCTGGGAGTGCTCTAGAATAGTTAGCTAACTGAGGACGGGATAACGGACTAGAGAGAGCTGTTTCTCCCGGCCTCGTTAGTTAACTGGGGGGTGGAATAATGGACAAGATAGAGCTATTTCCCCCACCCCCCGTTACAAGGGCTGGTGCAACAGTAAGTGAGGGCTGGGCAACAGTAAGTGAGGGCTGGTGCAACAGTAAGTGAGGGCTGGTGCAACAGTAAGTGAGGGCTGGTACAACAGTGAGGGCTGGTGCAACAGTAAGTGAGGGCTGGTGCAACAGTAAGTGAGGGCTGGTGCAACAGTGAGGGCTTGGGCAACAGTAAGTGAGGGCTGGTGCAACAGTAAGTGAGGGCTGGTGCAACAGTAAGTGACGGATGGTGCAACAGTAAGTGAGGGTTGGGGCAACAGTAGTGAGGGCTGGTAGCAACAGTGGGTGAGGGCTGGTGCAACTAGTAGGTGAGGGCTGGGGCAACAGTGAGGGCCGGTGCAACAGTAAGTGAGGGCTGGTGCAACAGTGAGGGCTGGTGCAACAGTAAGTGAGGGCTGGTGCAACAGTAAGTGAGGGCTGGTGCAACAGTAAGTGAGGGCTGGGGCAACAGTAAGTGAGGGCTGGGGCAACAGTGAGGGCTGGTGCAACAGTAAGTGAGGGCTGGTGCAACAGTAAGTGAGGGCTGGTGCAACAGTAAGTGAGGGCTGGTGCAACAGTAAGTGAGGGCTGGGACAACAGTAAGTGAGGGGTGGTGAAACAGTAAGTGAGGGCTGGGGCAACAGTAAGTTAGGGCTGGGGCAACAGTAGAGTGCTGGTGCAACAGTAAGTGAGGGCTGGTGCAACAGTAAGTGAGGGCTGGTGCAAAAGTGAGTGAGGGCTGGGGCAACAGTAAGTGAGGGCTGGTGCAACAGTAAGTGAGGGCTGGTGCAACAGTAAGTGAGGGCTGGGGCAACAGTAAGTTAGGGCTGGGGCAACAGTGAGTGCTGGTGCAACAGTAAGTGAGGGCTGGTGCAACAGTAAGTGAGGGCTGGTGCAAAAGTGAGTGAGGGCTGGGGCAACAGTAAGTTAGGGCTGGTGCAACAGTGAGGGCTGGTGCAACAGTAAGTGAGGGCTGGTGCAACAGTAAGTGAGGGCTGAGGCAACAGTAAGTGAGGGCTGGTGCAACAGTAAGTGAGGGCTGGTGCAACAGTAAGTGAGGGCTGGTGCAACAGTAAGTGAGGGCTGGGGCAACAGTAAGTGAGGGCTGGTGCAACAGTAAGTGAGGTCTGGGGCAACAGTGATGGCTGGTGCAACAGTAGGTGAGGGCTGGTGCAACAGTAAGTGAGGGCTGGTGCAACAGTAAGTGAGGGCTGGTGCAACAGTAAGTGAGGGCTGGGGCAAAAGTGAGGGCTGGTGCAACAGTGAGGGCTGGTGCAACAGTAAGTGAGGGCTGGAGCAACAGTAAGTGAGGGCTGGTGCAACACTGAGGGCTGGTGCAACAGTGAGGGCTGGGGCAACAGTAAGTGAGTGCTGGTGGAACAGTAAGTGAGGGCTGGTGCAACAGTAAGTGAGGGCTGGTGCAACAGTAAGTGAGGGCTGGGGCAACAGTAAGTGAGGGCTGGTGCAACCGTAAGTGAGGGCTGGTGCAACAGTATGTGAGGGCTGGTGCAACAGTAAGTGAGGGCTGGTGCAACAGTAAGTGATGGCTAGAGCAAGAGTAAGTGAGGGCTGGTGCAACAGTAAGTGAGGGATGGTGCAACAGTAAGTGAGGGTTGGGGCAACAGTAAGTGAGGGCTGGTGGAACAGTAAGTGAGGGCTGGTGCAACAGTATGTGAGGGCTAGAGCAACAGTAAGTGAGGGCTGGAGCAACAGTGAGGGCTGGTGCAACAGTAAGTGAGGGCTGGAGCAACAGCAAGTGAGGGCTGCGGCAACAGTAAGTGAGGCTGGCACAGTAGTGAGGCTGGTGCAACAGTAAGTGAGCTGGTGCAACAGTAAGTGAGGGCTGGTGCAACAGTAAGTGAGGGCTGGTGCAACAGTAAGTGAGGGCTGGTGCAACAGTAAGTGAGGGCTGGTGCAACAGTAAGTGAGGGCTGGTGCAACAGTAAGTGAGGGCTGGTGCAACAGTAAGTGAGGGCTGGTGCAACAGTAAGTGAGGGCTGGTGCAACAGTAAGTGAGGGCTGGTGCAACAGTAAGTGAGGGCTGGTGCAACAGTAAGTGAGGGCTGGTGCAACAGTAAGTGAGGGCTGGTGCAACAGTAAGTGAGGGCTGGTGCAACAGTAAGTGAGGGCTGGTGCAACAGTAAGTGAGGGCTGGTGCAACAGTAAGTGAGGGCTGGTGCAACAGTAAGTGAGGGCTGGTGCAACAGTAAGTGAGGGCTGGTGCAACAGTAGTGAGGGCTGGTGCAACAGTGAGGGCTGGTGCAACAGTAGTGAGGGCTGGTGCAACAGTAAGTGAGGGCTGGTGCAACAGTAAGTGAGGGCTGGTGCAACAGTAAGTGAGGGCTGGGGCAACAGTAAGTGAGGTCTGGAGCAACAGTGAGGGCTGGGGCAACAGTAAGTGAGGGTTGGGGCAACAGTAAGTGAGGGCTGGGGCAACGGTGAGGGCTGGTGCAACAGTAACTGAGGGCTGGTGCAACAGTAAGTAAGGGCTAGGGCAACAGTAAGTGAGTTCTGGTGCAACAGTAAGTGAGGACTGGTGCAACAGTAAGTGAGGGCTGGAGCCACAGTGAGGGCTGGTGCAACAGTAAGTGAGGGCTGGGAGCAACAGTAAGTGAGGGCTGGTGCAACACTGAGGGCTGGTGCAACAGTGAGGGCTGGGGCAACAGTAGTGAGTGCTGGTGGAACAGTAAGTGAGGCTGGTGCAACAGTAAGTGAGGGCTGGTGCAACAGTAAGTGAGGGCTGGTGCAACAGTAAGTGAGGGCTGGTGCAACAGTAAGTGAGGGCTGGTGCAACAGTATGTGAGGGCTGGTGCAACAGTAAGTGAGGGCTGGTGCAACAGTAAGTGAGGGCTGGTGCAACAGTAAGTGAGGGTTGAGGCAACAGTAAGTGAGGGCTGGTGCAACAGTAAGTGAGGGCTGGGGCAACAGTAAGTGAGGGCTGGGGCAACAGTAAGTGAGGGCTGGGGCAACAGTAAGTGAGGACTGAGGCAACTGTAAGTGAGGGCTGGTGCAACAGTAAGTGAGGGTTGGTGCAACAGTAAGTGAGGGGTGGTGCAACAGTGAGGGCTGGGGCAACAGTAAGTGAGGGTTGAGGCAACAGTAAGTGAGGGCTGGTGCAACAGTAAGTGAGGGCTGGGGCAACAGTAAGTGAGGGCTGGGGCAACAGTAAGTGAGGGTGTAACATTGTAAGGTGTTTGGTTTAGTTTATTTAAAATATATATAGAATATGAGTCAGAGACAGGGATTTGGGAAGGCGCCAGTTGTCTGCCGGAGAACTCACACCTCTAAGCGTTAATGACCCCAAGTGACCTAAGGTCAGCTCATGCGAATTTCACCTTGCTTCTGATAATCTGATAATTGTAGCCTGGTAGCCTTCAAACAGGCCGACGTTTAAGGAGTGGCTTGGTAGAGTGCTGGAGGCTATCTACTTGTGGGCGGAGTTAGCTACTAGGTTCCCCAATAAATACTCGGAGAAATATCGATTCGAGAGCATTAACAGACAGAGAAGAACGGCAGTCAGCAGAGCAGAGAAGACAGCCCTAGCAGGGAGGCTTTCGGCCGGCAGGGCGGGAGTCTCCGTCAACTACAGACCCCCCCCCCCTCTCTATCCAGCTATAGGCACACACTTGGTGAGTTGAGCATTAAGGTGACTTGGTCGTGTTTTACAGGTGTTGTGTGATGATCAGGGGCAGTCAGTTGTAGGGTTCTCAGATTCTTGGAGGATGACTCACTTTGAATATTAATCTTTAACATGTTAATTGGAGTGCTTAAGTTATGATACTTATCATGGAAAATATAATTGTTGAATTTATTATTTAAATGGACTTTATTTTGTTCCCTAGAGATTTTGAGTTTAGGTGAGAAAGCCTCTGTGGTTACTGGTTTCATGGTTTAGAATGAGTACATGATAAAGATGGGACCATACTAATAATGATCTCTTGATGACATCTTTGGTGAATATTGTGATACAGACACGTTCCATTCCTTGTCTTGTATGTAATGATCATGAATGGATGGTGGCAGCAGTTCGTCTTCTACTATCTACTCTTCTACTTCTACTATCTACTCTTCTCCTTCTACCTATCTACACCTCTCCCTCCACCCCTCTCTAAACTCTCACTTTCAACTAATGACCCTCCTCGCTCCTCCCACCTCTCTCCCTCTCACCCCAAACCCTCACTAATTACTTCACTATTCATTTCTTTCCTTTCGTTTCCTCTTATACGTTTGTGGCAATGATTCTGTATTCTAGAGTTCTCTCTAGAGTTCCGGGTAGCTGATCCAGTTACGGCGCCTTGTAGTCTTAGCACCTAGGTAGTCAAATACCTAGGTTACAAGGTGTTGAACGAGAGAGGTTGCCTTAGGAACTCTGGGAGTGCTCTAGAATAGTTAGCTAACTGAGGACGGGATAACGGACTAGAGAGAGCTGTTTCCCCGGCCTCGTTAGTTAACTGGGGGGTGGAATAATGGACAAGATAGAGCTATTTCCCCCACCCCCCGTTACAAGGGCTGGTGCAACAGTAAGTGAGGGCTGGGCAACAGTAAGTGAGGGCTGGTGCAACAGTAAGTGAGGGCTGGTGCAACAGTAAGTGAGGGCTGGTACAACAGTGAGGGCTGGTGCAACAGTAAGTGAGGGCTGGTGCAACAGTAAGTGAGGACTGGTGCAACAGTGAGGGCTGGTGCAACAGTAAGTGAGGGCTGGTGCAACAGTGAGGGCTTGGGCAACAGTAAGTGAGGGCTGGTGCAACAGTAAGTGAGGGCTGGTGCAACAGTAAGTGAGGGCTGGGGCAACAGTGAGGGCTGGTGCAACAGTGGGTGAGGGCTGGTGCAACAGTAAGTGAGGGCTGGGGCAACAGTGAGGGCCGGTGCAACAGTAAGTGAGGGCTGGTGCAACAGTGAGGGCTGGTGCAACAGTAAGTGAGGGCTGGTGCAACAGTAAGTGAGGGCTGGTGCAACAGTAAGTGAGGGCTGGGGCAACAGTAAGTGAGGGCTGGGGCAACAGTGAGGGCTGGTGTAACAGTAAGTGAGGGCTGGTGCAACAGTAAGTGAGGGCTGGTGCAACAGTAAGTGAGGGCTGGTGCAACAGTAAGTGAGGGCTGGGACAACAGTAAGTGAGGGGTGGTGAAACAGTAAGTGAGGGCTGGGGCAACAGTAAGTTAGGGCTGGGGCAACAGTGAGTGCTGGTGCAACAGTAAGTGAGGGCTGGTGCAACAGTAAGTGAGGGCTGGTGCAAAAGTGAGTGAGGGCTGGGGCAACAGTAAGTGAGGGCTGGTGCAACAGTAAGTGAGGGCTGGTGCAACAGTAAGTGAGGGCTGGGGCAACAGTAAGTTAGGGCTGGGGCAACAGTGAGTGCTGGTGCAACAGTAAGTGAGGGCTGGTGCAACAGTAAGTGAGGGCTGGTGCAAAAGTGAGTGAGGGCTGGGGCAACAGTAAGTTAGGGCTGGTGCAACAGTGAGGGCTGGTGCAACAGTAAGTGAGGGCTGGTGCAACAGTAAGTGAGGGCTGAGGCAACAGTAAGTGAGGGCTGGTGCAACAGTAAGTGAGGGCTGGTGCAACAGTAAGTGAGGGCTGGTGCAACAGTAAGTGAGGGCTGGGGCAACAGTAAGTAAGGGCTGGTGCAACAGTAAGTGAGGTCTGGGGCAACAGTGATGGCTGGTGCAACAGTAGGTGAGGGCTGGTGCAACAGTAAGTGAGGGCTGGTGCAACAGTAAGTGAGGGCTGGGGCAAAAGTGAGGGCTGGTGCAACAGTGAGGGCTGGTGCAACAGTGAGGGCTGGTGCAACAGTAAGTGAGGGCTGGTGCAACAGTGAGGGCTGGGGCAACAGTGAGGGCTGGTGCAACAGTGAGGGCTGAGGCAATAGTGAGTGAGGGCTGGGGCAACAGTAAGTAAGGGCTGGGGCAACAGTAAGTGAGGGCTGGTGCAACAGTGAGGGCTGGTGCAACAGTGAGAGCTGAGGCAACAGTGAGTGAGGGCTGGGGCAACAGTAAGTAAGGGCTGGTGCAACAGTGAGGGCTGGTGCAACAGTGAGGGCTTGGGCAACAGTAAGTGAGGGCTGGTGCAACAGTAAGTGAGGGCTGGTGCAACAGTAAGTGAGGGCTGGAGCAACAGTAAGTGAGGGCTGGTGCAACAGTAAGTGAGGGCTGGTGCAACAGTAAGTGAGGGCTGGTGCAACAGTAAGTGACGGATGGTGCAACAGTAAGTGAGGGTTGGGGCAACAGTAAGTGAGGGCTGGAGCAACAGTGAGGGCTGCGGCAACAGTAAGTGAGGGCTGGTGCAACAGTAAGTGAGGGCTGGTGCAACAGTAAGTGAGGGCTGGAGTAACAGTAAGTGAGGGCTGGTGCAACAGTAAGTGAGGGCTGGTGCAACAGTGAGGGCTGGGGCAACAGTAAGTGAGGGCTGGTGCAACAGTAAGTGAGGGCTGGTGCAACAGTGAGGGCTGGTGCAACAGTAAGTGAGGGCTGGTGCAACAGTAAGTGAGGGCTGGTGTAACAGTAAGTGAGGGCTGGTGCAACAGTAAGTGAGGGCTGGAGCAACAGTGAGGGCTGGGGCAACAGTAAGTGAGGGCTGGTGCAACAGTAAGTGAGGACTGGTGCAACAGTGAGGGCTGGTGCAACAGTAAGTGAGGGCTGGGGCATCAGTAAGTGAGGGCTGGTGCAACAGTAAGTGTGAGCTGGTACAACAGTTTGTGAGGGCTGGTGCAACAGTAAGTGAGGGCTGGTGCAACAGTAAGTGAGGGCTGGGGCATCAGTAAGTGAGGGCTGGTGCAACAGTAAGTGAGAGCTGGTACAACAGTTTGTGAGGGCTGGTGCAACAGTAAGTGAGGGCTGGTGCAACAGTAAGTGAGGGCTGGGGCAACAGTAAGTGGGGGTTGGTGCAACAGTTTGTGAGGGGTGGTGCAACAGTAAGTGAGGGCTGGTGCAACAGTGAGGGCTGGTGCAACAGTAAGTGAGGGCTGGGGCAACAGTAAGTGAGGGCTGGTGCAACAGTAAGTGAGGGCCGTGTACTCTGCCACCATTAACAGGTGGTGAACAGTGTGGTGGGCCACGTACCCTGCCACCATTAACAGGTGGTGAACAGTGTGGTGGGCCTCATTATCACCCCCATAACCCTGAGAGGCAGCAACAGCTCCCCCGTCAACAGCCTGCCGACGGCCTCCTCCTCCCAGCTCCGCCGGCTTATATGGCTCATCATCTTCTACTTTAGTCTGGGAATAATCCCATTCTCACACAGGTGGGAAGAATCCGTTTTCTGTAAATGCGTCGAACTGCGTTTTAGCACGCATGTTGATTTTTTTTTTTTTTTTGAGATATATACAAGAGTTGTTACATTTTTGTACAGCCACTAGTACGCGTAGCGTTTCGGGCAGGTCCCTGGAATACGATCCCCTGCCGCGAAGAATCGTTTTTTCATCCAAGTACACATTTTACTGTTGCGTTAAACAGAGGCCACAGTTAAGGAATTGCGCCCAGTAAATCCTCCCCGGCCAGGATACGAACCCATGACATAGCGCTCGCGGAACGCCAGGCGAGTGTCTTACAACTACACCACGGAGACTGTAAAGAAGGGAGACAAGGACATCACTCCCAGCGTGATGGCGGACCTGTGTTATAATACACCCAGGCTCATGATACAACAGTCTCTTTATACACCCAGGCACATAATACAACAGGCTCATAATACACCCAGGCACATAATACACCCAGGCTCATAATACAACAGTCTCTTTATACACCCAGGCTCATAATACACCCAGGCTCATAATACAACAGTCTCATAATACACCCAGGCTCATAATACACCCATGCTCATAATACAACAGTCTCATAATACACCCAGACTCATAATACACCCAGGCTCATAATACACTCAGGCTCATAATACACCCAGGCTCATAATACACCCGGACTCATAATACTCCCAAGCTCATAATACAACAGTCTCTTAATGCACCCAGGCTCATAATACAACAGGCTCATAATACACCCAGGCTCATAATACAACAGTCTCATAATACACCCGGCTCATAATACAACAGTCTCTTAATACACCCAGGCTCATAATACAACAGGCTCATAATACACCAAGTCTCATAATACACCCAGGCTCATAATACAACAGGCTCATAATACACCAGGCTCATAATACACCCAGGCTCTTAATACAACAGGCTCATAATACACCCGGCTCATAATACAACAGTCTCTTAATACACCCAGGCTCATAATACAACAGGCTCATAATACACCAAGTCTCATAATACACCCAGGCTCATAATGCATCCAGGCTCATAATACACCCTGGCTCATAATACACCCAGGCTCTTAATACAACAGGCTCATAATACACCCAGGCTCATAATACACCCAGGCTCATAATACACCCAGGCTCATAATACACCCAGCCTCATAACACAACAGGCTTTTAATACACCCGGGTTCATAATACACCCAGGCTCATAATACACCCAGGCTCATAATACAACCAGGCTCATAATACACCCAGGCTCATAATACAACAGGCTCATAATACACCCAGATTCATAATGCACCCAGGCTCATAATACACCCAGGCTCATAATACACCCAGGCTCATAACACAACAGGCTCATAATACACCCAGGCTCATAATACAACAGGCTCATAATACACCCAGGCTCATAATACACCCGGGCTCATAATAAACCCAGGCTCATAATACACCCGGGCTCATAATAAACCCAGGCTCATAATACAACAGGCTCATAATACACCCAGGCTCATAATACACCCAGGCTCATAATACACCCAGGCTCATAATACAACAGGCTCATAATACAACAGGCTCATAATACACCCAGGCTCATAATACACCCAGGCTTTTAATACACCCAGGCTCATAATACACCCTGGCTCACAATACACCCAGGCTCATAATACAACAGGCTCATAATACAATGGTCTCATAATACAACAGGCTCATAATATACCCAGGTTCATAATACAACAGGCTCATAATACAATGGTCTCATAATACAACAGCCTCATAATACACCCAGGCTCATAATACACCCAGGCTCATAATACAACAGGCTCATAATACACCCCAGGATCATAATACAACCAGGCTCATAATATACCCTGACTCATAATACACCCAGGATCATAATACACCCCAGGCTCATAATACACCTAGGCTCATTATACACTCAGGCTCATAATACACCCTGGCTAATAATACACCCTGGCTCATAATACACCCTGGCCCATAATACACCCAGGCTCATTATACACCCAGGTTCATAATTCAACAGGCTTATAATACACCCGGCTCATAATACACCCAGGCTCATAATAAAACAAGCTCATAATACAACGGTCTCATAATACAACGGTCTTATAATACAACGGTCTCATAATACAACAGTCTCATAATCCAACAGGCTTATAATACAACAGTCTCATAATACAACCATCTCATAATACAACATGCTCATAATACAACAGTCTCATAATACAACAGGCTCATAATGCAACAGTCTCATAATACAACAGTCTCTTAATACAAGTCTCATAATACAACAGTCTCATAATACAACAGTCTCATAATACAACAGTCTCTTAATACAAGTCTCATAATACAACAGTCTCATAATACAACAGTCTCATAATACAATAGTCTCATAATGCAACAGGCTCATAATGCAACAGGCTCATAATACAACAATCTCTTAATACAAGTCTCATAATACAATAGTCTCATAATGCAACAGGCTCATAATGCAACAGTCTCATAATATAACAGTCTCTTAATACAAGTCTCATAATACAATAGTCTCATAATACAACAGTCTCATAATACAACAGTCTCAAAATACAACAGTCTCATAATACAACAGGCTCATAATACAACAGTCTCATAATACAACGGTCTCATAATACAACGGTCTCATAATACAACAGTCTCATAATACAAAAGTCTCTTAATACAACAGGCTCATAATCTAAGTCTCATAATACAACGGTCTCATAATACAACAGGCTCATAATACAACAGTCTCTTAATACAACAGTCATAATACAACAGTCTCTTAATACAATGGTCTCATAATACAACAGGCTCATAATACAACAGTCTCATAATACAATGGTCTCATAATACTACAGTCTCATAATACAACAGTCATAATACAACAGTCTCTTAATACAACAGGCTCATAATACAACATTCATAATACAACTGGCTCATAATACAACAGTCTCATAATACAACAGTCTCATAATACAATGGTCTCATAATACAACAGTCTCATAATACAACAGGTTCATAATACAACAGTCTCATAATATAACAGTCTCATAATACAATGGTCTCATAATACAACAGGCTCATAATACAACAGGCTCATAATACAACAGTCATAATACAACATTCTCATAATACAACAGGCTCATAATACAACAGGCTCATAATACAACATTCTCATAATACAACATTCTCATAATACAACATTCTCATAATACAACAGGCTCATAATACAACAGGCTCATAATACAACATTCTCATAATACAACATTCTCATAATACAACATTCTCATAATACAACAGGCTCATAATACACCGAGAGACTGACAAGACAATTTTAATTTGTTTAAATATACAATCCTGTTAGACAATGTTCTATACAATTCCTTTACACAAGATTGTGTACAATAGATGCTAATTATTACAGTTTCCTGGCGGCCAAGTGCGTAAACACCCCCACCAACACTGGCCACACTCCCAACAACTCTAGCCACACCCCTACCAACACTGGCCAGCCCCTCACCAACACTGGCCATACCCCCACCAACACTGGCCACAACCCTACCAACACTGGCCACACCCCCACCAACACTGGTCTCACCCCCACCAATACTGGCCAGACCTCCACCAACACTGGCCACACGCCCACCGACACTGGGCAGACCCCCAACAACACTGGCCAGACCCACACCAACACTGGCCAGAACCCCACCAACAATAGCCATACCCCCACCAACACTGGCCAGACCCCCACCAACACTGGCAAGACCCCCACCAACATTGGCCAGACCCCCACCAACTCTGGCCAGACCCCCACCCACACTAGCCTGACCCCCACCAACACTGGCTAGACCCCCACCAACAATGGCAAGACCCTTACCAACACTGGCTAGACCCCCTCCAACACTGGCCAGACCCCCACCAACACTGGTCAGACCCCTACCAACACTGGCCAGACCCCCACCAACGCTGGTCAGACCCCCACCAACACTAGCCAGACCCCCACCTACACTGGCCAAACCCCCATCAACACTGGCCAGACCTTCATCACCAATGGCCAGACCCCCGCCCACACTGGCCAGACCCCAACAACACTGGCCAGACCCCCACCAACACCGGCCAGACTCCCGCCAACACGGGCCAGACACCCGCAAACACTGGCCAGACCCCCAACAACACGGGCCAGACCCCCTACCAACACTGGGCAGACCCCCACCAACACTGGACAGACCACCGCCAAAACTGGCCAGACCCCCACCAACACTGGTCAGACCCCAACCAACACTGGCCAGACCCCCGCAAACACTGACCAGACCCCCGCAAACACTGGCCAGACCCCCACCAACACTGGCCAGACCCCCCACCAACACTGGGCAGACCCCCACCAACACTGGACAGACCACCGCCAAAACTGGCCAGACCCCCACCAACACTGGTCAGACCCCCACCAACACTGGCCAGACCCCCACCAACACTGGCCAGACCCCTACCTACACTGGCTAGACCCCCACCAACAATGACCAGACCCCCACCAACACTAGCCAGACCCCCATCATCACTGGCCAGACCCCCACCAACAATGACCAGACCCCCACCAACACTGGCCAGACCGGCACCAACACTGGCCAGACCGGCACCAACACTGGCAAGACCCCCACCAACACTGGCCAGACGCCCACCAACACTGGCCAGACCCCCACCAACACTGGCCAGACGCCCACCAACACTGGCCAGACCCCCACCAACACTGGCCAGACGCCCACCAACACTGGCCAGACGCCCACCAACACTGGCCAGACGCCCACCAACACTGGCCAGACCCCACCAACACTGGCCAGACGCTTACCAGCACTGGCTAGACGCCCACCAACACTGGCCAGACGCCCACCAACACTGGCCAGACGCCCACCAACACTGGCCATACGCCCACCAACACTGGCCAGACCCCACCAACACTGGCCAGACGCCCACCAGCACTGGCCAGACGCCCACCGACACTGGCCAGACCCCCACCAACACTGGCCAGACCGGCACCTACACTGGCCAGACCGGCACCAACACTGGCCAGACGCCCACCAGCACTGGCCAGACGCCCACCAACACTGGCCAGACGCCCACCAACACTGGCCAGACCCCCACCAACACTGGCCAGACCCCCACCAACACTGCCAGACGCCCACCAACACTGGCCAGACCCCACCAACACTGGCCAGACGCCCACCAGCACTGGCCAGACGCCCACCAACACTGGCCAGACGGCCACCAACACTGGCCAGACCCCCACCAACACTGGCCAAACGCCCACCAACACTGGCCAGACCCCCACCAACACTGGCCAGACGCCCACCAACACTGGCCAGACGCCCACCAACACTGGCCAGACGGCCACCAACACTGGCCAGACGCCCACCAACACTGGCCAGACGCCCAGCAACACTGGCCAGACGCCCACCAACACTGGCCAGACGCCCACCAACACTGGCCAGACGCCCACACCGCCAAGAGACCGCTGCCGTACTAAGTGTGGAAGAAATATCTGAACAAATACAGAGATTCAATATAAAGAATAAATCTTCGGGTGACGGAGATCTTAAACAAACGTGTTCACGTGAGCAAAAATGTCAACAATGGAAGCATTTGGGAGAGTAACAAGCGAGGAGTTAACAGCGGGAACCTTAGAGGATTTACAAGGTGTTCAAAACAAATACACTCTACATGGCGTGGTCCAGGTGGTACTGTAGCCTACATTGAAGAGACTAGTCTGTGTAGAAACCTTTAAATAAAGTCGTTCGAACGTTGCTCGAACAGTGCTTCACTGACCACCTCTGTTTGAATTCCAGCACTGTAAATCTTGGGATTCGCACCCACATATCAAGTAAAATATCAATAATCGACAACAGAACCTAAACTCCCAGCCTATATTATCCTACGCTTAAATATACACAATATGCTAAAATACAATATTATTAATTTATATTTTAAAGGCACATTGCGTTAAAATTAATGAATACGTCTGTAGGGTTGAACGCCGGATGGACGATATTGCCTGAGGATGGGTTGTGTGCTAACCATTTTCATTTTAGCTGCGTTTGGCGGCTGGATTAACAGCGTTAATGAGGACCTCATTGTTTATGAGGAAGGTCTGGATTAAAAAGCTCTTTAGCGCCTTTCAAAATGATTTCACCCACTCTCCATGTACTGAAAATACAAATAATTACCTACAGAACCAAAACACCTAACCTAATCTTGGCCTACCTAAAATAAAATTATAATATATAATAATTTATATAAATAAATACTGTCTATGATTACTCAATACAGAAAAACCGGCGCAAGTGCCTTTGGTATTGGCCGCCGCTTGGACGAGTAGGGTGTTATTGTCTATCATCAGGCTATGCTCGCCCTCAGCATCATCAGGCTATGCTCGCCCTCAGCATCATCAGGCTATACTTGCTCTCAGAATCATCAGGCTATGCTCGACCTCAGCATCATCAGGCTATGCTCGCCCTCAGCATCATCAGGCTATGCTCGCCCTCAGCATCATCAGGCTATACTTGCTCTCAGAATCATCAGGCTATGCTCGACCTCAGCATCATCAGGCTATGCTCGCCCTCAGCATCATCAGGCTATACTTGCTCTCAGCATCATCAGGCTATACTTGCTCTCAGAATCATCAGGCTATGCTCGACCTCAGCATCATCAGGCTATACTTGCTCTCAGAATCATCAGGCTATGCTCGACCTCAGCATCATCAGGCTATGCTCGCCTTCAGCATCTCAGGCTATGCTCGCCCTCAGCATCATCTGGCTATGCTCGCCCTCAGCATCATCAGGCCATGCTCGCCCTCAGCATCATCAGGTTATGCTCGACCACAGCATCATCAGGCTATGCTCGCCCTCAGCATCATCAGGCTATGCTCGCCCTCAGCATCATCAGGCTATACTTGCTCTCAGAATCATCAGGCTATGCTCGACCTCAGCATCATCAGGCTATACTTGCTCTCAGAATCATCAGGCTATGCTCGACCTCAGCATCATCAGGCTATGCTCGCCTTCAGCATCATCAGGCTATGCTCGCCCTCAGCATCATCTGGCTATACTTGCTCTCAGCATCATCAGGCTATTATTGTTCTCAGCATCATCAGGCTATGCTCGCCCTCATCATCATCAGGCTATACTTGCTCTCAGCATCATCAGGCTATAATTGCTCTCAGCATCATCAGGCTATGCTCGACCTCAGCATCATCTGGCTATACTTGCTCTCAGCATCATCAGGCTATTATTGTTCTCAGCATCATCAGACTATGCTCACCCTCAGCATCATCAGGCTATGCTCGCCTTCAGCATCATCAGGCTATACTTGCTCTCAGAATCATCAGGCTATGCTCACCCTCAGCATCATCAGGCTATGCTCGCCTTCAGCATCATCAGGCTATGCTCGCCCTCAGCATCATCTGGCTATAGTCGCCCTCAGCATCATCAGGCTATGCTCGCCCTCAGCATCATCAGGTTATGCTCGACCACAGCATCATCAGGCTATGCTCGCCCTCAGCATCATCAGGCTATGCTCGCCCTCAGCATCATCAGGCTATACTTGCTCTCAGAATCATCAGGCTATGCTCGACCTCAGCATCATCAGGCTATACTTGCTCTCAGAATCATCAGGCTATGCTCGACCTCAGCATCATCTGGCTATGCTTGCCTTCAGCATCATCAGGCTATGCTCGCCCTCAGCATCATCTGGCTATACTTGCTCTCAGCATCATCAGGCTATTATTGTTCTCAGCATCATCAGGCTATGCTCGCCCTCAGCATCATCAGGCTATACTTGCTCTCAGCGTCATCAGGCTATTATTGCTCTCAGCATCATCAGGCTATGCTCGACCTCAGCATCATCTTGCTATACTTGCTCTCAGCATCATCAGGCTATTATTGTTCTCAGCATCATCAGACTATGCTCACCCTCAGCATCATCAGGCTATGCTCGCCCTCAGCATCACCAGGCTATGCTCACCCTCAGCATCATCAGGCTATGCTCGCCCTTAGCATCATCAGGCTATGCTTGCCTTCAGCATCAACAGGCCATGCTCGGCCTCAGCATCATAAGGCTACATTTGCCCTCAGCATCAACAGGCTATGCTGGCCTTC
Organism: Procambarus clarkii; assembly: GCF_040958095.1. NCBI lineage: Eukaryota > Metazoa > Arthropoda > Malacostraca > Decapoda > Cambaridae > Procambarus > Procambarus clarkii. Next base: position 23,541,210 of record NC_091181.1, read on the forward strand.
TGCATCATCTGGCTATGCTCGCTCTCAGCATCATCACGCTATGCTCGAACTCAGCATCATCAGGCTATGCTCGCTCTCAGCATCATCAGGCAATGCTCGCCTTTCGCATCATAAGGCTATGCTAGCCCTAAGTATCAACAGTCCATGCTCGCCCTCAGCATCATCAGACTACATTCGCCCTCAGCATCAACAGGCTATGCTCGCTCTCAGCATCATCAGGCTATGCTCGCTCTCAGCATCATCAGGCTATGCTCGCTCTCAACATCAACAGGTTATGCTCGCTCTCAGCATCATCAGGCTATGTTTGAACTCATCATCATCAGGCTATGCTCGCCCTCGGCATCCTTTTCCTATGCTAGCCCTCAGCATCCTCAGGCTATACTCGCCATCACCATCCTGGGGCTAATCTCAGCCTCAGCATACTGAGGCTCTGCTCGCTCTCACCATTCTGAGGATATGCTTGCCCTCAGCATCCTCAGTCTATGCTCGCCGTCAGCATCCTCAGGCAAGATTCAACCTCAGCCTCCTCAGGTTATGCTCGCCCTCAGCATCTTTAGGCTATGCTCGCCCAAAGCATGCTGAGGCTATGCTCGTCCTAGGCATCCTGGGGCTATGCACGTCCTAGGCATCCTGGGGTTATGATCGCCCTCAGCATCCTGGGGCTATGCTTGCCCTCAGCATCCTCAGGCTATGCTCGCCCTCAGCATCCTGAGCCTAAGCTCGGCCTCAGCGTCCTCAGGCTATGCTCGCCCTCAGCACCTTGTGGCTATGCTCGCCCTCAGCACCTTGTGGCTATGCTCGCCCTCAGCATCCTCAGACTATGCTCGCACTCAGGATTCATAGGCTATGCTCGCCCTCAGCATCCTCAGGCTATGCTCGAATTCAGCATCCTTTGGCTATGCTCGTCCTCAGTATGCTGAGGCTATGCTCTCCCTCAGCATCCTGGGGCTATGCTCGCCGTCAGCATCCTCAGGCAATGCTCGCCCTCAGCATCCTCAGGCTATGCTCGCCCTCAGCATCCTGAGCCTATGCTCGCCTTCAGCATCTTGAGGTTATGCTCGCCCTCAGCATCCTCAGGCTATGATCGCCCTCAGCATCCTCAGGCTATGATCGCCCACAGCATCCTGAGGCTATGCTCGTCCTCAGCATGCTGAGGTTATGCTCGCCCTCAGCATCGACAGTCTATGTTCGTCCTCAGCATCATAGACTATGCTCGCCATCAGCATCCTGATTCTGTGCTCGCCCTTAGCATCTTCATACTATGCTCGCCTTTAGCATCTTGAGGTTATGCTCGCCCTCAGCATCCTCAGACTATGTTCGCTCACAACATCCTCAGGCTATGCTCGCCCTCAGCATCCTTAGGCTATGCTCACCCTCAGCATCCTGGGGCTATGCTCGCATTCAGCATCTTGAGGTTATGCTCATAACCAGCATTCTGGGACTATGCTCGCCCTCAGCATCATCAGGCTATGCTCGCCCTCATCATCATCAGGCTATGCTCGCCCTCATCATCATCAGGCTATGCTAGCCCTCAGCATCATCAGGCTATGCTCGCTCTCAGCATAAACAGGCTATGCTCGCCCTCAGCATCATCAGGCTATGCTCGCCCTCAACATCATCAGGCTATACTCGCCCACAGCATTGTCAGGCTACACTCGCCCACAGCTTCAACAGGCTTTGCTCGCCCTCAGCATCCTTTGGCTATGCTCGCCCTCAGCATCCTTTGGCTATGCTCGCCATCAGCATCCTGGGGCTAAACTCGCCCTCAGCATACTGGGGCTATGCTCGCTCTCAGCATCCTGTGGCCATGCTCTTCCTCACCATAATGAGGATATGCTTGCCCTCAGCATCCTCAGTCTATGCTCGCCGTCAGCATCCTCAGGCAAGATTCAACCTCAGCCTCATCAGGCTATGCTCGCCCTCAGCATCCTGAAGCTATGTTCGCTCTCAGCATCCTGAGGCAATGCTCACACTCATCATCCTGAGGCTACGCTCGCCCTCAGCATCCGGAGGCTATGCTTGCCCTAAGCATCCTGAAGGTATGCTCGCCCTCAGCACCCTTGAGGCTATGCTCGCCCTTAGCATCCTAAGGCTATGTTCGCTCTCAGCATCCTGAGGCAATGCTCATACTCATCATCCTGAGGCTACGTTCGCCTCAAGCATCCGGAGGCTATGCTGCCCTCAGCGTCCTGAGTCTATGCTTGCCCTCAGCATTCTGAGGCTATGCTTGCCCTCAGCATGCTGGGGCAATGATCGTCCTCAGCATCCACAGGATATGCTCACCCTCGGCATCCTATGGTTATGCTCGCCCTCAGCATCATCAGGCTATGCTCGCCCTCAGCATCGTCAGGTTATGCTCGCCCTCAGCATCGTCAGGCTATGCTCGCCCTCAGCATCCTCAGGTTATGCTCGCCCTGAGCAACCTCAGTCTATACTCGCCCTCAGCATCATGAGGCTATGCTTACCCTCAGCATCTTTAGGCTATGCTCGCCCTCAGCATCCTTAGGCTATGATCACCTTCAACATCCTTCAGCTATGCTCGCCCTCAGCATCTTAAGGCTATGCTCGCCTTCAGCATCCTCAGGCTATGCTCGCCCTCAGCATTCTCAGGATATGCTCACCCTTAGCATCCTTATTCTATGCTCGCCCTCAGCATTCTCAACATATGCTTGCCCTTAACTTTCTCAGGCTATGCTCACCCTCATTATTCTGAGGTTATGATCACCCTTAGCATCCTGAGGCTATGCTCGCCTTCAGCATCCTGAGGCAATGTTCGCCTTCAACATCTTGAGGCTATGCTCGCCCTCAGCATCCTCAGGCTATGCTCGCCCCTCTTTATTCTGAGGCTATGCTCGCCCTCAGCATCCTAAGGCTATGATCGGCCTGAGCATTCTCAGGCTATGCTCGCTCTCAGCATCCTCAGACTATGCTCGTCCTCAACATCCTGAGGTTAAGCTTGCCCTCAGCATACTAAGGCTATGCTCGCTCTGAACATCCTGAGGCTATGTTCGCTCTCAGCATCCTGAAGCTATGTTCGCTCTCAGCATCCTGAGCCAATGCTCACACTCATCATCCTGAGGCTACGCTCGCCCTCAGCATTCGGAGGCTATGCTTGCCCTAAGCATCCTGAAGGTATGCTCGCCCTCAGCACCCTTGAGGCTATGCTCGCCCTTAGCATCCTAAGGCTATGTTCGCTCTCAGCATCCTGAGGCAATGCTCATACTCATCATCCTGAGGCTACGTTCGCCCTCAGCATCCGGAGGCTATTCTGCCCTCAGCGTCCTAAGGGTATGCTAGCACTCAGCATCCTGAGGCTATGCTCGCCTTCAGCATCCTGGGGCTATTCTCACCATCAGCATCCTGAGGCTATGCTTGCCCTAAGCATCCTGAGGTTATGCTCGCCCTCAGCATGCTGAGGCTATGCTTGCCCTCAGCATGCTGAGGCTATGCTTGCCCTCAGCATGCTGAGGCTATGCTTGCCCTCTGCATCTTGAGGCTATATTTGGGAAGCTTTTCCAACAATTGTTTTTTTTTATAATAAAACTAGCCGTACCCGGCCACGCGCTTTTGTGGCTCAGCAACACATGAAGTTTGCTGAGCCACAGTAACCTTCCCCTGTCTCCCAGACCTCCCCACCATTCCCCCCCGCCCCCGTCCCCTCGTCTTCCCCACCATTCCACCTCTCTTCCCCGTACCTTTGTCCTCGCCACCATCCTTCACTCCAGCGTCCCCTCGTCCTCCTAATCATTCTCCTCTCCACTGTCCCCTCGTGCTATCCACTATCTCCCACTCCCCCATCCCCTAGTCCTCCCTACCATTCCCCCCTCCCCCGTCCCCTCGTCCTCCCCACCATTCTCCATTCCCCTGTCTCCTCATCCCCACCATCCCCAATACCCCCCATCCCTTCGTCCTCCCCACCATTCCCCACTACCTCGTCTGATGCATTCCCAAATGATCTAATGTTCCCATCAGAAATTTGGGAACATCAAATGATCTGATGTTCCCATCACTGAAATATAAGAAAAACTGTTAAAAAACGAAACTGAATTAAAAACGAAAAAAAAATAAAAAAAAATAAACTATGCATGAATAGAACGGTAGGGTGAACAATACAACTCAATTCCAACGCAATGTGACAGAAAATAATTAAATCAAAATGAAAATAAATCAAAATCTATGAAAATTAAATTTTTCAATGAAATCGGAAACATTGAAATGGAATCGCAACATATTTAGTATAACGAGTGTTGTTCTTACTTAAACAGATAGCGCTCTTTAAAACAATAAACATGTTTTTACCTGTCACAGGTATGGCATCAATATAGTACGTATATAAAAACACTTGTGTATTCAATTGGAACGTTGTGTAAAAATTTCAAAGCAATCGGTGAAGAATTTTCGGAGATTACAGCTTGTGTTGCTCTTACGTCCAACAGTTGGTACCGTTTTAAAAAAAAAAAACATGTTTTTTCCTCCGACAGGTGAGGCATGTATATAGTAGGTATATAAAAACACGCGCCTATCAATTGCAACGTTGTGTCAAATTATCAAAGCAATTGGTAAAGAGGTTTCTAAGATTTCTCTCCCATGAAAAACTGATGAAAAACACAGTTTTTCAAAACAACATGTTTTTTTCCCATCACAGATATGACATCTATATAGAATGTATAAAAACCCGCTCAGATGCAAATAGAACTTTGTCTGAGAAACTCAAAGCAATGAGTGAAGAACTTTCAAAGATTAGCGATTTTGAACTAACGAACATTTAAATTTTTATTTATATAGATAATTAAATGGAATGTATGAATAAATTATATGATTGAACTGTATGAGATTTAATAATTAGTTGGATGTTTCCACTTCCACAAAATTTTGGGGGGTAGAATTAATAATGTTAAATCCACCTTGTAAATTAAATATGTTTGAATGATTCAATGGTAAAATTTTATAAGCAAATACTTGTTATGGAGTTAGTAAACTGACTACAGTATCATAAGTAAATGTTATAAAGCTAGGCTGTCGACCAGGTAATTAAAAGTGAGTCTGACAGTCTCCCGAAATCAGTCATTTCCACGTGATGCTCAAGTTGAGAGGACAAGCTCCAGATGGTATCCCTCCATGCTGTGGAGAATATACAGTGTAACTTCTATAGTTATAATAATTTCAGCTAATCTCCATTAAAGGGATTAACCGTTTTAAGCAATTAAACTTTTTTATTTATTTCTTATTTTTATTTATTTATTTATATATACAAGAATTCATACATTCTTGTACCGCCAATAGTACGCGTAGCGTTTCGAGTAAGTCCTTAATCCGATGTTCCCTGGAATACGACCCCAAGTTGTTAAACCTGGTTTAACTACCAGGTATCCATTTTACTATTGAGTTAAACATAGGCTACAGTTAAGGATTTGCTCCTAGTAAATACTCCCCGGCCAGGATACGAACCCAGGACAAAGCGTTTGCGAAACGCTAGGCGAGCGTCTTAGCCGCTACACCACAGGGACTGCTTATTATACTTAATATAACTTGCTTAATATACTTACTCGGGTTATTTTGGTGGTCCTACGTCATAACGGCCGGGCTATCTAATTTGTTAATATGGCTATAAAAACAATAGCTAATCACTTTACTGACCGGACATGGTATCCTGAGTGTTGGATGTAGCAAGCAGCAGCGCCTGGGGCTCGTAATTGGACGGATGTTCCCAAATTAACGCGATGCTAATTTCCTGACTTCAAGGGGATGTTGTCATTATGGTTCTCTGAGAGTGTTTCACGCCCTCAACCTCACCTCTCAGCACATGGACCTCGGAATATAAGTCACGATATTCTACTTTGTCCTATTATCTAACAAGACATTACCGACGTCGTTTTACGCCTTAGTATTACACTTCAGATCTCAGCAGACAATTTTCCGCTGTTTATATTATTGAACCGAAGTGTCAATAGATAAAACCACATATACGTTAATACTAAGCATGTCATGACTTATATCCAACCAGTGTAAAGTACGACTACGGCGACGCGCACCAGCTGCCCCAGGTGGCACTCTTGAGTGCCATCTGAGCAGGTGAGGCGCGACGTCGTAGTCGCAGCGCGTCGTCGTCGTCACACAGGGTTTTGGGGGATTTTCGGGGAAGTTTTGGCGTGTTTCGGACGCGTGTGAGCGTGTTGTGTTTGGGTAAGTGGTCATGAAAGAGAGTAAGTTATGTTGATGAGTGCCAGGTGGTGCGCGACGTCGTAGTCGCAGCGCGGGTGTCTAGTCACAGGGGGTATGGGAAGTTTGGCGCGTGTCGGTCTTGAGTGGCGTGTGAGCAGGTGCAGCCCCCCCCCTCCGCCGCGCGGGTCTAGTCCTCGGGGTTTATGGTAAGTGGTCAGGAAAGATGAGAGTAGTGTGAGAGTAAGTGGTAGAGTAAGTGATAGAGTAAGAAAATAGAAGGAAGAGAGAGGAAGGAGTAAAAGTTGTTTTGGGTGGGGGCTGGATGGAGCTTCCCCTCGTCGGGAGAGAGTGCTCTGGGCCATTATGTGGTTAGACAAACCCATTGACTCCCCTACAGGAAGTGCTAAGTGGTGTTGTAAGAAATGCATGGAAAAGACACGGGACTGCACCTGGCTTTTTCTGTGTTCGGGTCAAGAAAGAGTTAAGTCACTCTCGTTGTGAGACCACATAATGGCAGCGGGCCATTATGTGGTTAGACAAATCATTAACGTCCCTACAGGAAGTGCTAAGTGTGTGAGGAAGGGGGCAAAGTCTCCTGCAGGAGGGGTGTGTACCATTACCTTAAGCGTTTTTCAATGTCCGCGACGGGGTAAACGTACTGGTCGCAGGTTGGAGCCCGACTGATCAACTTTCCAACTAGTCCGGGTATTTCTCCTCCGACACCGGAAGTGGTGGGGCACCCATTACCATTGCGTTTCGCCAGGGTCCGCGACTCTCTCTCTATCTGTCTCTGTCTCTCTGTCTCTCTATCTCTCTCTCTCTCTGTCTCTCTCTCTCTCTCGCTCTGTCTCCCTGTCTCTGTCTCTCTGTCTCTCTCTGTCTCTCTATCTCTCTCTCTCTCTGTCTCTCTCTCTCTCTCGCTCTGTCTCCCTGTCTCTCTCTCTCTCTCTCTCTCTCTCTCTCTCTCTCTCTCTCTCTCTCTCTCTCTCTCTCTCTCTCTCTCTCTCTCTCTCTCTCTGTCTCTCTCTCGCTCTGTCTCCCTGTCTCTCTCTCTCTATCTGTCTCAGTCTCTCTGTCTCTCTGTCTCTCTCTCTGTCTCCCTGTCTCTCTATCTCTCTCTCTCTCTCTATCTCTGTCTCCCTGTCTCTCTCTCTCTCTATCTGTCTCTGTCTCTGTCTCTCTGTCTCTCTCTCTCTGTCTCCCTGTCTCTCTATCTCTCTCTCTCTCTCTGTCTCCATGTCTCTCTCTCTCTATCGGTCTATGTCTCTGTCTCTCTGTCTCTCTGTCTCCCTGTCTCTCTCTCTGTCTCTCACTATCTCTCTGTCTGTCTCTCTCTCTCTCTCTCTGTCTCCATGTCTCTCTCTCTCTCTATCTGTCTATGTCTCTGTCTCTCTGTCTCTCTCTGTCTCTCTCTATCTCTCTCTCTCTCTCTCTCTCTCTCTGTCTCTCTCTCTCTCTCTCTCTCTCTCTCTATCTGTCTATGTCTCTGTCTCTCTGTCTCTCTGTCTCTCTCTCTATCTCTCTCTCTCTCTCTCTCCTTCATATTGTTCATTCATTCATAGTTCCTTTCATTAAAACTATTTCAGTTTTACTTATATAAACAAAGCCAGGGACTAGTTTTTACTAATACATCTTCTCTAGTATCCAATGATTTTCTTCGAGATTTAAAACACAGCTATTTCAAACATATTAAAATACAATAATTTGGTATCGAGCTCAGCTCCTAAAGCAGTCATACTTCAAAGATAGTAAATAAGATCAAGACAGTTACTGAGCTCTAGCTCTCGTCCCCAACTTAGTTCTCTCTCGTATATTTGTAAATAACCCAGCAATTTCACTGTAATTTCTACCCTCTGTATTTCATAGTAAATATGATGTAAACAATTATAAAACTCTAGCTCCTGTCCTCTGTCCAAGTCCACTCCTATATATTTATTACTATCAGTCCAATTCTCCTGAGATTTGAACACCAACTACATTTTCAGTCATAGTAAATAAAACCGGTTCAGTTATCAAGTTTCAACTCTTGCCCCCCCTCAGCTTAGTTCATTTTTTTGTACAAGTTCTTTATTTTCCAACTAAATCACCTTGAGATTTAAGATCGCTTTATTTCTAACGTAGTAAAATTAATCTGGACATTAACCAAGCTCCATTTCCTCAGTCTTAGATCATCGAACATAATTATATCCGTTCAAGCCCCTCTCCAGCCTAATTACCCCTCTGTAACACAATGTAACGCAACGTAGCGTAACGCAAATCAACTTTTTGCAGTCCGAAATGTCATTTTGAAACGAAAAGTGCGGGCTAGCCCATCTCCATTACATCTCTTACCATATAAATAATTGATGTCTATCAGTTTTAGCCCTCTGTAACACAATGTACCGTGACGTAACGTAACGCAAATCAACTTTTGCAGTCCGAAATGACATTTTTAAATAAAAAGTATGACTTAGCCCATCTCCATTACATCTCCTTCCATATGAATATTACGGTCTACCAGTTTTAGCCCTCTGTAACACAATGTAACGTAACGGGGAAAATCAACTTTCTCGGATGAGCAAATAACATTATTGAAAATGACATCAATGTTTTGCCTTTACATCCAAACACAAGAAAAATATTACCGCTTTTCTTGAGAAACTTATATGTGGAGATCATATCTCCAGAGTCCACACAATATTTAATGCCCATTTGAGAAATTAACCCTTGAAATGAGTAAATGAATATGAGACAATGATTGACGAAACACAAAGACAAGCAGGAATAATTATGTAAGTTAGATCATGGCTGGTTTGGACTAGATAAGTTAGGATACAGCAGTTTGGGAATGTAGATTAAGTTAGGTAAAGCAAGTTAGGTTACTTTAGGATAGGTAAGATAAGTTATGTAAGTTAGGTTGTGCAGGTTAAGTTAAGTAAGATAGGTAATGTAAGGTAAGTCCTGTTAGGATAGGTAAAGTTATGTTATGCAGGTTAAGTTATGTACGATAGGTAAAGGTATGGTAAGTTAAGTTAGGATAGGTAAAGTCAGGTTTAGGAACGTTACGCTAACTAAGCAACATTGGGTGGAGAGGATAGGATACGTAGGATTGGGACAGTGTAGTTCTGAGAACAGTTTTAGGGTAAAGTGACTAAGAAAATATATTTTAACAGAAGCGTCGGTATTGTATGAAAAGCTGAACTAGTTACATTTTGGAGAGAAATTTTATGACTGAAGATGACTTAAAGAATAACATGATGGACGGAGAGTTTCTTTGATGAACGAATGTGTCTTAGAGAACAACTTTTTGGTGAACGAAGGTGAATTAGAGATCTCTTTGATGATTCTGAGAATAACTTTGATCAACTTTGACGTCTCTTGGAATAACTTTGTGGACATGAGAATATCTTTGGATAACTCTGAGATTAACTTTGATGTCTTTGAAACAACTTTGATGAACGAGAGTGAGTTAGAGATTACCTTTGTTAACTCTGACATCAACTTTGATGAACAAAAGTGAGTTAGAGATTACATTTGATGACTCTAAGATGAACTTAGATGTCTCTGAGACAAACTTTTATAACATAGAAATTAACTTTAATGACCAAAAGTGAGTTAGAGAATACCTTTGATGACTCCGAGAATAACTTTGATGAACAAAGATGTTTTGGAAAGTTTCTCTGAAGAACGAAGGTGACTCCGAGAATAACTTTGCTAACTCTGAGAAAATCAGTGAGGACTTTGAGAATGACTTCTGAGAACATGAGTAGTATTTGAATGAGACTTTGATGTAATGAAGAGTAACTTTGATGTCTCGAAGATATCTTGCAGATCAACTTTGATGTCTTTGAGTAAGTCCTTGATGTCTCGAAGAGTGTCTTTGACTATATTTCTTACTTAACGACATATAATTTTAGTTAGGAACAATGATGATGAATATGACTTTTTCTGTTGATTGATGGATGATTTTAGTTATGAAATGACAATGAAACATGAGATCTAAGCCTGTGTGCCTGTTCTCCACATTCGTGTACTGTCTCGTTACACTGGTGAACCCACCTCGGAGATTCCGACGAAGTAAATCATATAACAATGGAAAACAGTAAGCAAACTTTATTTGAAAAAGAATAAGAGAAGACTGTAAAGCTGTGGGGCTAGAAAATGATAAAAATAAGAAGTGATGATCTTCATAAACATAACATAAGATATCCATGGCCGTAATTAATACAGTGTGAACTCTCTTAAACTATGCACACCATGAAATCTCGTCAATATGCATAACTTGTCACTCTGCGAAACAACTTATTGACTATAGTGTGACAGTGAGAATAAAAATGACCACTTATGTTTTGGAGTGCTATTTTAGTCAAGAAATACTGTAAAGGATGATTATTGACTAAAGGGAATTTCACGGACTGCTGGTGTTTGATGTGTTGAACTGCTTAAAGGAAGCATATTTGCTAGAAAAAATTCCTGTGAAATAATGCTTGTTATATGTTTTGACTACCTAGCTAATAGCATATTGCATGGCTAATAATGAAATGAAATGTCACATTTTTGTCTGACTCACTTAGCACGAGTGAAGAGATAACATTGAAAAAACTGGCAAAGGTTGAAAACTCTGTGAAATCATATCTGTTATGATAAGTTTTGACTAGCTGCACGCTAAGTTTGCCTTCTTTCTCTAATCTACACACACGATATGAAATGTGAATTTGTTGACTGAAGGAGTTTGATGATACGAATAGTAATTGCCGACATTGAGCATAATCTCAAAAACAGAGTTTCTGCAAAAAAAAAATAACATTAAATTAGATGCGAGCTGCGAAATGAAAACAGAAGATGTGTGATGTGTGGCTTATTGTGTGGACTCTGGAGATATGATCTCCACATATAAGTTTCTCAAGAAAAGCGGTAATATTTTTCTTGTGTTTGGATGTAAAGGCAAAACATTGATGTCATTTTCAATAATGTTATTTGCTCATCCGAGAAAGTTGATTTTCCCCGTTACGTTACATTGTGTTACAGAGGGCTAAAACTGGTAGACCGTAATATTCATATGGAAGGAGATGTAATGGAGATGGGCTAAGTCATACTTTTTATTTAAAAATGTCATTTCGGGCTGCAAAAGTTGATTTGCGTTACGTTACGTCACGGTACATTGTGTTACAGAGGGCTAAAACTGATAGACATCAATTATTTATATGGTAAGAGATGTAATGGAGATGGGCTAGCCCGCACTTTTCGTTTCAAAATGACATTTCGGACTGCAAAAAGTTGATTTGCGTTACGCTACGTTGCGTTACATTGTGTTACAGAGGGGTAATTAGGCTGGAGAGGGGCTTGAACGGATATAATTATGTTCGATGATCTAAGACTGAGGAAATGGAGCTTGGTTAATGTCCAGATTAATTTTACTACGTTAGAAATAAAGCGATCTTAAATCTCAAGGTGATTTAGTTGGAAAATAAAGAACTTGTACAAAAAAATGAACTAAGCTGAGGGGGGGCAAGAGTTGAAACTTGATAACTGAACCGGTTTTATTTACTATGACTGAAAATGTAGTTGGTGTTCAAATCTCAGGAGAATTGGACTGATAGTAATAAATTTATAGGAGTGGACTTGGACAGAGGACAGGAGCTAGAGTTTTATAATTGTTTACATCATATTTACTATGAAATACAGAGGGTAGAAATTACAGTGAAATTGCTGGGTTATTTACAAATATACGAGAGAGAACTAAGTTGGGGGACGAGAGCTAGAGCCCAGTAACTGTCTTGATCTTATTTACTATCTTTGAAGTATGACTGCTTTAAATTTCAGTGAAATTGCTGGGTTATTTACAAATATACGAGAGAGAACTAATTTGGGGGACGAGGGCTAGAGCTCAGTAACTGACTTGATATTATTTACTAACTTTGAAGTATGTCTGCTTTAAATTTCGGGAAAATTGATCTGTTACTAACGATCTTGTACAAATGAACTAAGCCGGGGACAAGAGCTAGAGTTTGATAATTGTTTGGATTTACTAAACTAAGTCTGAAATATAGAGGGTAGAAATTTCAGTGAAATTGATGGGTTATTTACAAATATACGAGAGAGAACTAAGTTGGGGGACGAGAGCTAGAGCTCAGTAACTGACTTGATATTATTTACTAACTTTGAAGTATGACTGCTTTAAATTTCGGAAAATTGATCTATTACTAACGATCTTGTACAAATGAACTTAGCCGGGGACAAGAGCTGGAGTTTGATAATTGTTTGGATTTACTAAACTAAGTCTGAAATACAGAGGGTAGAAATTTCCCGGAATTCGAATAAGTATTAACGAAGATGTGTGAGGGAAGTAAGGTGGGGGCCAGGAGCTGGAGCTCGGTAACTAAATTACTGTATTGAACTACGTTTGAAATATGATTATTTTCTAATTTTAGAGGGATAGGACTGTTAGTATTCATTATAGGGTAGGGGACTAAGGCAGGATAGGAGCTGAAGCTCGATACCAAATTATTGTATTTTAATATGTTTGAAATAGCTGTGTTTTAAATCTCGAAGAAAATCATTGGATACTAGAGAAGATGTATTAGTAAAAACTAGTCCCTGGCTTTGTTTATATAAGTAAAACTGAAATAGTTTTAATGAAAGGAACCATGAATGAATGAACAATATGAAGGAGAGAGAGAGAGAGAGATATAGAGAGAGAGACAGAGAGACAGAGAGACAGAGAGACAGAGACATAGACAGATAGAGAGAGAGAGACATGGAGACAGAGAGAGAGAGAGAGAGAGAGAGAGACAGAGAGAGAGAGAGAGAGAGATAGAGAGAGACAGAGAGACAGAGACATAGACAGATAGAGAGAGAGAGAGACATGGAGACAGAGAGAGAGAGAGAGAGACAGACAGAGAGATAGAGAGAGACAGAGAGAGAGACAGGGAGACAGAGAGACAGAGACATAGACCGATAGAGAGAGAGAGACATGGAGACAGAGAGAGAGAGAGATAGAGAGACAGGGAGACAGAGAGAGAGAGACAGAGAGACAGAGAGACAGAGACAGAGACAGATAGAGAGAGAGAGAGACAGGGAGAGAGAGAGAGAGAGAGAGAGAGATAGAGAGAGAGAGAGAGATAGAGAGACAGGGAGACAGAGAGAGAGAGACAGAGAGACAGAGACAGAGACAGATAGAGAGAGAGAGAGACAGGGAGACAGAGCGAGAGAGGGAGACAGAGAGAGAGAGAGAGAGATAGAGAGACAGAGAGAGACAGAGAGACAGAGACAGATAGAGAGAGAGTCGCGGACCCTGGCGAAACGCAATGGTAATGGGTGCCCCTCCACTTCCGGTGTCGGAGGAGAAATACCCGGACTAGTTGGAAAGTTGATCAGTCGGGCTCCAACCTGCGACCAGTACGCTTACCACGTCGCGGAATAAATTTATATAATGTGTTTACTTTTCCCTCGTTATTGCTCTCACCATGTATCACGTTGCGATATAGCTTACACTTACTAAAAGGTTTTGCACAGAACAATGGTTGATGGTAAGGGAGCGGGTGGGGATGGGGGGTGGGAGTGATTGATTGATGGCTGACAGGTGTTGGTCTGTCTGTCGGCAGGAGTAAGTACCTCGCCCCCTCCTTACCAGAATCCACAGTGTAAGGGGACCCGCCGTGGGATGAACATTGAAAACCCTTTAAGACGAAATGGGACACTTCCGCAGGAGGGTGCTCTCTCATACCCTCCTCTCGCACTTACGACTTCCTGTAGGAGGAAGCTAATGGACGTCTAGGCCTTCCTCTCAGGTATGGGGGTTCTCCTCTCCCTCACCCCCTTCCCAAACAACATAACCACTATGATGGTTCCCCTCTCTTCCTCTACTCACGATCATCATCACACAGGATTAAGTCTATGACAAACACACATACATATTCTTTTACTCCTTCCTCCCTCTTCCTTCTATTTTCTTACTCTATCACTTACTCTACCACTTACTCTCACACTACTCTCATCTTTCCTGACCACTTACCATAAACCCCGAGGACTAGACCCGCGCGGCGGAGGGGGGGCTGCACCTGCTCACACGCCACTCAAGACCGACACGCGCCAAACTTCCCATAGCCCCTGTGACTAGACACCCGCGCTGCGACTACGACGTCGCGCACCACCTGGCACTCATCAACATAACTTACTCTCTTTCATGACCACTTACCCAAACACAACACGCTCACACGCGTCCGAAACACGCCAAAACTTCCCCGAAAATCCCCCAAAACCCTGTGTGACGACTACGACGCGCTGCGACTACGACGTCGCGCCTCACCTGCTCAGATGGCACTCAAGAGTGCCACCTGGGGCAGCTGGTGCGCGTCGCCGTAGTCGTACTTTACACTACTTCACGCCTGTGGAAATTTCCACCTTAAGATGGAGGCATAATTTATTTTAATGAATTAAATCAATTTTCAATCTAAATTACCGTGCAAATTAAGCAGAGGTTAGGCTGGGTTTAATTAAATTTGAATAAAGAGTTTGTTCTAATGGGAGCTGGGACGGCTAACACAACAGCGGTCATGGATAGTAGGAAGGTTTTGGCATCCCTACGTTATGAGTTAGTAATATTACGAGCGAGCATAGCCTGAGGATGCTGAGGGCGAGCATAGCCTGAAGATAAGCTATGCTCATCCTCAGCATCATCAGACTATGCTCGTTAATAGCATCTTCAGGCTATGCTCGCCCTCAGCATCATCAGGCTATACTTTCCCTCATCATCTTCAGGCTATGATTGCCCTCGGCATCTTCAGGCTATGCTCGCCCTCAACATCTTCAGGCTATGCTCGCCCTCAGCATCTTCAGGTTATGCTCGCCCTCAAAATATTCAGGCTTTGCTCAGTCTTTTGGCTGCCGACCAAAGGAAGCACGTAGCAATGCTAACGTCTTGAGTAATGCACCCTCGCTGCCTGATAAGTTACGTTGAACTTTTTTAATAAAATGCAGAAGGAACATCAAGAGTGTTTCAGGCGTAGTGTGTCCAGACTGTCTGTTGCTCGTGTCTCGTCCCCGCCCCTGGCTACCCAGCACTCCGACCCCAGTACGTACACGAAGACTCCCGTCTTCAGCAGAGCTGTAGACCGCAGTCGAACACCAACAAACATATATAATAAATTGAGGTACAGGTTACCCCGCCAGTGATGGCTTTACAGTCACACCTGGACACAAACGGAGCTTCCAGGTAGCCAACGGATCAAAGGGAGACAATTAACCCCTATTGGCTTGCCAGCAACATGCTGTGTCCTCTTGAATTGAGTGAGACGTCAGTATGGCGGTGTAGCTCTCAGCTAGGCTCTGGGACTGGCTTATCGTTAGTTGATGCACATTCACCCGGAGACAGAAGCCAGGCGTCAGTCGTAACTCATCCAAGTTGATAGCCTCCGACCACAACATTCCTACAGTGTATTTGCAATGTGTACAATCAGGTCTATTTTGTTCAAATATTTGTCAGAGGTGTAGAGGAGAGAAAAAATAATTGCTCGTACAAATACGTTTACCAAATAACTAAATGATCGAATATAATATGGAAAACCTCACTGAAAAAATGTCATTAACACTGACAGGAATTTCAATAAGTTACGATATTAACAGAAATTCATTAGATTTACGCTACTTTACTGCTCAGAAAATATAATAATTTTTATGAATATTTTACTCAATCACTTTGGCAATTGTTCTGAAGCTAAACAATAATTAAATATGGATATCACAATAATTTATTGTTGAGCAAACCACACTCATATATATATATATATATATATATATATATATATATATATATATATATATATATATATATATATATATATATATATATATATATATATATATATATATATATATATATATATATATATATATATATATGTCGTACCTAGTAGCCAGAACTCACTTCTCAGCCTACTATTCAAGGCCCGATTTGCCTAATAAGCCAAGTTTTCCTGAATTAATATATTTACTATAATTTTTTTATTTTGAAATGATAAAGCAACCCTTTTCTCTATGTATGAGGTCAATTTTTTTTTATTGGAGTTAAAATTAACGTAGATATATGACCGAACCTAACCAACCCTACCTAACCTAACCTAACCTATATTTATAGGTAAGGTTAGGTTAGGTAGCCAAAAAAAGCTAGGTTAGGTTAGGTTAGGTAGGTTAGGTAGACGAAAAAACATTAATTCATGAAAACTTGGCCTATTAGGCAAATCGGGCCTTGAATAGTAGGCTGAGAAGTGCGTTCTGGCTATTAGGTACGACATATATATATATATATATATATATATATATATATATATATATATATATATATATATATATATATATATATATATATCCCTCGAACCCATACTCCCAGAAGCAACGCAACTGGTATGTACCAGTTGATTATATATGTATGATTGGTATATGATTAAGGCGTCTTGTACATACCAGTTGCGTTGCTTCTGGGAGTATGGGTTCGAGTCACTTCTGGGGTGTGAGTTTTCAGTTGCATATTGTCCTGGGGACCATTCAGGCTTGTTCGCATTTGTGTTCCTCACGTGTGCCCCAAAGAATGAGGTGATTTGGTAAAATGCTATGCCCAAGATTACTATCTGAGTGCCGGCGGTGGGGTGGTTCAAATAGCCTCGGCTATCACCTCATTTTGTCCGGTCGTGATGATTAAGGCATATATATATATATATATATGTCGTACCTAGTAGCCAGAACGCACTTCTCAGCCTACTATGCAAGGCCCGATTTGCCTAATAAGCCAAGTTTTCCTGAATTATTATATTTTCTCTAATTTTTTTCTTACGAAATGTTAAAGCTACCCGTTTCATAATGTATGAGGTAATTTTTTTTGTATTGGAGTTAAAATTAACGAAGATATATGACCGAACCTAACCAACCCTACCTAACCTAACCTAACCTATCTTTATAGGTTAGGTTAGGTTAGGTAGCCGAAAAAGTTAGGTTAGGTTAGGTTAGGTAGGTTAGGTAGTCGAAAAACAATTAATTCATGAAAACTTGGCTTATTAGGCAAATCGGGCCTTGCAAAGTAGGCAGAGAAGTGCGTTCTGGCTACTAGGTACGACATATATATATATATATATATATATATATATATATATTATTAAATATGACCGAAAAAGTAAGATTAATAATTCTAACACGAATTTTCTCTATCTTTCGTACATTTCTTTTCACTGTTGGTGGTAATTCAAAAATCAATTCTCCAA
Organism: Procambarus clarkii; assembly: GCF_040958095.1. Taxonomy (NCBI): domain Eukaryota; kingdom Metazoa; phylum Arthropoda; class Malacostraca; order Decapoda; family Cambaridae; genus Procambarus; species Procambarus clarkii. The sequence continues at coordinate 23,558,603 of NC_091181.1, forward strand.
AATTCATTTTTATTTCTAGTCTGACGCCGAAGTCTTTGAAGACTTTTCTAGTCTTTCGTCGAAGATATCATAAGAAGGAAAGTGAAACGCCATGCAACCTCTGAAGAGACAACTAACACAACACCTATACCCCCTATTAGACTATTTTACAGGAACTTCTTTTCCACAGCTCATAAAACGGAGGAAAGGGTCCTGAAAGATATTGTTAATAGAAACGTTATCCCTACAGACAAAAATCAGAGGATACAACTGACGATTTACTATAAAACCAGAAAAACGGCCAGCCTACTCATGAGAAACTCTCCAGACACAAAGCAGAACGCTTTAAAAGAGACCAACGTCGTCAATGCCTTCAAATGCCCTCTTGGGGACTGTAAGCTCCAAAAAACCCAGTATATAGGCAAGACAACAACATCTTTTTCTAGGCGTTTAACGATGCATAAGCAACAGGGCTCCATTAAGGAACATATAATCTCTTCCCACAACCAAACCATCGCCAGAGACATCCTAGTAAACAACACAGAAATCATCGATAGATACAGCGATAGCAGGCGGCTTGACGTTTGCGAGGCACTACACATTAAAAAGTTAAAACCAGCCATCAACAGCCAATTAATGCACAACTATATTCTACCCACCTCAAGACTCCGCTCCAATATAGAAGCATCAAGAAATATGGACCAATAGGCTTTCTACAATCACTTCTATTCAATACCCATTGTTTCGTGTTCTGTTTTGTGTTGATGAAATTAATACCCTATTAATGCCACCTCACCCCATCCACCTCACTCAAAATGTAGATATAAACAAATCGGAGATGTGTAAGTTCTATTCAGTTGTGTATGTGTAAGCTAAAGTCTTTGAAAATGTAATAAGTTTTACGAAACGCGCTCAAGTATCGCGTCAGACTAGAAATAAAAATGAATTTTGGAGAATTGATTTTTGATTTACCACCAACAGTGAAAAGAAATGTACAAAAGACAGAGAAAATTCGTGTTAGAATAATTAATCTTACTTTTTCGGTCATATTTAATAATATATGTCTACAGGAAAGACTGCTACCAAAATATACTAATATATATATATATATATATATATATATATATATATATATATATATATATATATATATATATATATATATATATATATATATATATATATATATATATATATATATTGTTGGGGTTTCACTTCTCTATCCTTACTCTGGGGTGAGCAATAGTTATGCTCAAGGTCACTCACCGTAGCCCTGCGAGTCTTCACTCGATCCTCACGGCGCCACTGCACGCCAGGAGAGTCTCCCAGTCAATCTCAACGGCCTCTGATTAAGAAAGAGTGGGAACACGACTCGTTCACTTGACTGTCGTGTGCCCTCCCCAACAATCGGGCTCTACGGTAAACCACAAGGTCGCCAACTGGTGTTTCAGGTGGCCAGTAACACCTCAGTGAACTGGTGGAATTAGTGGTAGCCTTGGCAAGGTCACACTCACAAGATCAGGAATCAGGCAGGTACTTACTGTTATCACTCTATGCTTTCAGTATAATATAGCCACAAGATCAATGGAGGGAATGATATAAACACAAAGATAGTTTTGTATTTTACTTAAAATGCATGAAAGATGTCACAAGGCCAAACAATAATAAATAAATCAACTGATCCTGGCAGCGGCCGGTAGTTCCCACGAATAGTATGCACTCACTAAGTGGCAACACCTCCCCTCCTCATCAAGTGTCAAGAACAGCTGATCGCCTGGCCCCCGCGCGAAAGCTTATTGCTTGTTTTCAGATTCACGCGCGCTGTTTCTTTAAATTCTCCAATATTACTAGAAACTCGCACACTCGATATTGGCACAAATAGCACGTACTACTTAGTTACACTGTACTCAGGCTCAAACAGTCTTTTCCACAATCAATGCTACAATGACTCACTGTAATGGCTTTCACTGCCCTTCATTCAATGACATATTATGAAGTATTAACACTTGAGTTTTCAGTACTTTCTCTCGAGGGCGAAAACGCAATAATTCACTGTACTCACAAATGATTAATCACTGCACGAACACAGACATAATAATGCATATAGATCAGACATCAGTAACTGGTAAAATAAATAGTTTCTGGGCACATAGACTAACTTCCAAATACTGGAATAATATTATATATAATTTATCATTATATGTTCACATCAAAATCTCTAGAAAGATATACACAACACAGTAAATTTATCACTTGTTCCTGGTGCCTGTGCACACCAATAATCAACATAAGTATTATATGTACTCTTGATAGTACTACACGGCAAACTGGTGCCTCACTGTGACATTGGTGAGACTTGCTCACGACATATAAAATCCTCAGGCTAGATAATATAGCCGAATAACATAGCTAACTAAAGGGGAATGGGGAGGGAACTAGAAACACCTACTTCAACCTGTCCTCCGATGAGAGTTGAGATGTAGAGATGGTCCTCGTGTCGGGAACGCCCCCACACGACACTTCGTCGTGTCCTACCAGAGCCTCTCGTCGTCCCACCGTTTAGCGCGTCGTCTCCGTGCCCTCTTCACTGCAGGTCCGTCCTCCTTCTTGACTTCTTGAAGGGCTGGAGTCGGTCTCCTGGCCGTCGTCTTCTCCCAGCAACGGCTGCCGCCTACGTCTCAGCAACAGTCGTCCGGATTCCCCAAATAGTCCTCTCCTTCCTCAGCTACCCAGTGGCTCTGTCAGCCACTACGCTGTCACGAACTGGTGAACTGCCACAGACGTCACATACGTCACTGCACGGCTTCACTGCTTCTTGCACAGTACCTGACTGGAGCACTTGTTGCTCAAATAACCGTCGATTCCCTCTCTGGTTCAACACATGAACTAGGGAAGACCTCACAGAGTACTGGCAGACTTCAGGTGACGCGTAAATCCACGGGAGCGGGAAACAACTGTCAAACTGACAGGACCAATCGTCGCACGTCCGACCTCTTTGACGTGTCGTGTCTGACTGCTGGCCGGACCCCCTTCCTTCGTGACGTCACTTTCGCCACGGGAGGTTTTCATTGGCTCCCGGTGCCACATTGCTGTCGGTGACCAATCCGGTGCCACTGACGTCACACGGTTTTGGCGGGAAATCAGGGAGGCAAGCGCCATCTTGGCTCCCTAAAGGGCCTATACCACAGGCCAAAATATTACTATTTCACAAATTTCTCGGCTCTCCGAGAACACTCCACTCTCTCCCATATATCAAATTGAAGCCTGCTACGTAGAGAACGCTTGGAAAAAGTAGACATGACTCTTACTGCAGGCGTGGGAGAATTATAAGGGGGGGAACTCCGTCACATACCCCTCCCCTTAAAATAAGAGTCATGTCTGGTTAGTGTATGCAGGATAGGGCGTCCGCTACTACGTCGTCCTTCCCCTTGATGTGCTTGACCTTGATCCTTGTCAGACTCTCAGTGTCGGTGAGACGGGTGCCGTCCGCCCTGGACCACTTACTTTCCTCCTCCGGGAGTTCTCGGTCCCTCGGTACACACAGAACCGTCTTCCGCTGGGTTTCTCGGATCATCGTTCCTTCCTGCCTGGCGGCTCCTCCTTCTACAGTGAAGAAAGGTCTCAGGCGGTCTGCGTGACACACCTGTTTCTTTCGGGGTCCATCCGGCTTCCCAATCTCATACGACACTGGACCCAACCGTCGCAGCACTCGGTATGGTCTCTCGAACCGCGTCTTGGTCACCCTACCTTTACCTGGAAGCAAAATCATCACTTGGGATCCGACCTGGAAATCCCTCTGCGCAGCTCTCCTGTCGTACCACTCCGACATCTTACGCTGCGCCTCCTTCAGGTGTTTCCCAGCCAGTTCCTTCGTTAGGGTGAGACGTTCTCTGAACTTCTGGACATATCCAATCACCGTTCCCACGGTTGCTCCTGGTGTCCATCGTTCTCTCAGCATGGATAGCATGGCATATATAATATAGATAAATGGAAAGTAAGCCTTCTCAGGACCCACACGTCCTCCTTTGGCCTCACTAACCAACTCGGGGAACTCCTCCTGCTGCAACTCTCCGAGACGAGTGCGGTCTACCCCTAGAGAACCGGTGAGGGTCACCTGCAACTCACCATTCGGGCTACCTTCGCCCTCCGCTCGTTCTCCGGGTCCTACGCAGAGGTGATCTATTCCCAGGCTGTCAGTCGTCTCCTCAGCCCCATCAGATCCACAACCTCCTGGTTCTTCGCGCTGTCTCGGCCTTACAGCACAAACTGGGATCGCCACCGGTGCGATTCCCTTCTCGTCCCCACAGGCGTTCAACTCTCCGCCTGTCTCCTTGTCTTGTTCTATGCACTCTTCGCCTTTCACGAGATGAGGGAGGACGTATCCTCCACATGCGTCATTCCCCAAGATGACCTATGCCTCCATCTTGGGCATCGATGTACAGACTCCCACCACTAGGGTCTGGCAGCCATAATCGGAATTTAAAGTTACCTGGTGTAGGGGCATCCTCACTGGGCCTCCCACAGTGGTCACACTCGCCACCCCCACACTGGTACTTTCGTAACCCTCGGGGAACAGGGTTTCACTCACCAGGGTGAAATCAGCCCCAGTGTCTCTTAGCATCTTCACTGGGATGGGGTCTGCGACTCCCATCCTTACGGTTCCTTGACACATGAATGGGTGAACTTTCTTCTTCCCATTCAGCACGGGTTCATCCCGCGCTCCCTCGGCCCTCTGGTCCTCGAACATCACTAAAGCAACGTGTCCCCGCTGCTTAGAGCGTCGGCAATCCCGCGCGACGTGTCCGATTATTCCGCAGTTGTAGCAGCGGACCCTCGGCGGAGACCATCCGCCACCGCTTGCCTTAGCACTGCCTCCAGAGGCCGTCGCACCCTGTGTCTTTCCCGCACCACTTGTTGTTTCCTTCGTTGCAGTAACAACTCCCGAGCTCTCAGCTTGGTTCTCCTCTATCGGCTCTACAGCACCTTTTGATCCTCGGGTGTTCCAACTTGAGAGGTGGGATTTGGGAGAACTCGCTCCTGTCCTCCATCCATCCGTCCTTCTATGATTCCTATCGTTTCCGACGTATACGGATGGTCGGTGCTGTCCCTCTCGGCGTGGGCGTAGGGCTTCTTCTAACATGTCGGCTCGGTCGGCTGCGGCCCTCAGGTCCTTTATGTCCGCCTCCTTTACCCTCATCCTGATCTCAGGAGGGAGCACGGACATAAACTTTTCCATGACCATTAGTTCCTTGACCTCTTCGGCCGACCCCGCTTCTTCAGAGTCCAGCCACTTAAGGAACTTTCTTTCCATGTCCCTCGCCGTCTCCGCATACGATTTTCCTGGTGACCGGGTACATTCTCTAAACCTCTTCCGGTAACACTCCGGCGTGAGCTTGAAGGAACGGAGCACAGCTCGTTTTACCACATCGTAGTTGGTGCATTCTTGGAAGTCGAGCATAGTGAAGGCTTCGCGAGCTTCACCTGTGAGCCTCCCTTGGACCAACTCCGCCCACTCCGCCCTCGGCCACCTCTTCATAGCAGCAACTCTCTCAAAGTGATCGAAGAAACTTTCGGCTTCACTAGGCACAAAGACCGGCAGGTCTCGTTCCCTCACTCGTCGGTCTTCCTGTGGCGGCGGAGCAGGTGCACCTAGTCCTAGTTCAGCTCGCTTCAGCTCTACCTCCTTGTTGGCTTCTATTTCCAGTTGTCTCAGCCCAACTTCTCGTTCTTCGCTGCGCTGCTGTGCTTCTCGCTCTTGTTCTTCCCTGCGTAGCTGTGCTTCTCGCTCCTCACGCTTCAACTGTGCTTCTCGCTCTTGTTCTTCCCTGCGTAGCTGTGCTTCTCGCTCCTCACGCTTCAACTGTGCTTCTGCTTCTCGCTCTTCTTTGCGCTGCTGTGCTTCTCGCTCTTCTCTGCGCTGCTGTGCTTCTGCTTCTCGCTCTTCTTTGCGCTGCTGTGCTTCCAGCTGCAGCTTCATTATTTCCAGCTTAATGCTGTGCCTGCTGCCGCTGGATCCCCTGCTGCTTCCACCAATGCTCAGGTGTTCACCCACACTGGCAGGTGTTTGGGGCCGTTCTTCCCCCAAAGCTTCGTCTCGAGCCCTGAGCTGAGCCATTATCTCTAGTCTTCTTTCTGCCACTCTGGCCGATTTCAGCTTTATTCCAAAATGATCCGCTATTGCCTGTAACTGTGCCTTGGAGCACTCTTCCAGCACCTGTTCATCACTAGAGTCAATAAACCTTGCTACTTTATCATCCTCCATCTTGTGCTATGAGTGATAACCTGCACCTGATCTCTAACACCACTGCCAAGTATCACCACTGCAACCTTTACTTCGATCGATATCCTGGCAAGGTCGCCAATGTTGGGGTTTCACTTCTCTATCCTTACTCTGGGGTGAGCAATAGTTATGCTCAAGGTCACTCACCATAGCCCTGCGGGTCTTCACTCGATCCTCATGGCGCCACTGCACGCCAGGAGAGTCTCCCAGTCAATCTCAACGGCCTCTGATTAAGAAAGAGTGGGAACACGACTCGTTCACTTGACTGTCGTGTGCCCTCCCCAACAATCGGGCTCTACGGTAAACCACAAGGTCGCCAACTGGTGTTTTAGGTGGCCAGTAACACCTCAGTGAACTGGTGGAATTAGTGGTAGCCTTGGCAAGGTCACACTCACAAGATCAGGAATCAGGCAGGTACTTACTGTTATCACTCTATGCTTTCAGTATAATATAGCCACAAGATCAATGGAGGGAATGATATAAACACAAAGATAGTTTTGTATTTTACTTAAAATGCGTGAAAGATGTCACAAGGTCAAACAATAATAAATAAATCAACTGATCCTGGCAGCGGCCGGTAGTTCCCACGAATAGTATGCGCTCACTAAGTGGCAACACCTCCCCTCCTCATCAAGTGTCAAGAACAGCTGATCGCCTGGCCCCCGCGCGAAAGCTTATTGCTTGTTTTCAGATTCACGTGCGCTGTTTCTTTAAATTCTCCAATATTACTAGAAACTCGCACACTCGATATTGGCACAAATAGCACGTACTACTTAGTTACACTGTACTCAGGCTCAAACAGTCTTTTCCACAATCAATGCTACAATGACTCACTGTAATGGCTTTCACTACCCTTCATTCAATGACATATTATGAAGTATTAACACTTGAGTTTTCAGTACTTTCTCTCGAGGGCGAAAATGCAATAATTCACTGTACTCACAAATGATTAATCACTGCACGAACACAGACATAATAATGCATATAGATCAGACATCAGTAACTGGTAAAATAAATAGTTTCTGGGCACATAGCCTAACTTCCAAATACTGGCATAATATTATATAATTTATCATTATATGTTTACATCAAAATCTCTAGAAAGATATACACAACACAGTAAATTTATCACTTGTTCCTGGTGCCTGTACACACCAATAATCAAAATAAGTATTATATGTACTCTTGATAGTACTACACGGCAAACTGGTGCCTCACTGTGACATTGGTGAGACTTGCTCACGACATATAAAATCCTCAGGCAAGATAATATAGCCGAATAACATAGCTAACTAAAGGGGAATGGAGAGGGAACTAGAAACACCTACTTCAACCTGTCCTCCGATGAGAGTTGAGATGTAGCTCCTGGTCCTCGTGTCGGGAACGCCCCCACACGACACGTCGTCGTGTCCTACCAGAGCCTCTCGTCGTCCCACCGTTTAGCGCGTCGTCTCCGTGCCCTCTTCACTGCAGGTCCGTCCTCCTTCTTGACTTCTTGAAGGGTTGGAGTCGGTCTCCTGGCCGTCGTCTTCTCCCAGCAACGGCTGCCGCCTACGTCTCAGCAACAGGTGTCCGGATTCCCCAAATAGTCCTCTCCTTCCTCAGCTACCCAGTGGCTCTGTCAGCCACTACGCTGTCACGAACTGGTGAACTGCCACAGACGTCACATACGTCACTGCACGGCTTCACTGCTTCTTGCACAGTACCTGACTGGAGCACTTGTTGCTCAAATAACCGTCGATTCCCTCTCTGGTTCAACACATGAACTAGGGAAGACCTCACAGAGTACTGGCAGACTTCAGGTGACGCGTAAATCCACGGGAGCGGGAAACAACTGTCAAACTGACAGGACCAATCGTCGCACGTCCGACCTCTTTGACGTGTTGTGTCTGACTGCTGGCGCCAGCTCGGCGCGCTGGCCGGACCCCCTTCCTTCGTGACATCACTTTCGCCACGGGAAGTTTTCATTGGCTCCCGGTGCCACATTGCTGTCGGTGACCAATCCGGTGCCACTGACGTCACACGGTTTTGGCAGGAAATCAGGGAGGCAAGCGCCATCTTGGCTCCCTAAAGGGCCTATTCCACAGGCCAAAATATTACTATTTCACAAATTTCTCGGCTCTCCGAGAACACTCCACTCTCTCCCATATATCAAATTGAAGCCTGCTACGTAGAGAACGCTTGGGAAAAGTAGACATGACTCTTACTGCAGGCGTGGGAGAATTATAAGGGGGGGAACTCCGTCACAATATATATATATATATATATATATATATATATATATATATATATATATATATATATATATATATATATATATATATATATATATATATATATATATATATATATATATCTATATATATATATATATATATATATATATATATATATATATATATATATATATATATATATATATATATATATATATATATATATATATATATATATATATATATATGTGTGTGTGTGTATAACTGAAAACTTACACCCCAGATTTGACTCGAACCCATACTGCCAGAAGCAATGCAGCTGATGTACAGGATCCCTTAACCACTCGACCAACACGACCGGAAAAAGAGGATGGTAGCCGAGGCTAATTCCCATCCCCCTGCCGGCACTCTGTTGGTAATCTTGGGCATGGTATTTTATCAAATCACCTCATTCTTTGAAGCACACGTGAGGAACGGACTCCAGGAATGTATGCAACTCGCTACCATCCTCTTTTTCCGGTCGTGTTGGTCGAGTGGTTAAGGGATCCTGTACATCAGATGCGTTGCTTATTTATGTTGCGAAATTCTACATTTCAAATCTTTAGATGTTTGCCCAACATAGAACTTATTACAGTCTTTTCAAGGTATTTTATAAATGACATAATTACCACTACGAGGGCTGTTTCTAACTAATAGCTTACCAACAATATAAACAATAGATGTATATTAAAACGTTTCAAGGCCTTGACAATATTCTCAAATCCAGAGAAATATGGTAAACATAACACATTCTTTGGGCGAATTTTTTCACTGCATAGATTATTATAATATGTACGACGTGCTTTGCTACGGCAAACTTCCAAAAAATTCAGTGGGTAACAAAGCTTGAGACCAATCGAATCAATATTCTTAAACTCTTCATCTAAGAATTCTGGACTCACAACTCGAAGAGATCTTAGATACATTGAAGAAAAAATTGACTTTTTCCCATTGTATCTATGCCTTGAAAAATAATAAAGTTAAAGAAAATATAAAAGTTCTGAATGATTCCTTATACAAGTTTCTAAATGCCGTTCTTATGTTGGCCAAGCTGGCGTATGCCCCTGATGTTATCCTCTTGATATGGACTTCAGGGGACAGATCTGGCGTGATATCAACCCCAAGTCCTTCTCTCTCTCTCTCTACTCTTTAAGAATTTCATCTCCCAAATGATACCTTGTATTTTTTCTCCAGCTCCCTACACCTATCTTCATTACATTACATTTGCTTGGGTTAAACTCTAAGAACCATTTGTTCAACCATTCCTTCAGTTTGTCTAGGTCTTCTTGAAGCCTCAAGCAGTCCTCCTCTGTTTTAATCCTTCTCATAATTTTGGCATCGTCAGCAAACATTTAGAGGAATCACCCTCCAGGAGATCATTTACGTATATCAGAAACAGGATAGATCCGAGTACTGAGCCCTGTGGGACTCCACTGGTGACTTCACGCCAATCTGAGGTCTCACTTCACGCTTCCCACTGTAACACTCTGCTTCCTATTGCTTAGGTACTCATTTATCCACTGGAGCACCTTACCAGTCACTCCTGCCTGTCTCTCCAGGTTATGAACCAGCCTCTTATAGGGTACTGTGTCAAAGGCTTTCCAACAGTCCAAGAAAATGCACTCTGCCTAGCCTTCTCTTTCTTGCTTAATCTATGTCACCTGGTCGTCGAATTCTCTTAAGCCTGTAAAGCAAGATTTACCTTCCCTGAACCCATGTTGGCGATTTGTCACGAACTCCCTTCTCTCCAGATGTGTTACTAGGTTTTTCTCACGATCTTCTCCATCACCTTGCATAGTATACAAGTCAAGGACACGGGCCTGTAGTTCAGTGCCTCCTGTCTGTCACCCTTTTTTGTATATTAGGAGTACATTAGCTGTCTTCAATATTTCTGGTAGGTCTCCCGTCTCCAGTAACCTACTATACACTATGGAGAGTGGCATGCAAAGTCCCTCTGCACACTCTTTCAATGCTCATGGTGAGATCCAGCCAACAGCTTTTCTCACATCCAGATCCAACAGGTGTCTCTTGACCTCATCTCTTGTAATTTCGAACCCTTCCAAGGCCACTTGGTTTTCTGCCCCCTCTCCTAGCGCAGTGACCTCACCTTATTCTATTGTGAAGACCTCCTGGAACCTCTTGTTGAATTTTTCACACACCTCTTTGTCATTCTCTGTATACCTATCCTCGCCTGTTCTAAGTTTCATTACCTGTTCTTTCACTGTTGTTTTCCTCCTGATGTGACTGTGGAGTAGCTTTGGTTCGGTCTTTGCTTTGCTTCTATATAATTTTCATAATTTTTCTCTGCTTCTCTTCTCACGCTAACATACTCATTCCTGGTTCTCTGGAATCTCTCTTTGCTTTCTGGTGTTTTGTTTTTTTGGAAGTTTCTCTTCTCCCGTTTGTTCAGTTCCTTTGCTTCCATACATGTCTTATTAAAGCATGGATTCTTCTTATGCTTCTCGAATTTTTTTCCTTTTGGGCCGGGATGAACTTGTTTACTGCCTCCTGACACTTTTGGGTGACATAGTCCATCATGTCTTGTACAGATTTAGCTCTGAGGTCTGTGTCCCATGGTATATCCCTTAGGAAACTTCTCATCTCCTCATAATTTTCCTTTCGGTATGTTAGCCTTTTGTTTCCTAGTTCTTTTCGGGAGGTGATAAATCCTAGCTCTACCAGGTACTCAAAAATTAATACACTGTGATCACTCATTCCCGAGGGTGCTTCCAACTTAACTTCCCTTATATCCCAGTCATTTAGGGTAAATACCAGATCAAGCAAGGCTGGTTCATCTTCCCCTCTCATTCTTGTTGGTCCCTTGATGTGTTGGCTTAGAAAGTTTCTTGTTGCCACGTCCAGCAGCTTAGCTCTCCATGTATCGGGTCCTCCATGTGGGTCTCTGTTCTCCCAATCTATCTTCCCGTGGTTGAAATATCCCATGATTAGTAGTCCAGATCTATTCCTGCTAGCGACAGAAGCTGCTCTCTCTATTATGTTAATGGTGGCCATGTTGTTTCTATCATATTCCTGTACGGGTCTTCTGTCATTTGGTGGTGGGTTATATATGACTACGACTATAATTTTTTGTCCTTTTGTTGCTATGGTACCTGTTATGTAGTCACTGAAACCTTCACAGCCCTGAATAACCATCTCCTCAAAACCCCAGCCTTTTCTTACCAGAAGAGCTACACTACCACCTCCTCTTCCTTCTCTCTCTTTCCTCATAACAAAGTAGTCCTGTGTGAACACTGCATTTGTTATGGTTTTCGTTAGCTTTGTTTCTGTGAGTGCTTATGTCTGAGTTTTCTTCTAGTACCCATTGTCCAAGTTCATTTACTTTATTTGTAATCCCATCTATGTTAGTGTACATTGTCTTGAGACTCACTTTCTTTTGTCCCTTCTCATATCTCTTTCATAGTGAGCGTTCTGCCGATGGGGGAAGCTGTTCCATGGGTGTGAGGATTTGTGAGGTAGATAACAGGGTCTCAGAGGGTGTGGGGTGGGGGGTCAAGTGGAAGGGGGACAGGGAGTACATGGGATGAAGAGGGAGGAAGAGTTGGCTGATCATTTGAGTGGGGACCGGGAGGGTTTTGGGTTATTATCTTGAGGTTATCTTGAGATGATTTCGGGGCTTTTTAGTGTCCCCGCGGCCCGGTCCTCGACCAGGCCTCCACCCCCAGGAAGCAGCCCGTGACAGCTGACTAACACCAAGGTACCTATTTTACTGCTAGGTAACAGGGGCATAGGGTGAAAGAAACTCTGCCCATTGTTTCTCGCCGGCGCCTGGGATCGAACCCAGGACCACAGGATCACAAGTCCAGCATGCTGTCCGCTCGGCCGACCGGCTCCCTCCGACCAGGGTAGGGGGAATTCTGTGCAGAGGAGGGTTGTGGAGTTGCCCTACCCTCTATGTGTTGTGGTGGTTAGGAGCCTGGTCGTGGGGATGTGTGGTGGTGATTGTGACAACCCTTGACCTCTTGGTATGGTTCCTCTGCTTTGGCAGTAATCAAAATATATAAATATGCAGCCTTGTCTACTACAAATGTCTAGGGGTAAAAAATTCAACTGCTTAATCCGCAAAGCAATATACTTTAAGTAAGGGTAACAAAGAAACATACAAACATATAAATGAAAATACAGGCAGCCAGAAATATTATTGCACCAGAAGGAAATAACACAATATTATATACGTACTGATCTCTATTTGAAAACGTAAATGAATAGATGGGTATGCAAATAATGGTCATACCAGACAATTAGCTATGTTACTAAACAATAACCAGGTACCAAAGACTTATCGCATAACATGTCCACCCCAGCCAGCTTCACCCACATGACTAACTTACGGCATGGTTGACCAGACCACACACTAGAAGTTGAAGGGACGACGACGTTTCGGTCCGTCCTGGACCATTCTCAAGTCGATTGTGATGAGGACAGGTAGGGGCAGGCAATAAATCTCGCTCCCTTGCTATCCTCTTCTTTTTCCTATTACTATCTCCTTCGGTAGTTATAATGGGAGCTGCCTCGTATGGGCCAATAGGCCTGCTGCAGTTCTCATTATTACTACTATCCCCTACACCTTACTTTCCTCCTCAGCTCTCTCTTGCCTATTTATTGCCTGCCCCTACCTGTCCTCATCACAATCGACTTGAGAATGGTCCAGGACGGACCGAAACGTCGTCGTCCCTTCAACTTCTAGTGTGTGGTCTGGTCAACATACTTCAGCCACGTTATTGTGACTCATCGCCTGCTTACGGCATGGTGTCTACAAGTTACCAGCTAAAAACCACATGAAATAAATCTCTAGATACTCTGCTATCAGAGAGTAATACTTAAGTACATAATTATAACTACACTAATATATAACTTATATAAAAGTATATAACACTTCTAAGGTGTAGGTCACTTCTAAGGTCTTCCACGGTCTCCTCCCACAGGAATGAACATGCAATAGCATTAACATAACATTACAGACAGGCACACTACAGCATGCTACATATAACTCAAACATATATAACAAATGAATGTACGGTTAATTGTAAATAACTGAGGAAAGAAATAATGAGCATGCAAGTTTATCATGAGAAATGTTAGAATCAAGCATATGAACTCATAACAGTGATGAAGGTTGTGTAGTGGTGGGGATGTGTTATGTTGGTGAAGGGTCTAGTTTTGGTGTGTGTGTGGTTGTTGTTACCGGCCTGGTAGTAGGGATGTGTGGTGGTGGTTAAGAGCCTGGGGGGTGGGTTATGTGGTGGTGGTGAAGGGCCTGGTGGTGGTGAAGGGCCTGTTAGTGGGATTTTGTGGTGGTGGTCACGTTCCTGTTGGTGGGGTTGTATGAAGGTGGTAAAGGGCCTGGTGGTGGTGGTGGTGGTGGTGAAGGGCCTTACGGTAGGGATGTGTGGTTGTGGTGCCTGCTAGAGCGATTGCGAGGTGTTGAAGGGCCAGTTCAAGGATGTGTTGTGGTGGTGAAGGGCCTGGTGGTGGGGATGTTTCGTGGTGTTGTGTGGTGGTGGGGATGTTTAGTGTTAGTGAAGGTCCTGGTGGAGTAGTGATGGGGATGGGTGGTGATGAAGGACCTTGTGGTGGGGTTGTGTGGTTGTGGTGAATGGCCTGTTGTTGGGGTTGTTTGGTGGTGGTGATGGGGTCTTGTGGTGGGAATGTGTGGTGATAATGAAGGGTATGGTGGTGAAGGGCCTGTTGGTCGGGTTGTGTGGTAGTGGTGGGGTTTTGTGGTGGTTAGGATGTGTGGTGGTGGAGATCGACGTGTTTTAGTGGTGAATAGCCTGGTGGAGGGGACGTATGTTGGTGGTGTGTGGTGGTGGTGGCGGTGATGTACTCACCTAGTTGTTCTCACCTAGTTGTGCTTGCGGGGGTTGAGCTTAGGCTCTATTGTCCCGCCTCTCAACTGTCAATCTACTGATGTACAGATTCCTGAGCTTCTCCAGCTCCATCATAGATACATTTCAAACTGTGTATGGAGTCAGCCTCCACCACAACATTTCCTAATGCATTCCACACACTAACTACTCTGACTCTGATAAAGTTCTTTCTAAAGTCTCTGTGGCTCATTTGGGTACTCAGCTTCCACCTCTGTCCCCTTATGTGTGTACCACCCGTATTAAATAATCCACCCTTATCTACCCTGTCAATTACCCTGAGAATTTTGTATGTTGTGATCATGTGTCCCCGGGCTCCATCGAGCAACCACTATGTGTGGTGGTTGTAAAGGGCCTGGGGGTAGGGATGTGTGATGGTGGGGATGTACTCACCTAGTTGTACTTACCTAGTTCTGCTTGCGGGGGATGAGCTCTGGCTCTTTGGTCCCGCCACTCAACTGTCAATCAACTGGTGTACAGATTCCTGAGCCTACTGGCCACTATCATATCTACATTTGAAACTGTGTATGGAGTCAGCCTCCAGTACATCACTGCCTAATGCATTCCACTTGTTAACTACTCTGACACTTAAAAAGTTCTTTCTAACGTTCCTGTGGCTCATTTGGGTACTCAGTTTCCACCTGTGTCCCCTTGTTTGCGTACAACCTTTGTTAAAAAGTGTTTCCTTATCTACCCTGTCATTTCCTCTGAGAATTTTGTAGGTAGTGATTATGTCTCCTCTTACTCTTATGTCTTCCAGTGTCGTGAGGTGCATTTCACGCAGCCTTTTCTCGTAACTCATGCCTCTTAGTTCTGGGACTAGCCTAGTGGTATACCTCTAAACTTTTTCCAGCTTCGTCTTGTGCTTGACAAGGTGCGGGCTCCATGCTGGGGCCGCATACTCCAGGATTGGTCTTACATATGCTGTGTACAAGGTTCTGAATAATTCCTTACTCAGATTCCTGAAGGCTATTCTGATGTTAGCCAGCCTCGCGTATGTCTCACATGTAATTCTGTTTATGTGGGCTTCAGGAGACAGGTTTGGTGTGATGTGATATCTTTTTCTCTGTCCGTTTCATGAAGTACTTCATTTCCCATTCGGTATCCTGTGTCTGGCCTCCTGTGTCCACCGCCTAGTTTCATGACATTTACTCAGGTTGAATTTTAGTAGCCATTTGTTGGACCATTCATTCAGTCTGTCTAGGTCATCTTGTAGCCTCCTACTATCATCCTCTGTTTTAATCCTCCTCATAATTTTTGCATCATTAACAAACAATGAGAGGAACGCTTCTATACCCTCTGGGATATAATTTACATATATCAGAAACAGTATAGGTCCAAGCCCCTGCGGGACTCCTCTGGTGACGTCTCGCCAATGTGAGGCCTCACCCCTCACACTGACTCGCTGTCTTCTGTTGCTTAGTGTCTCCTTTATCCAATAGAATACCTTCCCTCTCACTCCTGCCTGCATTTCCAGCGTTTTCACTAGCCTCTTGTGTGGTACTGTGACAAAGGCTTTCTGGCAATCCAAAAATATACAGTCTGCCCACCTCACTCTTTCTTACCTGATTTTTGTTGCCTGGTCATAGAATTCAATTAATCTTGTGAGGCAGGACTTCCCATTCCTGAACCTATGTTGATGATGTGTTACAAAGTTCTTTCACTCCAGATGTTCCACAAGCTTTTTTCGCACAATCTTCTCCTTCAGCTTGCATGGTATGCAGGTTAGGGACACTGGCCTGTAGTTTAGTGCCTCTTGTCTATTTCCTTTGTATATCAGGACTACATTAGCAGTCTTCCAAATTTTTGGCAATTCCCCTGTTACCAGTGATTTGTTATACATTATGGAGAGTGGCAAGCACAGTGCTTCTGCTCCTTCCTTTAGTATCCACGGGGGAGATTCCATCCGGGCCATTAGCCGTTGTCACATCCAATTCTAGCAAGAGCTTCCTTACATCCCCACTGGTAATTTCAAACTCTTCTAGTGGTTCCTGATTAACTATTCCCTCTCTTATTTCTGGAATTTCCCCTTGTTTTAATGTGAAGACCTCCTGGAATTTCTTATTCAGTTCCTCGCACACTTCCTTGTTGTTTGTTGTGAATCTCTCTGCCTCTATGTTAAATTTCATTACCTGTTCCTTTACTGTTATTTTCTCCTGATGTGACTATGCAGCAATTTATGTTGAGTCTTTGCCTCGCTTGTGATATCATTTTCGTATTGCCCTTCTGCCTCTCTTCTCAACCTGACATACTCATTCCTGGCATTCTGGTATCTTTCTATGCTCACGCATGTCCTGTTATTTCTATAGGCTCTCCACGCTCTTTTACTTTGCTGTATAACTAACCTACATCTCTGGTTAAACCATGGGTTTCTCATCTGCATTTTGTTGTTTTCCTTTTGGACCGGGACAAAACTTGTCTGCTGCCTCCTTACACTTCTGCGTGATGTAGTCCATCATGTTTTGTGCCGTCTTTCCTCTGAGCTCTGTTTCCCATGCTATATCTGTTAGGAATTTCCTAATCCTCCTCCTTTCGTAATGTCAGCCTTTTGTTTTCAGTTCCCCTCCTCGAGTTCCTTAACCCTTCTTCGACCAGATACTCAAACGTCAGTACACTGTGGTCGATCATTCCTACTGGGGCCTTGAAACCGATTTCCCTTATATCGGAGTCATTCAGTGAAGACTCGGTCCAGTCTCTCTAGGTCAACGTTTCCTCTCATTCATGTCGGTCCCTGAGATGTTGTCTTAAAACGTTTTTTGTCCCCACCTCCAATAGTCTAGCTTTCCATGTATCCTCACCTCCATGCGGTTCCTTGTTCACCCAATCTACCCTTCCGTGACTGAAGTCTCCCATGATGAGCAGATGAGATCTGTTTCTACAGGCAGCAGCGGCTGCCCCCTCAATTATCGTGTTAACTGCCATGTTGTTGTTGTTGTCATATTCTTGCCTGGGTCTTATGTCGTTTGGTGGAGGGTTATATATCACTGCTACTACTACTCTTGGTCCTCCCACCATCATGGTGCATGTTATGTAGTCTCTGAATCCCTTGCAGCCCTCTATTCCTTTTTCATTAGTAGGGTCACTCCGCATCCTCCCCTTCCTTTCTTCTCTTTCTTTATTGCAGTGTAGTCCTGGGGAAACTCCACATTCATTATGATTCCTGAGAGTTTTGTTTCTGTGAGTCCAAGTACATCAGGGTAATTTCCCTTAATTCACTCGCCTTGCTTGTAATCCCATCTATGTTCGAGTACATAACCTTGAAACTGACTCTCTTCTGTCCTTCCTCAGTTTATGTCAATTCCCCTGAAGCAGGGAAACAGGGAGGGTCCGAGATGGGAGGGCCTAGGAAGGAGGACCTGCAGGATCTGTGGCGTGAGAGGGCTGGGAGAATCTGGTATGGGTAGAGTGGTGGAGGAGGGAGGGCTTGGAGGAGGAGAAGAGAAGGCTTGGCGGGTGGGGGAGAGGGGGAGGGTAAGGGGGTGACGAAGAAGGGAGGGCTTAGGGAAATGTGGTGGTGGGTTTGTGTTTTGGTGGTGAAGCGACTGGTGGTGGAGTTGTGTGGTGGTGGTGAAGGGCCTTGTGGTTGGGATGTGTGGTGGTGGGGATGTTTTGTAGTGGTGAAAGGTGTGGTGGTGGGGTTGTATGGTCGTGGGGTTGTGTGGTGGTGGTGAAAGACCTTTTACTTCACCAATGTTTCATAGTGGGAATGTGTGGTGATGGTGAAGAGCCTGGTGATGGGGTTGTGTAGTGGAGTTGAAGAACATTGTCGTGGTGGGGATGTTTTGTGGTGGTGAAAGGCCTGGTGGTAGGGTTATGTGGTGGTGGGGAGGTTTTGTGGTGGTGAAAGGCCTGGTGGTAGAGTTATGTGGTGGTGGGGAGGTTTTGTGATGGTGAAAGGCCTGGTGGTGGTGTTGTGTGGTGATAGGAATGTGTTATGGTAGTGATGGACCTGGTGGTTGGGTTGTGTGGTGGTGGTGAAGGGCCTGGTTGTGGGGCTGTGTGGCGGTGGTGAAGGACCTGGTGTTGGGGTTGTGTTGTGGTAGGACTGAGGTAATGGTGAAGAGAATGGTAGTGGAGATGTGTGGTGGTTCTGAAGGGCCTGTTGGCGGGGCTGTTTGGCTGTGGAGGGGGTTGTGTGGTGGGGTTGAATGGCTGGTGGTGGGTATGTGTGGTGGTAATTAAAAGACCTAGTGGTGGGGATGTGCTGTGGTGGTGGAGGGCCTAGCAGTGGGGGTTGTGTAGTCATGGGGTTTTATGGTGGTATGGTTGAATGGTGGTGGGGATGTGTGGTGGTGGTGCATGATCTTTTGGTGGAGTTGTGTTGTGTTGTTGTAGTGAAGGGCCAGGTGTTGCGGGGGGGGGGGGTTGTGTGGTGGTCTTGAAGGGCCTGATAAGTAAAGTAATGATACAATCATAATTGATACTACCCTGAGGAACATGGCATGATAACAAAGTACACCATGTGTAAAAATTACATCCCGACTGCATATTAGGCAGTCCAGCAAGTCTTCCCCAGAAGGCTGGAAGAATAAAAATAGAAAAAAAATCTAAAAGCTAACATGATATATAAAAACATAATAGTCCTAATTTAACAGTAAAGTACAACTAACTAAAAATAATAAAATGTATAAATTGAAGTGGGACATACTCAATCATCTGCCGGGTACTGCATGACCCATACTCGTGCTATAATTCATAGTATTATAAACATGGTAGAATATATAAAAAATAATTGATAAGAGAGAACATTTAAACTAAAAATGTAAGCACAAACAATACTTGTGAGCCATTCCATCTATGCCACATTATAATACCTGGGTCATCTCCATTCACTCTGCAAATACTGACAGTAAGACCTGTCACAAAAGGGAAAATTGCTTAAACTTTCTTAATATCTTGATACATAAAGACAGACAATAAAAATAGATGTACCCATACAGTGGTACAAAATGGAGCTTCTGGACCCACTCACCAGGAACAAATCTACTACATTAAAATATGAATGAAACAAAATAATAATAAAATTCTAGATAAATTTTGTTAGTAGACACAAGTCTACTAGCTATGATCAGGTCGAGGGAATTTCCCTTGTATTGTTTACTAGGCACTTTTCTAGACTTTTACAATCATTATGTCCTAGATACTCCCTAAAATGCTCAAGATATTTACTTATTAAATGTCTAGAGACCACTTTTCTATATATATATAGTTATTTACGTCCCCCATAGTTGTTTTAATGACTCAACCAATTAGAAATATTCATTAGACACCTTAAAATAAAGTATTTTCTCTTAAGCAGCATTTATGAACCTTTCCACTAATTGTTTATGTTGATATACGCATTTTCTATCACGCATCCTGTGTACTCTTGCATGGTGACCTTATGATGGTGACTGGTCCAGCGTCTGCCCGTCGATAATACCTACATATCCCCTGGAATGTTCTTGGAACAGCTCCGGTGCACTTCTGGTGACAGAGTGAGTCTGTTGGTGACAGAGACTTCTCGCCAACCAGCCCAACCGCTCGAATTAGGTGGTAGGGAGAGCAGCGGTGAGTGACAGCGGTCAGGAACTTGGCCACAGGTGAACGGTGTTGGGGGAGGTGCGTGCAATCACATCTCACAACCAGGTGCTTAAGAACCGAGGTCGATGAGTGACGGCTGCCACAGAGTACGAGTCTTGACAGCAGGACAGAGAGGGTGACGTCAACGATGTCTTGCATAAGAAGTAAGCAGGTATAGGTGTTGAGGCGTGGCGGCAGACCAAGTGGATCCCGACTTCAGCTCCTGGGCCCCATCATTGAACAGGCGTTGTTTGAAGTACCAAGCCGGTACGCCTTATCGCGCATGCCCTAATGTGCTTGACCTTTGGCCGATGGTGCAAAACGTGCACCCTATTGGCGAGTGAAGCACACCCTGTAGTGATGTGCCGTTGAAAAGTGACCACCTCGTTGCTCATCTTGTTGGAATCAGTGAAGTGGCCTCCACAAAGTCGAGGGGGAACTGGTAGGTTACTGCTGCCGGCTTACCTGCTTCGTTGACCTCTTGCCTCCACTTCCGGTGTTCCTCCATAGTCTGTGATGCAGGCGGGTGGGTGCATCTGATGACGACTGCAAGACAGCAGCCCACCATACTGATTGATATGTTAACATCTGTTCTTTGCTGGCGGGAACTCTGGTCCAGACCTCGTTTGTGGGGAGATGTCGGTCGGGTGATTGGTGTTACTATAACCCTCCCAGGTAACTAATTGGTGGGGTTACAGGGATTTGGGGGAGGGGTGGGATGTAACGTAACCCTCTCTCCATTATACCGAAGAGGTGACTGGGATCATGCCACTAGCCTCAATGTTGGTTCACGAGTAGCTGGGACCGTGGACGGGTCGGTGTGGACAATCAGACCTGGGGAAGACAGAAATGCCCTCCGACTGGTGGAAGCATGAACTCTTCCCTAGGCGTTGGTAAAAGAATACAGCCCAAGGGCAGGCAAGGCATACCCTGTGAATACAATCCATTCAAAGTTCCAAACCATTTGCCAGTTATAAAATAATGAAAACTACTAGGGAACGAGACAGCAAGTTACCGAAACTTCCCCTGCCTCGTCGTTGACCTCGTTAATATGGGGTGACAAGGCTGACTCTGAGTACTAATGTAAGTTGACAGAAGATCTTCCTTTCCCCTGCTGGGCAACCTCGGATGTATCGTTCCCTTCAGTAGGATCTGGAATGGGAATTACTGAAGGCAGTTCGAGTTCCTCCCTGGCAATATAACTCTTCAATTTGTTGACATGAATAATTGTTTGACCCTGGTCATCAAAGATTCCCTCTGATCAGAAAAATAACTGAGCTAAGCTTCTTAATTACTCTATACAGTCCATGCCATCGAGGTGCTAACTTCCTACTTTGATTGGCAGGCGCCTTTTTATTTAACCTCATTACTAAACTTCACTCTTTAAGTGTCAATGGCTGAACCTTCTTATCATAGTAGTGTGCATACCGGCTCAGTGCTGTCTTAGACGCCTCAGCTGCAATCCTCCAAGCATTTCTCCTTTTGGAGAGGATTTCCGAAGGATAATCCTCACCATACACAACCTCGCACCTTTAAAGCAGACCTGAAGAGAAATTACATGAGTTCCCTGTGAAAAGCAGCGATGGCTGTGTATTAAATTATTATTAACAGTATTCAAGGCTAGTTGTACATACGAAAGTTGTTCGTCCCAGATGGCAGCGTCTTTCTCTACAAGAATTGCTTGCATGTCCTTAATGGTATGATTGGTTCTTTCAGTCATACCGTTTGCTTACGGATGGTAAGCTGTCGTAAGGGCTGTGGTGGCCTCTAAAATTGTACAAACTTCTTCAAAAATGTTACCCACGAATTCTTGACCTCGGTCAGACACTAACATTTTAGGTGGCCTAAACACAGTGACAACACTACTTAAGAAAGCGTCTGCAAAGGTCTGCGAGTCCTTAGGAGAAAGAGCAACCCAGGAGCAACCCAACCACACGTAGCGATTGATTGATTGATAAAGATTAAGCCACTCAAAAGATGGCACGGGCATGAATAGCCCGAAACGTGACGATTACCTGAATGACTATTATATACATAAATCAAATCGGCTTCCACACGATCTAAAGGCTCATAAGTTTCAGGAAATTCCTGTACATTAGGGATACCTTTCCTTCTTTGACAGTTGGGACATGATTTAACATTCCTGATGATGTAAGATATACTAGGGGAAAAAATGACTTTGCTCTTATATAGGTTTTATAAACACAAGAGTGACCAACGATCTTAGACGCATATGCAAGTAACAAGGCTGATTATCTTAATGCGTCGGGGATGACTAACCGGTAAACTGCACGATTTTTCATGTTGCTAACATAATACAGGACTACATCTTTAAGTTCAAAGTCGTTCATAGGAGAGTTACCTGTCTTCGAAGTGTATTTACCACCTTCCAAATATTAAATTATTTCCTTCCATCACTGTTCTTTCATTTCTAATTCTTTTATTTTATCCCTCGCAGTAGTTTCAATGCTGACATTTAACTGACGCGACGTTCCTACTCAACGTGCCTGGCACAACGTGAGACGGACCAGGTTTATAAAAGATCTGAAATAAGTGAGCCGACAGTTCATGAGACCAGCGTGACATCCGGGGACACCTTGTTTTCTTTTTTGAATATGTGTGAGAGAGTTCTGTGATCTGTGAAAATAAAAAAAATGACGTTGGAATAGATGGGGCTCAAAATAACAAACGCTTTCAACCACGGTAAGCACTTCCTTGTCTGTTGCTGAGTATCGAACCTCTGGTCCCTTTAATTTTCTACTGAAATTCGCGACAGGGTGAGGAAGGTTCTCAGAATACCGCTGCAATAAGCAGCCGCCTGTGACGATTCCACTAACATCTGTATACACCTCTCAATCCTTATCAACGATGATTAAGCATAGCTAGTACCGGAGTGATAATTTATTTTTAGGTTTAGTGTAAGCTTCATTATGTTCCAGGTTCCACACAAATTTAGCATTCTTCTTTGTAAGGTAAGTCAAGGGAGCTTGATGTACTGGCAAAATCCTCAATATGACAGCGGAAGTATCCGGTTTCCCCAAGAAACCTGCGTACATTCTTTGCTGACCTGACCTGGGCATCTCAGCTATGGCACGGCATGAGTCCAGGTCAGGTCGCATGTTATCTGTGCTCTTCTGGAACCCCAGAAATTCAATGCCAGGGGTGCCTTTCTGAACACTTAATTCTAAATCTGGCTTGTCTAACAATGAAAGTTTCAAAGTCCCGGAGGTGCTCATCAAACGACCTAGAGTAGATGATTATGTCATCCAGGTTAGCTAAGGAATGCCTACCCACACAACCTGGTGGTTGGGTTGTGTGTGTGTGGGGGGGGAGGGGGGTCTATGTGTCTTGATTTTTGTCTGTGGAACAGCGTCAGCCGGTCTATGTGTCGTGATTTTTTTCCATGAAACAGCGACAGCCGGTCTATGTGCAGTGGTTTTTTTCCGTTAAACAGCGACGCACGGTCTTAGTGTCGGGAAATTTTTTCCATTGGAATGCAAAGGTTTCCCTCCTAGGTCCGGTCATTTCGCTCAAGGGGGACTAGAAATCCGTTTTCCGTGTGGGTCAATTTTCAATACCCCAGCAAGTGATTGCTGGCCTTCTAGTCTCTTCAAATTTCATTCAATGGGATTAAAAGGCCGGCACCCGTCTGGTCTGTTTTCGTTACCTAAGCTATCAGCAGAGGTGCATTCATCTTCCCACATTAAGCCATTTTCCTTAATGACGTATTTCCATACTGTTTCCCATTTTCAAAGATCACTTTCTAGCTAAGATTGCATATTGAACATAAGAAATGAAATTGCAGAAGGCATTTTGCAGGATCTCCCATTTACTTCCAATCTTTGTTAACCAAAACATCATCTGCCACTATTAGATGAACTGCGGTAGGTCTATTCCCTATTAAATTAATACCCGCCTTCATCTATATTTATACACTTCAATCATGACACTCCATTAATATTTAGAAGGATCTATTTGTCGCCCTTATTTATCTGGAAGCTCTATATGTATAGTATCCAGCCAAGGATCGTTTATCGAGCATAAAAATGGATGAAATCCACTATCTCCCATTCGTATGAAACAAGAGGGGGGGGGGCAACACAAAGCATGAACAAACAGGTTCACTTACGTCCGCATTCAACCCTGTTACTGAGCCAGTATTTACCCAGGACTTTTCCTAAATCTAAACTTATCCAATTTATACCAATTCTTTCGTTTTCTGTCTTGTGTTGATGTTTTTAATATCCTATTAATATCTTCTTTGTTATGTCCATTCCTCCACTTGTACATCTCGATCATGTCACCCCCCATCCCTAATGCTTCACCTTTCTAGAGAATGAAATTTAAGCTTTGTCAATCTTTCTTCATATGACAGGTTTCTAATTTCGGGGAATAATTTTGACACCGTGTATCGGAACACTACTGAACCTCCTGTTGGACTCTCCAAAGACATGCAAATATGTGTTATTATATAATTTTTTAATAATCAAGCTACACCAGCACTCAGACATTTTTATTTATTACTCCCACACTGCCAATCCCGCATATGCCTTATTAACGCTCAAAAATACCTCACTGTAACATAACCCAAACTATACCCAATTAAAGTACTCATTCAGAATACATACATATATGAATGAGGTTGGGGTAGATATAAATAGGAGCTGCCTCGTATGGGTAAAATAGGCCTTCTGCAGTTACCTTCATTCTTTTGTTCATATGTTCCTAATACCCACGCCACCAGCTTTAAGACGTATAGTTCCAACAATTGGAACCGTTGATAATAATAATAATAATAATCTAAATAAATAAAAATGTAAATGTTCGTTCGTTCAAAATCGCTAATCTCTGAAAGTTTTTCACCGATTGCTTGGAAATTTTGACAAAACGTTCCATTCTCATCCGAGCGAGTTTTTATATACATACAAGATAGATGTCACGTATGTGACGGGAAAAAACATGTATATTTTTTAAACTTTTTTTTTCAAGTTTTTTCATGTGAGGGAAATCTTCGAAACATCTTTACCGATTGCTTTGAAATTTTGACACGACGTTGCATTCGAATAGGCGCGAGTTTTTATATACCTACTATATACATGCCTCACCTGTGATAGGAAAAAACACTGTTTCTTAAAAACAGTACAATCTGTGGATGTAAGAGCAACACACTCTGTAATCTCCGAAAGTTCTTCACCGATTGCTTTGAAATTTTTACACAACGTTCCATTCGAATACGTGTGTTTTTATATATCTACTATATATATGCCACACCTATGACAGGTAATTTTTTTTTTAAACAGCGCAATCTGTTGCATGTAAGAGCAACATATGCTATACTAAATATGTTTTGATTCCATTTCAATGTTTCCGATTGCATTAATAAATAGAATTTTCATAGATTTACATTTTTTTATTTTGATTTAATTATTTTGTGGCTTTGCATTGGAATTGAGCTGTGTTGTTTACCGTACTGTTCATTTCGTAAGTATAAGTATACATGCTACACCTGTGACAGGTAAAAACATTCATTTTGTGAGAAACAACGCCATCTGTTGCACGTAAGAGCAATACACACAATACTAAATATGTTGCAATTCCATTTCAATGTTTCCGATTGCATTGACAAATTGAATTTTCATAGATTTTGAATTATTTTCATTTTGATTTAATTATTTTGTGTAACATTGTGTTGGAATTGAGCTGTGTTGTTTACCATTTTGTTCTGTTCATTTCGTGAGTAAAGTTGATTTTTTTTTTATTTTTTTTTTATTTCTTATTTTTACTGTTTTCCTTATATTTCAGTGATGGAACATCAGATCATTTGATATTCCAAATTTTCTGATGTGAACATCAGATCATTTGGGGAATGCATTGAACGAGGGAGTGGGGAATGGTGAGGAGGACGAGGGGGCAAGAAGTAGCGGATATTGGGAGGACGAGGGGACGGAAGTGGAGGATAGTGGGGAGGACGAGGGGACGGAAGTGGAGGATAGTGGGGAGGACGAGGGGACGGAAGTGGAGGATAGTGGGGAGGACGAGGGGGACATTATTCACATCGTCACATTTTTCATCACGTGTTAATTTTCATAATTTACACACACACACACACACACACACACACACACACACACACACACACACACACACACACGATATACTTCAGGAGTCAGAGAGAGAGAAAGACCTGGGGGTTGATATCATGCCAGACCTGTCTCCTGCAGCTCATATCAAGAGGATAACATCAGCGGCATATGCTAGGCTGCCCAACATAAGAACGGCATTCAGAAACTTGTGTAAGGAATCATTCAGAACATTATATACCACATATGTCAGACCAATCCTGGAGTATGCAGCCCCAGCATGGAGTCCATATCTAGTCAAGCATAATTCGATTAGTCTTTCGCCCCTATACCCAGCTCTGACGATCGATTTGCACGTCAGAATTGCTACGGACCTCCAGGGGAGGGCTTAATGGTGGGGTGGACGAGGGAACGAGGGAGTTGGGGATGGTGGGGACAAGGGAACAGGGGAATGGAGAATGGTGGGGAGGACAAGGGGACAGGGGAGTGGGGGATGGTGGGGAACAGCTGAGGAGGGAATGGTAGGCATGACGAGGGGACGGGAGAGTGGGGAATGGTTGGAAGGGCAAAGGGACGGTGTAGTGAGGAATAATTGGGAGGACGAGGGGGGCAGGGGAGAGGGAAATGGTGGGGAGGACTGGGAGACAGGCGACGGTTGCTGTGGCTCAGCAACGCACATGCATTGCTAAGCCACAGCAACGCGTGGCCGGGTACAGCTAGTAGTAATAATAATAATAATAATAATAATAATATTCAAAATGGCTAGACCAACCTAACCTAACTTCATCAAGGGTTTAATAATATACATTTATAGATTTTATAATTTTTATTGTAATATTTGTTTGCATTCTAGTTTTAACGAAAAATACAGTGGGAAAACTCGATATTTCAGATGGCAATCTCTGTAATCGCAGTACTGGATTATCTACAGGGAATATAGGGGATATTTATATTGGGATAGCTATATCATGGGATATAGGTGATATCTATAGATATCAGGGAATATGTACAGCGTTTCCTCTACCATTTTAAAACCTGGGCAACTCCTGCACAGTGGCGGCATTTATGTAACATTGCAGATAAATGGTTCACTATATTACAAAGGCACTTATCGCACATCTGGCAGCTTAGCGGATTAGTACCTGTGATCATAGGTCAGTCAATTGTCCTCACATTCATCAAATAGCTGTTCAAGTGTTGCACAGCAATTCATCCATCCGGCAACTCATATGGATGCTAGCCACTATATTCGTAGATTAATAATTTCTAGTCTTCAAAAATCTTAAACTTGCTACACAAATCAGCTTATTTGTTTCTAAACCAACAGTCCCAAATACATACATATATACTTACACATACTCCATAACCTATTCATGCATAGCGAATAGCCTGTTTTTGCCACCATTGCCCCATTAATCAGATGTAATTTATACAATATTAATCCCTAAAATGTATTAAGAACATGATATCAGCAACCCCACAGTTCATTCACCTCAAGTAATCTTAATTTTTTGTACCGTTAATTCATATTAATGCATACCAATCAGCAAGGTAACCATATTATATAAGCAACTCCAAAATATTATTAAATACCCTATTATATTCAAACACTTCGAATATTGTAATTACATGAGTAAATACCCCACCTACATACTATTCATATGGATAAACTGGGGAGTATTGGGTAGGAAAGTGATTGTTTTACACATCAACCCAGCCACCCTGCACCTAACCACCTTTTACCTAACTTCAAATGCATCATATTTTGGGGGAAGCAAAGTATTGTTTATGCATCAACCCAACTGCCCTGGACTTAACCTCTGATACTTGGATCTTAGTTCAATATTGCATCATATTCTTAGCAATGTTTGTTTTTTTGTTTGTTTTCACATCAGTACTACCATCCCATCCCACCCTAACCTCTATTACCTAGGGATTAATGGAAAATGTATTGCTAATGGCATTACACATTACACAAAATACCCATTCGTGTTACTAATGGGTATTTTCTCTGCATCAGTTCAACTCAGCCATCCTTAACTTTACCTTATATATCTGGATCAGAACTCCATTTTGCATGATATTTTTCAGAAAGGGTTCACTATATCTAAGCAATTACCATAACCCAATTTTCCTTATCCTAACCCATAACTAAAGGGTTTAGACCCCCCTTACCTCGAAATTATACTACAGGGAGTAATTATAAATGATAGGGGAAATTAGGGTTAATTAAGGGTATGTTAGATTATTATGTGAAAATGTATTCCTACCTTAAATATGTAGTATAATTTAGAGGTAAGAGGGGGTCTAAACCCCTTAGTTATTGGTTAGGATAGGAAAAATTGGGTTATGATAATTATTTAGATATAGTGAATCATATTCCTTTCTGAAAAAAATTGTAAAATGGAGTTCAGATCTAGGTGTATAAGGTTAAGTTAAGGATGGTTGCGTTGAACAGATGCAGAGAAAATACCTATTAGTTGTGGGAACCGACCTGTGAGATTTATATTTATTTAATTTATATGAATTTATAGAATTTATATTTACGTTAATTTATATACTTCGATAGCAATTGGTAAGATGTTAAGTGGACTGTATTTCTGCAATATTTCTCACAGATCGATCCTTACTCATTAGGGGGGATTTATATTAAATTTATATATATGCAGCCAATCAAACTACAGTATTAACTGCATATATTAGTAAATAAATTGGAGGAGGTTCCTTATCTTATTGTACAGCAGGCTTAGTCCACCAGATATAACTAGAATGTAGACACTAAATTATCCTCTCATGTGAGGCTAGCTTCCATCACCCATAGTAACTGATGTACCAAGTCTTGCTTCCTCTTCTTGATCCTGTCAAAGGGTGCTAGCTGTAAAGCCGGAATCCTAATATATGACAGCTATATCAGAGAAAACACTGTATATTAGATAAGATAAGGACCAAGGCTTAATTACCTGGATTGAGTCGATTGTTTGTGTTCTAACTGGTTCACCCAATATCTACCTAACATTAACTGACCAGAAATTATTAGATAAACGAGTTTCGGAAAGACACTTCCCTTGTGGTTGTTGACAGCATGTTGATGATGGTAGAACACTTTGATCTCCATAACACTTCGTCCAACAGAAATTATAAGAGCTGAACTCGCTCCAGCAACTCTGGTCTTAACAAACAATGGCTGACCACTTCACCACCACAGACGCCTTGGCTCTCCTTGTCCAATGTCAATAAGTGATAGAAGGGTCACATTTACTTTATTTTGATACTGATAATTAAGTTAATTCAAACGAGATGTTTTTATGATATTAAAAGTCCAAAGACTAATGTATTTATGAATAATTCCCAACAGAATAGCTGGTGAATTTATAGTAAGATGTGGCAATGATATCCCGTTTTCTATTAATAGAAAATTCCACTACAAGCTACATTTTCTATGGGTAACTTGTGTATACAACAGCAGCACTATTATCTGCATATTGTATGTAATATTATTAAATGGTGTCGGGTTTTCCGACATTAGTAACACATTTTCTATTACCCCTCAGGTAATAGAGGTTAGGGTGGGATGGGATGAACATAAGAACAAATACAACTGCAGAAGGCCTATTGGCCCATACGAGGCAGCTCCTATCTATAACCACCCAATCCCACACATATACATATCCAATCCACGCTTGAAACAATCGAAGGACCACACTTCCACCACGTTACGCGGTAATTGCTTCCAAAAATCAACTATATCCTGATATACAAAGGGGATAGACAAGAGGCACTAAACTACAGGCCAGTGTCCCTAACTTGCATACCATGCAAGCTGAAGGAGAAGATTGTGCGAAAAAAGCTTGTGGAACATCTGGAGTGAAGGAACTTTGTAACACATCATCAACATAGATTCAGGGATGGGAAGTCCTGCCTCACAAGATTAATTGAATTCTATGACCAGGCAACAAAAATCAGGTAAGAAAGAGTGAGGTGGGCAGACTGCATATTTTTGGATTGCCAGAAAGCCTTTGACACAGTACCACACAAGAGGCTAGTGAAAACGCTGGAAATGCAGGCAGGAGTGAGAGGGAAGGTATTCTATTGGATAAAGGAGACACTAAGCAACAGAAGACAGCGAGTCAGTGTGAGGGGTGAGGCCTCACATTGGCGAGACGTCACCAGAGGAGTCCCGCAGGGGCTTGGACCTATACTGTTTCTGATATATGTAAATTATATCCCAGAGGGTATAGAAGCGTTCCTCTCATTGTTTGTTAATGATGCAAAAATTATGAGGAGGATTAAAACAGAGGATGATAGTAGGAGGCTACAAGATGACCTAGACAGACTGAATGAATGGTCCAACAAATGGCTACTAAAATTCAACCTGAGTAAATGCTAGGTCATGAAACTAGGCGGTGGACACAGGAGGCGGCCCCAGCATGGAGCCCGCACCTTGTCAAGCACAAGACGAAGCTGGAAAAAGTTTAGAGGTATACCACTAGGCTAGTCCCAGAACTAAGAGGCATGAGTTACGAGAAAAGGCTGCGTGAAATGCACCTCACGACACTGGAAGACATAAGAGTAAGAGGAGACATAATCACTACCTACAAAATTCTCAGAGGAAATGACAGGGTAGATAAGGAAACACTTTTTAACACGGGTTGTACGCAAACAAGGGGACACAGGTGGAAACTGAGTACCCAAATGAGCCACAGGAACGTTAGAAAGAACTTTTTAAGTGTCAGAGTAGTTAACAAGTGGAACGCATTAGGCAGTGATGTACTGGAGGCTGACTCCATACACTGCTTCACATGTAGATACGATAGAGCACAGTAGGCTCAGGAATCTGTACATCAGTAGATTGACGGTTGAGAGGCGGGACCAAAGAGCCAAAGCCCAACCCCCGCAAGCACAATTAGGTGAGTACACAACCCAACCACCAGGCATTTAACCACCACCACACAATTCCACCACTAGGCTCTCCACCACCTCACACCACCATCAAAAGGCCCTTCACCACACCACACATCCCCATAACTTAGCTGTTCACCACACCTACACATCCCAACCACTAGACCCTTCACCACCACCATCACCAGCACCACACATCCCCCACCTCCTAACACACCACCACTCCACATCCCCACCACCACGCCCAACATCAACCTCACACTGATATTCACACTGAATGACTCGGATATAATGGAAGTTAAGTTGGAAGCCCCATTGGGAATGAGCGATCACAGTGTATTGATATATGCGTACCCGGTAGAGAAAGCAATAATCTCCCCCAAAAAAGAACTAGAAAAGAAGAGGCTGGCATATCGAAAGAGAAATTATGAGGAGATAAGAAAATTTCTAAAAGAAATACCATGGGGACACAGATCTCAGAATTAAAATCGTACAAGACATGATGGACTATGTCACCCAAAGTGTCAGGAGGCAGTAAACAAGATTAACCCGTCCCAAAAGAAAAAAATGAGAAGCGAAAGAGGAATCCATGGTTTAGTAAGGCATGCATGGAAGCAAAGGATAGGAACAAAAGGGCGTGGATGAACTTCCGAAATTACAGAACAGCAGAAAGCCAAGAGAGATAACAGAGAGCCAGGAATGAGTATGTCAGTGTGAGAAGAGAAGCAGAGAGACAGTGTGAACATAATATGGCAAACGAAGCCAAGACCAAACCAAAACTGCTCCACAGTCACATCAGGAGGAAAACACCAGTGAAAGAACAGGTGATGAAACTTAAAATGGGTGAGGACAGTACACATAGAATAACAATGAGGATAACACCAGCGGCAAATGCCAGGTTGGTCAACATAAGAATGGTCTTTAGAAACTTGTGTAAGGAATCATTCAGAACCTTGTATACCACGCATGTCAGACCAATCCTGGAGTATGCAGCTCCAGCATTGGGCCAATATCTCGTCAAGCATAAAACTAAATTAGAGAAGGTTCAGAGGTTTGCCACCAGACTAGGGCCCGAAATGAGGGGTATGAACTATGAGGAGAGACTACAGGAATTAATCTTCCCGTCGGTGGAAGACAGGATAGTTAGGAGAGACATGATCACCATAAAAGACTCTCAAAGGGATTGATAGGGTAGACAAAGTCAGTTTATTTAACACAAGGGGCACACGGCTAGAGGACACAGGTGGAAACTGAGTGCACAAATGAGCATAAAGTCATTAGAAAGACTTTTTTTAAGGAATCAGAGAAGTAGTACTAAATGGAATACATTACAAAGTGATGTGGTGGAGGCTGACTCCATTCACAGTTTCCAATGTAGATATTCTAGAGCCCAATAGGCTCAGGAATATGTACACCTGTTGATTGACAGTTGAGAAGTGGGGACCAAAGAGCCGAAGCTGGAGCCACGCAAGCACAACTAGGTGAGTACACTACCTGGCCACCAGGCCCACCACCACCACACATCCCCACCACCAGGCCCACCACCACCACACATCCCCACCACCAGGCCCACCACTACCACACATCCCCACCACCAGGCCCACCACCACCACACATCCCCACCACCAGGCCCACCACTACCACACATCCCCACCACCAGGCCCACCACCACCACACATCCCCACCACCAGGCCCACCACCACCACACATCCCCACCACCAGGCCCACCACTACCATACATCCCCACCACCAGGCCCACCACCACCACACATCCCCACCACCAGGCCCACCACCAGGCCCACCACTACCACACATCCCCACCACCAGGCCCACCACCACCACACATCCCCACCACCAGGCCCACCACTACCACACATCCCCACCACCAGGCCCACCACCACCACACATCCCCACCACCAGGCCCACCACCACCACACATCCCCACCACCAGGCCCACCACCACCACACATCCCCACCACCAGGCCCACCACCACCACACATCCTCACCACCAGGCCCACCACCAGGCCCACCACCACCACACATCCCCACCACCACCACACATCCCCAACAACCAGGCCCACCACCACCACCAGGCCCACCACCACCACACATCCCCACCACCAGGCCCACCACCACCACACATCCCCACCACCAGGCCCACCACTACCACACATCCCCACCACCAGGCCCACCACTACCACACATCCCCACCACCAGGCCCACCACCACCACACATCCCCACCACCAGGCCCACCACCACCACACATCCCCACCACCAGGCCCACCACCACCACACATCCCCACCACCACCACACATCCCCACCACCAGGCCCACCACCACCACACATCCCCACCACCACCACACATCCCCACCACCAGGCCCACCACCACCACACATCCTCACCACCAGGCCCACCACCACCACACATCCCCACCACCAGGCCCACCACCACCACACATCCCCACCACCACCACACATCCCCACCACCAGGCCCACCACCACCACCAGGCCCACCACCACCACACATCCCCACCACCTGGCCCACCACCACCACACATCCCCACCACCAGGGCCACCACCACCACACATCCCCACCACCAGGCCCACCACCATCACACATCCCCACCACCAGGCCCACCACCACCACACATCCCCACCACCAGGCCCACCACCACCACACATCCCCACCACCAGGCCCACCACCACCACACATCCCCACCACCAGGCCCACCACCACCACACATCCCCACCACCAGGCCCACCACCACCACACATCCCCACCACCAGGCCCACCACCACCACACATCCCCACCACCA
Organism: Procambarus clarkii; assembly: GCF_040958095.1. NCBI lineage: Eukaryota > Metazoa > Arthropoda > Malacostraca > Decapoda > Cambaridae > Procambarus > Procambarus clarkii. Next base: position 23,592,362 of record NC_091181.1, read on the forward strand.
GGCCCACCACCACCACACATCCCCACCACCACCACACATCCCCACCACCACCACACATCCCCACCACCAGGCCCACCACCACCACACATCCCCACCACCAGGCCCACCACCACCACACATCCCCACCACCAGGCCCACCACCACCACACATCCTCACCACGAGGCCCACCACCACCACACATCCCCACCACCAGGCCCACCACCACCACACATCCTCACCACGAGGCCCACCACCACCACACATCCCCACCACCAGGCCCACCACCACCACACATCCTCACCAAGAGGCCCACCACCACCACACATCCCCCCCACCAGGCCCACCACCACCACCAGGCCCACCACCACCACACATCCCCACCACCAGGCCCACCACCATCACACATCCCCACCACCAGGCCCACCACCACCACACATCCCCACCACCAGGCCCACCACCACCACACATCCCCACCACCAGGCCCACCACCACCACACATCCCCACCACCACCACACATCCCCACCACCAGGCCCACCACCACCACACATCCTCACCACCAGGCCCACCACCACCACACATCCCCACCACCAGGCCCACCACCACCACACATCCCCACCACCACCACACATCCCCACCACCAGGCCCACCACCACCACACATCCCCACCACCAGGCCCACCACCACAACACATCCCCACCACCAGGCCCACCACCACCACACATCCTCACCACGAGGCCCACCACCACCACACATCCCCACCACCAGGCCCACCACCACCACACATCCTCACCACGAGGCCCACCACCACCACACATCCCCACCACCAGGCCCACCACCACCACACATCCTCACCAAGAGGCCCACCACCACCACACATCCCCACCACCAGGCCCACCACCACCACCAGGCCCACCACCACCACACATCCCCACCACCAGGCCCACCACCACCACACATCCCCACCACCAGGCCCACCACCACCACACATCCCCACCACCAGGCCCACCACCACCACACATCCTCACCACCAGGCCCACCACCAGGCCCACCACCACCACACATCCCCACCACCACCACACATCCCCAACAACCAGGCCCACCACCACCACCAGGCCCACCACCACCACACATCCCCACCACCAGGCCCACCACCACCACACATCCCCACCACCAGGCCCACCACTACCACACATCCCCACCACCAGGCCCACCACTACCACACATCCCCACCACCAGGCCCACCACCACCACACATCCCCACCACCAGGCCCACCACCACCACACATCCCCACCACCAGGCCCACCACCACCACACATCCCCACCACCACCACACATCCCCACCACCAGGCCCACCACCACCACACATCCCCACCACCACCACACATCCCCACCACCAGGCCCACCACCACCACACATCCTCACCACCAGGCCCACCACCACCACACATCCCCACCACCAGGCCCACCACCACCACACATCCCCACCACCACCACACATCCCCACCACCAGGCCCACCACCACCACCAGGCCCACCACCACCACACATCCCCACCACCTGGCCCACCACCACCACACATCCCCACCACCAGGGCCACCACCACCACACATCCCCACCACCAGGCCCACCACCATCACACATCCCCACCACCAGGCCCACCACCACCACACATCCCCACCACCAGGCCCACCACCACCACACATCCCCACCACCAGGCCCACCACCACCACACATCCCCACCACCAGGCCCACCACCACCACACATCCCCACCACCAGGCCCACCACCACCACACATCCCCACCACCAGGCCCACCACCACCACACATCCCCACCACCAGGCCCACCACCACCACACATCCCCACCACCACCACACATCCCCACCACCACCACACATCCCCACCACCAGGCCCACCACCACCACACATCCCCACCACCAGGCCCACCACCACCACACATCCCCACCACCAGGCCCACCACCACCACACATCCTCACCACGAGGCCCACCACCACCACACATCCCCACCACCAGGCCCACCACCACCACACATCCTCACCACGAGGCCCACCACCACCACACATCCCCACCACCAGGCCCACCACCACCACACATCCTCACCAAGAGGCCCACCACCACCACACATCCCCACCACCAGGCCCACCACCACCACCAGGCCCACCACCACCACACATCCTCACCACCTGGCCCACCACCACCACCACACATCCCCACCACCAGGGCCACCACCACCACACATCCCCACCACCAGGCCCACCACCACCACACATCCCCACCACCAGGCCCACCACCACCACACATCCCCACCACCAGGCCCACCACCACCACACATCCCCACCACCACCACACATCCCCTCCACCACCACACATCCCCACCACCAGGCCCACCACCACCACCAGGCCCACCACCACCACACATCCCCACCACCTGGCCCACCACCACCACACATCCCCACCACCAGGGCCACCACCACCACACATCCCCACCACCAGGCCCACCACCACCACACATCCCCACCACCAGGCCCACCACCACCACACATCCCCACCACCAGGCCCACCACCACCACACATCCCCACCACCAGGCCCACCACCACCACACATCCCCACCACCTGGCCCACCACCACCACACATCCCCACCACCAGGCCCACTACCACCACACATCCCCACCACTTGGCCCACCACCACCACACACCCCCCCCCCCCCGCACCACCTTGCCCTTCACCACCATTTAATGATCCATCATACACCAGTATACGCTGGTATACGCTCTGATTATACCTTAATATGATATAATACAGTATAACTTTCGTTCACTATTATAAATTTATTTTGCTATATCTTTGATAAACTATTATGTATAGGTTCTATGTATTACTGTACTATGTGTCTTGTGTATTACTGTGTATTACTATCATATGTATTATAATATCTCTATTAGTGTGATGTCAAGTGAATTAGGCTGCTGTTGGTTGATTGATATTGTGATACTTTGTATTGTGAGGATATATACTCATAGATCATGTTGTGTTATATTATATTATATTATACTTGTATCATTGTATAACTATGTATTAATGAACATTGTTTTAGAGAAGAGTGCTAACGGTTGGGCCGGCTGGCTAGGCTAAATTCTTTTGAATACTTTCCCTACCCCCTGAATTTTTTTTATTGGGGTTAAAATTAACATAGATATATGACCGAACCTAACCAACCCTACCTAACCCTACCTATCATAAAGAAGAACGACGACCATTGACCGTCTAGTGCTCCAACAGAGTGTAACTGTAATTAACAATGCTCAAGTCCTGACCAACAGTCAAATATTAATCCATCAGCCACGAAGCAGAGCGTCTCCCAACATCAATTCTAGTGCAGGGTCCTGTTGAACAAATTTTCCGATTTTACATAGGTTTACCGTGACAGACACTAACAATAGTAGCCTTGAAGAGGAAAGGAAATCGGCAGATTGTCGAAGGTTTGCCTGATATTTTCCAGCTATACAGTACTTTAAAAGAAAAGTTAACAGATGTTTGACTTGTAGCGAGTAGATTATCCCAATAATATACTCGCTCCAAATATAGTGTTAATATTCCTGTCAACCTTTGAAGATGAATGAGGTGAGGCCATTGACCAGACTTTTATCCTTCTGTTTCACCAATATTTACCAACCATCGGGATGAATACTTATATGACACAAACTAGACATATTAGTATAAAAAGAACTAACAATTCTCCAAATAGTAGGACGTGATTCAGTTTTCATGGATATATTCATTTTCGGGTGTTCGACTTCAGTTTGGAAATATGAAAAGGCACAGTTTGGTGCATTCAGATGATAAAGCAAAATTACCGTTTTAAGTAGTCAGTCCAGAATGTGTGAATCTTTATACGTAGACATCTTTTATATATAATTTATATATATATATAATAGCCATATGCTGTATTGTGACTACCAATTTTTGTCAACTACCATTCAAGCTGTCATTGCAATCAATCTTATATTGTTTTCTGCTGTATTGTGCCTACCAATTTTTGTCAACTACCATTCAAGCTGTCATTGTAATCAATCTTAGCTACCTATGTGCTTTAATATACTGTACCTACAATTTTCTCTCATCTTCTTTTTTTCATTCCATGTAACTGTTATCATTTTTTTTCTATAAATTTTACAAGTATTTACCTACTTAAAATTTTCTTAGATTAAGGACCTGCCCGAAACGCTGCGCGTACTAGTGGCTTTACAAGACTGTAATTACCATATTATATATATATATATATATAAATATATATTATATATATATATATATATATGTCGTACCTAGTAGCCAGAACGCACTTCTCAGCCTACTATGCAAGGCCCGATTTGAATAATAAGCCAAGTTTTCATGAATTAATTGTTTTTCGACTACCTAACCTACCTAACCTAACCTAACCTAACTTTTTCGGCTACCCAACCTAACCTAACCTATAAAGATAGGTTAGGTTAGGTTAGGTAGGGTTGGTTAGGTTCGGTCATATATCTACGTTAATTTTAACTCCAATAACAAAAAATTGACCTCATACATATTGAAATGGGTAGCTTTATCTTTTCATAAGAAAAAAATTAGAGAAAATATATTAATTCATGAAAACTTGGCTTATTAGGCAAATCAGGCCTTACTTAGTAGGCTGAGAAGTGCGTTCTGGCTACTAGGTACGACATATATATATATATATATATATATATATATATATATATATATATATATATATATATATATATATATATATATATATATATATATATATATATATATATATATGTGTGTGTGTGTGTGTGTGTGTAGCCGAAAAAGTTAGGTTAGGTAGTCGAAAACAATTAATTCATGAAAACTTGGCTTATTAGGCAAATCGGGCCTTGCATAGTAGGCCGAGAAGTGCGTTCTGGCTACTAGGTACGACATATATATATATAATGTGTGTGAATATTCTCGTGTATATATTTATTTATTTATTTTTTTATTTATTTATATATTAGAAGGTACATTGGGTTGAGAAAGTAAAAATGATAATATAATGATATAAACTCCTTGTTACAATATACTGTTTCATCTTACATGATATATATAAGTGTCATTAGTCTCATAAATAAAGTTCTTATTTTGCTGGAGATACTCTTATTATTTAGTTAAGAATTACTGAACTGTAATTACCTACTGTGTATTTAGTGTGGTGCTTACCAGTTGAAGATGCTAGGAGTTGATACAAGAGTGTGCAGAGAGAGTTAGCAATTTAGCCTAGCAGGAATTCATACCTGTGATATTGTACAGAATTATATTACTGTACCTGAGTTTACCTGAGATCCAGAAATACTAGTGGTCTTGAAAAAGACTGAAAGCCAGCTGCTTGTAGAAGGTCCCCTCATTTGCCTTGATGATCTATACTTTAAAAGTTAGTAGAGTTTTGCCATTTACGTATTCGGCGGGTAGGTAGTTCCATATGTTAATAATCGTGTGGGTAAAAAAACATCTCTTGTTCTCAGATTTCTCCTATGTTGTGGCTTTTAATGCTCCAAACTGTTTTATCATATTAAACAGTTTAAATATTAAAATGGTATATATATGTTTTTTAGAAATCTTTCTCAAATTATATATTTTGAATTTTAAATTTCAACCTCCTTAAATACAACTAGGTGACTACATTACAACTAAGTGAGTACATTTTTTTGTACATGTATTAGCATGACTCTGGCATTTATTAACCTGACTCTGGCAGTTATATTAATCTGACTCTGGCATTTTTATTACCCTGAATCAACACTGGCAAATATATTAGTCAGACTCTGGATATGAATTACTGTATATCTGTTTATTATTTAGTTACGACCTGGTGCTACCTCACTCAGCTAATTTAGAACTTAAAATATGACATTAAACTTCAACAATATATTTACCTGAGTTTACCTGGTAAATATATTGTTTATAGTCTATTATATCAATATTATATAACTCCCACTAATACCTCTGATGTTAATGACATTATTCTTTCTCTTAAACCAAAGTCAGGTGCCCTGGCTGAGATACAAACTGTAACTTACAAAAAAAAACTCCTGATTTCATGCTACAGCCATTGCATTGCTCTACAACAAATCACTTGAACTCCACACCTTTCCTGATATTAACAAAAAAAAGTTAGCCCAGTCCCTAAAAGTTGTGATCTCACTTATGTCAACAATTACAGACCAATATCAATCTAGCCAAACTTGTCTAAATTATCTTAAAAGTTAATATACAAGCAACTTTACTCGTATGTATCTAAACACAATAAGTTCTTGCCAATATGGCTTTAGATCCAAAAAACGCATCAATGATGCACGGATTAGTATGAACTTGATACATGCTGCTCTTGATAATATTGAGTACCTTGTTGGGTTATTTCCTGACCTATGTAATGTTTTGACACTGTTAACCACAATAACCTCGTTCTTAAACTACAATATTATAGAGTCAGATATCACTTCCTGCAATACCTTCAATCTTACCTTAGTGACAGGTTACAGTCACTAAGGTAAGTATCTTGTATGTTTTTGTGAACGAATTGAATTCTCCCACCCTACCCATTAACATTTGTGTTCCACATGTCAGTGTGTACTTGGCCCAAGTACGGTGTACAAGTACGGTGTACTTGTACTTGGTACTATATATTTTCATTTTTTCCATAGCACATGAGCTGGAACTTATCTTCGTTAAACACTATATTATTTTCTGTAGCCCATAGAAAGACCTGATCCTTTAAGATCTTCTTCGCTATTTAAGTCCCTTGACATGCTAAACATACACTCACTCCACACATTCTCCTGTGCAATCTACATGTACAAAACCTTGTTCCTAAATGCTAATGTTGATCTGAAACTTTTTCACTATTTATTTTAATAGAACTAATGAGCACCATACCGGAAATAAATATCACTTATATATCCTCAGAGTAAGACTAAATCTGTGCAAACACTCCACGCAAATAAAAGGGCCCAATCTTTGCAATTTTCTCACTGATAAATTAAAAAAGTTTCCAAACCATGCCTAGTTCAAAAGTAAAATAAAAAAAAAAGAACCTTATTTCATCCTCATAGTTTCCAACATGGTGCTTCAAACTCACACTGGATCTTTTACAACCCCTACTTGCCTACTTTTTGCCTAATTCTTTATGTAAAAGGAATATTAATCAAAACACAGAGCATTAGCATTAATTAGTGGTTTTACTTTATTACTTTTTCATGGTACAGGCAAACACTTGCTAAGAGAGGTTTTTATAGAAACTTAATAAAATGATATCCTGACTTCATTAATTACTTTACCCTGACTGACATTTATAATTATTTAAGCCTGGCTGGCAATGTTTTTTTTTTAAATCCTGGAAAATCACAAATTTTCCTGAATTTTGGGGGTTTCTCCTCCTCCCCCATATCTGGGGTTGATGAATCATCATCTAGCTGCTGTATTCCAGATTCTTCCATGTCTGTTGTCTTGTCATTAGCAGATCCAATGCCATTAGAATCTAGAAAAGATAGAATATATATTAATAATAATAATAATAATGGAAAAAATATATAATAAACTTATAATTAAAAATGAGAAAATTCCATGTTATAATTCGCTCACATCTATAACTAAAAATTTAACTGCAAGCATCAGGAAGAAGGGCTCCAATGTTGAAGCCGGCTGATCAACTATGAACCATTACTTTTTGCTCTATAAACACTGGCCAATAATAAGGTCAGTGTTTTCTGCTATGCAAAGTATCTAGTATGGCAAACACACACTTTCCCAAGGGAGGAAGGTATTAAATGTTTGATATGCAGTACCTAGAACACCTGGAGTCATAACATAATATTGGACACAGTATTGTTTTCTAACAGGAAGATGAAGTGAAACAAATCTACTTAGTTTTCATGATAGAGTCACAGATATATTACAAGAAAAAGGTTGTTGGATTTACTGTCTATCTAAACCTAAAAAAGCTTTTGCCAGTCCCACACAACATGCTGTACACTACACACAAGGGGCATAACTAGCTGACCCTCCAAAGAATACCTGATCAACCAGGCTGTGACTCATTCGTCAGGCTACGAGCAGCCGCGTCAAACAGCCTGGTTGACCAGTCCAGCAACAAGAAGGCCTGGTCGACGACCATGGGAAGGCTAAGCCCCGGAAACACTTATAAAGGTAAGGGTGGTTTTAGATAGTAAGCTACTGCCAGAGGAACAAAAAGCTCCTCTCACATAGTAAGAGGAGCTTGTGCATTACTTTACAACTTCAGACTTGCTTTTAATTATAAGGATAGTGAAAGCCTAAAGAAAATGTTCATGACTTTTGTGAGACCAAAACTGGAACATGCAGCAGTTGAATGGTACCCAAATCTCAAGAAGCACATAAATAAACTTGAAAAGGTGCAACGGTATGCAGAAAAACATGGCTCCTGGAACTGAAAAACAAAGAGTTACGAGGCGACACTAGAGGCGTTAAACATGCCATCAGTAGAAGATAGAAGAAATAGAGGTAATATGATCACCACTTACAAATTACTAACAGAAATTCTTCAAATTGATATGCTATATATGCAAATGCAAATATGCTGTGCTTACTATATTAACCTGCAATTTTAAATGGGATACATGTACTGTATTGTGATTTGTGTATTTGTACTCAATGAATTTGTGCGCCCCTTGAGGGACTTGAAGTGGAGGGGTGTAGAAATAGCCTAAGCTACTCTATCACTTTGAGATGTATTTTTTTTCTTGTCTCAATAAACTTACTTGAACTTGAAAGAATTACCACGTAACAAAAGTAGGACCCCTTGAGTATCTAAAGAGTTGGTTAGACATATATATGAATGAGATTGGGTGGATATAAATAGGAGCTGCCTCATATTGGTTAATAAGCCTTCTGCAGCTATCTTAATCATGTTCAGTTTTCTGCCTTATTCAAAAGTAAAACCCAAAAATACCTAATTTCATCCTCATTTACCTACCTACCTAGTGCTTCAAACTCCCACTGTATGTGTGTGTGTGTGTACTCACCTAATTGTACTCACCTAATTGTGCTTGCGGGGGTTGAGCTTTGGCTCTTTCGTCCCGCCTCTCAACTGTCAATCAACTGGTGTACAGATTCCTGAGCCTACTGGGCTCTATCATATCTACATTTGAAACTGTGTATGGAGTCAGCCTCCACCACATCACTTCCTAGTGCATTCCATTTATCAACTACTCTTACACTGAAAAAATTCTTTCTAACGTCTCTGTGACTCATCTGGGTACTAAGTTTCCACCTGTGTCCCCTTGTTCGTGTCCCACCCGTGCTGAAGAGTTTGTCTTTGTCCACCCTGTCAATTTCCCTGAGAATTTTGTAGGTGGTTATCATGTCTCCCCTTACTCTTCTGTTTTCCAGGGTTGTGAGGTTCAGCTCCTTTAGCCTTTCCTCGTAGCTCAATCCTCTCAGTTCCGGGACGAGCCTGGTGGTATACTGCTGAATCTTCTCTAACTTTGTCTTTGTCTTTTCTTATTTTTGAAATATGAAGTTCAACTTTGTCTTTGTGTGTGTGTGTGTGTGTGTGTGTGTATATGTATATGTGTGTATATATATATATATATATATATATATATATATATATATATATATATATATATATATATATATATATATATATATATATATATATATATATATATATATATATAAATATCTTTAAATATTTAAATAATGTTATATAAAACCAACTGTGAGTTGGTTTAATTCTGCAGCCTCCAACTTCCTCTTGCGATCTGAAAATAAAAATTTCTATTATAATTTAATTATTAAATTATCAGCAAAAATATGTTGGCAATATACCTTTCATGGGAGGTGTGCTTATCATGTATTGGGATGTGAATCTGGCAACAGGCAAGGTAACAAGGAATTGTTTTTATATTCAATATTTAACATTTAAACTTATTTTTAGCATAGAACAGTAATATAGTATATAATATAAGTTTATCAGTTCAGATAATAGTGACCCCAAATGTATAACAATGTGGTTAAGAACCTTGTATGAATGATATTTTGTCCAACTAGTCAAAAAAGTTAAACATGAAATGTGAAAGGAAAGGAAAGCAAAACTATGAACTTCATATTTCAAAAATAAGAAGAGCAAATACAAATCCTAGAGGGTTATTTTATTTATTGCATTAAGGTCTATGCATTATTTTTATTACATTATATTAAAATATATTACATTAGTATATGCAATTATATTATATTAAATTATATTATATAATATTGCATTAGTATATTCAATACAGTACTTACACAAATGGAAGATATTGCTTATTGATTTACAGTCTGCTGCTGTTAGGCAATCTGCTGGCAAAATGCCTTGAGTAGCTTTATGGAGTCCTTTTTTGTAATAGATGAACACGGTTTCATACCCAGCACCACGCATTTTTGCCATCTGAAAAGAAAGGGTAAAATCCTAATGAACAAAAGGCCTCATGACGATCTCGTCTTCATAAAGACATATCTCTTTTGAGAAAGATCAACACTGGGGGATTCTCATACTCAAATTTCCTAACACTTTGGAGGATATATTACATTACTATACATTACTATTACTATTACTATACATTACTTCTTTAAGAGGGCCAGATGTAACAAACCAGGAGCAAATATTTAAAGATCACCAAGCCACAATGTAGGATAGGAAACAGGTGTTATATATAGTAGGCATCCATCGGTCTCAGGAGACTATGGAGTTGTGCTCTGGTGTCAGCCTGGTCAGGAGTGGCCTCACCAGGGCGCAAAGCCAGGGTAAGTTGATTCGGGGGAGAAGCTGTTACCCAGACAGCAGGTTTGTATATATATATATATATATATATATATATATATATATATATATATATATATATATATATATATATATATATATATATATATATATATATTATTAAATATGACCGAAAAAGTAAGATTAATAATTCTAACACGAATTTTCTCAATCTTTCGTACATTTCGTTTCACTGTTGGAGGTAAATAAAAAATCAATTCTCCAAAATTCATTTTAATTTCTAGTCTGACGCGACACGAGCGCGTTTCGTAAAACTTATTACATTTTCAAAGACTTTAGTTCACAAATACACAACTGAATAGAACTTACGCATCTCCGGTTTTATATCTACATTTGAGTGAGGTGGAAGGGGACTGCCCTCTTGGGGACTGTAAGCTCCAAAAAACCCAGTATATAGGCTAGACAACAACATCTCTTTCTAGGCGTTTAACGATGCATAAGCAACAGGGCTCCATTAAGGAACATATAATCTCTTCCCACAACCAAACCATCGCCAGAGAAATCCTAGTAAACAACACAGAAATCATCGATAGATACAGCGATAGCAGGCGGCTTGACGTTTGCGAGGCACTACACATCAAGAAGTCAACACCAGCAATCAACAGCCAATTATTGCACAACTATATTCTACCCACCTCAAGACTCCGCTCCAATATAGAAGCATCAAGAAATATGGACCAATAGGCTTTCTACAAACACTTCTATTCAATATCCATTGTTTCGTGTTCTGTCTTGTGTTGATGAAATTAATACCCTATTAATACTCTTGTTCTGTCTTGTGTTGATGAAATTCATACCCTATTAATACCATATCTTGTTCTGTCTTGTGTTAATGCCACATCACCCCTTCCACCTCACTCAAATGTAGATATAAAACAGGAGATGCGTAAGTTCTATTCAGTTGTGTATTTGTGAACTAAAGTCTTTGAAAATGTAATAAGTTTTACGAAACGCGCTCGTGTCGCGTCAGACTAGAAATTAAAATGAATTTTGGAGAATTGATTTTTGATTTACCTCCAACAGTGAAACGAAATGTACGAAAGATTGAGAAAATTCGTGTTAGAATTATTAATCTTACTTTTTCGGTCATATTTAATAATATATGTCTACAGGAAAGACTGCTACCAAAACATACTAATATATATATATATATATATATATATATATATATATATATATATATATATATATATATATATATATATATATATATATATATATATTTGCAACTGCAACTTTGCTAGAAGCTGCGACGACACCACATGACACTGCCCGACTTAGAGCTGTAGCAGCTCCCCATGCAGGTGATTTCCTATTAGCAACCCCAATGTCAGCAACCGGCACCCGTCTCACACCGCAGGCCCTCCGAATTGCCGTGGCTCTCCGCCTAGCTGCCCCAATCCACACCGAATACAGGTGTATTTGCGGCGAGGCAGAGGCCGACAGATACGGACGGCATGGCCTTCTTTGCCAAAGGACGGGAGGATGGCATGCAAGACACGGCGAGGTTAATGACATTATTAAGAGGAGCCTTACCACAGCCGGTTGTCCAGCAGAGAGAGAGCCCCGTTACCTAATGTCCCGCAACTCTGATGAGCCTGTCGGTCGCCCAGACGGAATTACGGTGAACCCCTGGAAGAATGGTAGACAGTTGGTGTGGGACTACACTTCCGTTTCAACTTTGGCCAGTACCTATGTTGACTTCAGTGCTACACAAGCAGGAGGAGCTGCCAATCACCGGGAAGCGGCCAAGTCACGTAAATACAGAGACCTTGAGCACCACTACAATTTTGTCCCCATTGCCTCAGAGACACTTGGTGCCTGGGGTAAAAGTGCTGCTAGCTTTTTAAAGGAGTTGGGGTCTAAGCTAATCGAAACAACAAGAGACCCCAGAGCTGCCAGTTTTCTTTTTCAGCGCCTTAGTGTGGCAATCCAGAGAGGAAATGCTCACTGCATCCATGGTTCCTGCCCGCCATCTGAGGAGCTGGAGGAGCTATTCAACTTGTGACAAGCAGCCTTGTACCCTGTATGTAATCAATATTGTAACTTTTTTTGTGTAATGACATTTTCAAATAAAGTTAGATAAATATACACACTTAACAAAAGAATAGGGGTGGTAGGAGAAGAAAATATCAAAGTGTTCAGTGAGGATCCACAAGGTCTTCTCTGAGTACTCTTTATTTTCTTCTCCGAGGCTATGGGTCCCTACATTTGCACCAGAGGTGGTACCCCTTATATATAATGAAATATATATATATATATATATATATATATATATATATATATATATATATATATATATATATATATATATATATATATATATATATATATATATATATATATATAGAGTGTATTACACTTATTTATATAATTTGCACAACGTTTCGGACCTCCATGGTTCATTCTCAAGTGAACAGACCTTACAATACTAGTTGATTTTATACCTGCACTGGGTCAGGTGATAATACAATAAAGGTGAAAACATGGGGGGATACCTAAGGGGTAAATGTGAGGTGAAACATAGAGGTAACTGCAGAAGGCTTATTGGCCCATACGAGGCAGCTCCTATCTAAACACAAAGATTAATCCAGTGTAATTGGCCTATTATTATGTCTTGTCCTTACTCTCATGGTGGGTAGAGTAAATAGTTCCGTGATTTGGGTGTTCATGGTAGGTCGCTCTATTGTGAATTGCCTCAAGAATTTGTAATCTTCTTGCATCTTGGGTTTTGTCTATTATGCAGGTATTCTTGTTCAACATTTCTCTTGTTAGAGTAATGTCATGGGCTTGTCTCATGTGATTCCTGGGGGCACCGGATTGAAGATGGTATGTCAAACACCTCGTCAGCTTGGTCGACGTCATACCTATGTACTTACATTGAAGGTTACATCCTTCGTGGGGGCAAGTGTACATGTATACAACGCTTACATTGGGATCAAACTCAACCCCTCAAAGTCAAAGGCCATGCCCATAAAAATAGCGAAGCCCAACATCCAACTCACAGTACAGGGTCAACCAATAGAATGGGTCGACACGCAGGGTGCAGTCGCACCTCCACAGATCTCCAGTATCAGCTCTTGATACTTGTAATGGCTCAAAAGGGCCACCACTTACGGGCTATTCATGCCCGTGCCACCTCTTGGGTGGCTTAATCTTCATCAATCAATCAATCTTCAAGTTGATCTAAATAGGGTTTTGAAATGGTCAAAGGATTGGCAGATGCAGTTTAATGCTGATAAATGTAAAGTTCTGAGGTTAGGTAATGATGATAGAGTTACAAGATACGAGCTAGATGGTGTTGAGATTGCGAAGTCGGATTGCGAAAGGGATCTGGGAGTTATGATTAGTAAGAATTTAAAACAAAAAGATCAATGCATGAATGTTCGTAATAAGGCAAATAGGACACTGGGATTTATTAATCGCAGCGTTAGTAACAAGACACCTGGTGTGGTTCTCAAGCTATATCTTGCTCTAGTTAGGCCCCATTTAGATTATGCAGTTCAGTTTTGGTCGCCGTATTATAGAATGGATATAAATTCACTTGAACGTGTCCAGCGTAGGATGACTAAGTTAATTCCCCAAATTAGAAATCTTTCATATGAAGAAAGATTAACAAAGCTTAAGTTGCATTCACTGGAAAGGCGAAGAGTTAGGGGTGACATGATAGAGGTTTACAAGTGGATGAATGGACATAACAGGGGGGATATTAATAGGGTATTAAAAGTATCAACACAAGACAACACGAAACAATGGGTATAAATTGGATAAATTTAGATTTAGGGAAGACTTGGGTAAATACTGGTTCGGTAACAGGGTTGTTGATTTGTGGAACCAATTACCGCGTAACGTGGTGGAGATGGGGTCCCTCGATTGTTTCCAGCGCGGGTTGGACATGTATATGAGTGGGATTGGGTGGTTATAAATAGGAGCTGCCTCGTATGGGCCAATAGGCCTTCTGCAGTTGCCTTTGTTCTTATGTTCTTATGTTCTTATACCTATGTACTTACATTGAAGGTTACATCCTTCGTGGGGGCAAGTGTACATGTATACAACGCTTACATTGGGATCAAACTCAACCCCTCAAAGTCAAAGGCCATGCCCATAAAAATAGCGAAGCCCAACATCCAACTCACAGTACAGGGTCAACCAATAGAATGGGTCGACACCTATCAGTATCTAGGAATCATCCTGGACACATACTTGAATTTTAATGCTGAGAGAGCGAACTGCGGCCTGGACGGCAATCCTCAGGTCGCTAACCTCCCTTTCTGGAAGAGCCAATCTGCAAGTCCTTCGCACATACTATGTACAGGCAGTCAGATCAGTGATCGATTATACCGCACCTGCACTCACAAATCTATCACACTTTTCATGTTGCCTTTTGCTTCATTGAATTTATTCACATAATATGCAAGTTTTGCCTTTCTTATGATACTGGTAAGCATTGATGAGTACCTTTTAGCTACTTCCTTTGAAACTAGACCAATCCTAACTTTCTTTTCATATTCATGTTTCTTGTTGATTGAGTTGAGAATGCCACTTGTGAGCCATGGATTGTTTAATCTTTTGTCAGTTACTTGCTTGGTAAGAAGGGGACAATGAAGGTTGTAGAGGCTTAGAGTTTTGGAGAGGAAGAGGTTAGCTAATGAATTTATATCATTTATATCACTAGTATCATCAACCCAAACTGAGCTGTTTGTCATACAACAGGCATTCGCATATGTGATTGCACAAAACACTCAAAATGCAATCATACACACAGACTCAAATGCTGCACTTCAAATACTAGGACAAAAACAGTGGAGAGATAATGTGGAAATAATTACAACCATTTTGTATCTTGGAGCAGTCGCTAAAGGCAAAGGACTCAACATAACTTTAAACTGGATCCCATCCCATATTGGAATCCCATTAAATGAAAAAGCTGATGAAATTGCTAAATTGGCAACTCGTCATCCAGTGATACATAAAACAATTCAACCCAGCCTAGAGAACATAAAAAACATCATCACCAAAAAACTCTCACATCTCAACAAAGCCTACCTGCACCAAAGAATAGCTGAAGGTTCGCCATCTGCAACATGGTATCTTCAGGCAACCAAATTAGAAAGGTTAAATATCCCAAAAGGAATCCACAGGGAAATAGCAGTTAGGCTATATAGACTACGTCTAGGTTACAGATGCAACTGGGAGATTGGTGAACCCCGACAGAGAGAGTGCATCTTCTGTCAAACTGTCACAGAAAAGCCATTACTTCACTATCTTCTGGAATGTGAAGCAACCAATGACCTTAGAAGAGCTTTAAGAGTTCCTGAATCATGCAGTGGCCACCCTGAAGCCATCAACACAGCCACTCTCCTGGTCAACAAAGGTGTCCAGCAGCTGGACACCCCTCATAAAGACTGTGAAGCAGTATCCCCAGAATTCTTGAAGCAATTCACATAAGAATAGAACAACCTACCATGAACACCCAAATCACGGAACTATTTACTCTACTCACCATGAGTGTATCCACACGACCAGAACATAACTTTCTCTCTTCTCCCTTTTTCTGTTCATTGTCTGCTCCTACGCTCCCTTGCTATCCTCTTCTTATTCTTATTACTATCTCTATTCGGTATCTCTATTACTCTATTACTATCTATATCTCTATTCTCCTTCTCATTCGGTGGTTATAATAGGAGCTGCCTCGTATGGGCCAATAGGCCCTCTGCAGTTCTTATTATTACTACTATCCCCTCTACTACACCTTACTTTGTTGCCAAGAGCATATAAGCAGCAGAATAGCAAATATTAACTAGTCTACTTTCAAGTGTGGTCTAGAACACACTTGCGAGATACTGTACCGACTCTCAGTGCGCTCAACTCACACCATTGTTCAGCAAGGTTTCACCTACATACGTCTGTATGCTCGACTAAATATGCCACATATAATCAGGATTCCTCCCTTATGTTGACCAATCCACACACTAGAAAATGAAGGAATGACGACGTTCATTCGTCCTCCAGCTCGGCGAATGGTTGGAAGTCCTGATGATATCCGTAGGCAGTCTTTTCAAAGTCTTCTTACGACCCCTGTCCTTTATGACACTTCAGGACGAATTTTTACTGCTGCTATTTCTATTGAAAGCTTTCTATTCTGCGTATTTCAGCCTCAAATACCGGTTGCCTCCATCTCCCCATTTCTCTCTCTTTCCTTCCCTCTCAAGCAATCATGAAATGTGACACCCAAACCTTGCCCGAAACGCTGTGCACATTAATGGGTTTAGGTATTGTATGCACTAGCTCTATCTATAAATCCAACATTATGTTTGTAACTCATCTATGTATGTACATTTACCTGAATAAACATTTTGACTTGATTTTTTACCATCCCAAACAATAAAGCCCAGTACTTGTCCTTCATACCTACTCAACTTTTAAATCACACAGCAATACACAACACTCACTTGAGTGTTTAAGGTATTTTATATTGAGAGTATGCATGCCTTTGTATTATGAAATCATATTGATGTGATGCATCATTGAGAATTGGATTTAATCAGAGGATTCAGTGGAATCCCAGGTGGCATTAATTTTCACAAAGTAGTTGCATGGTGGTCTACAGTGCTAGCTTGA
This sequence comes from Procambarus clarkii, assembly GCF_040958095.1. Lineage (NCBI taxonomy): Eukaryota > Metazoa > Arthropoda > Malacostraca > Decapoda > Cambaridae > Procambarus > Procambarus clarkii. The sequence continues at coordinate 23,609,843 of NC_091181.1, forward strand.
GAGTACCAAGTGAGGGGTTCGAATCCTCCTCTTGGCTACCACTTTTTTTTTCCAGTGATAGTTTCAGAGGGTTGAGAAAAACACAGCATGAGGAAAATATTTTAATATAATCCAGTTTTATTGTATTAAAAGACAAAAGTATATGCATATAAAATATTAGTTTAGTTTATTTATTATGCACAACATACCCATCCTGTGAGTGGCAGTGGAAATTTTTAGAGGCACATAATGGGCTTATAAATGAACAAAATTCACGTAGTTATAAGAATCTCTGTAACTAAGCAACATAATTTGTGTGGTCAATTCATGTAACCAAGCAACAGGACAAAAGTAAGTAAGTAAAAATTTAAAAATTTAAAAGCCTATCTTGTATCTATTTGTTAAACACAGAAATCACAATAGCGTGATGCCTTAAATCTACGATCTTTTGCCATGTCGTAACACAGTCCATTAAGGCTCGTGTGGGATCCTGTCGGACATAGGTTCGAACCCTCATCATGGCCCTTGTGGATTTGTTCATTTGTATCTATTCATTTTGTAAATACATGTCTTCATCTTCATCACTTTCTAAGAGCTCCAAGAAAGGCTCATAGACCTCATTTGGCTGGTAGGAACTAAATAAATGTTTGGCTTCAGTAAGCTTGTCAGCACATTGCTTTTGACCCTGCTTGAGAATAGCCAATAATCCACGTTTCTCTTCTTCTGACAGAATTGAGTTTTCAATGGTGTACGTGTTAGAATCCTGGAATATAATATTTAAAACATCTTAAGAGTCAAATATATACTGTACCTATTTAGTTGTACATAATGCAAATATATAAAAGTATAGATTAAGTAAAACAAAAGGATACAAATAATAATAAAAGCCATATTCTCCACAGTACCACTCTTGAAAATGGAAGTGTTTCATAGTTTAAATGTGAAAGGTGATGGCAATATTACTCTGACTAATTGAACACATTTAAGTGAGTTGAGTGTTTTGAAGATCTAAATTGCAAAAAGTATTTTGAATTTCTTACCTTGCAGAGACATGAAGGGAAAGAATCACATTGTAATTCTTGAATATACTCGGATAGTTTGTCCCTTTTCTTTTTGTAGTACTGTAACCATGTTATCATTTCTTGAATGGTTAGTGATTCCTCCTCTCTACATCTCTTCTGGAGCTCAAACTTTTCCACTGCACTTCTTTTTTCAGTCAGGGACACTATAATGCAAAATGAAAATACAGTATGTGATTGACAAATTATAATAATGGGAATCATTTGTGAATTAAACATCATTAAAAATTGTATCTATAAAATTTACCTTTAGAAAACAAACTCAATTTAATGGTATTGCAGTCTTTCCATATATAAAAGTAATATTAATACAAATAATATATAAATATTTGAAAATGCTGAGAAAACTAATGAATCATTAGATCTTGTGTAAATACCACTTGTGTTTTGATGAAGCAATAAATTGTGCCATGGAAGGATGCCAGTTAAAACACCTGCTTCAGATGGTGTTTTAACAGATCCGGATGGTTCTGATTGTAGATTTTTATGAGATCTCGTAGTTTTTCTTTCTCAACTTCATTTTTGTTCCTCAATACAGCTCTCATTTTAGATGAAACTGTAAAGTTTCAGGTTGTTATCAAATATTTGATTTGCACCAATAGTATTTTACATAGAAAAAACTAATTTAACAACTGTGTACTGTATTAATGTTTAGGTTTCAGTGAACAAACAAAAAAGCAATTAATGTCTACCTGCATAAGTGGTAATCTGATTTTTGCGATGCCTTATATTCTCTCCATATGCCTCGATAGTATGCTCAATGTTATTGGCAGAGGATCTGTTATTTAAGGATCTTGCAATGATCAGTAATTCTGATCTCCATTTCTCAATAACAGATTCTGGGACATTAAGCCTGTGAATCTCATTTGAAACTGCTGCAGCTGTCTCTGTGGCCTATTTAAAAATAAATGCCATCATATTTATTGTAAAATTTATGTTCAGAGTTAAACGAAGTCTTTTGAACTATCCTTAGTGCTTTGTCAAGGTCTGAGTATGTGTTTTTCAGATTCAGACCTTGACAAAGCACCAAGGAGTGTGTGAAAGACTTGGTGTAATTCTTTACATAAATTTCCCAAATACACAAGTGGGTTTTTATCCAATTTTACTTTGTCTATGAGAAGAAAATACCATTAGTGTCTTATAATAAGATTAAAGATAAATAAAAACATGTATATACACTTGATTCATTGTATAGAACAATTGCATATTTATATATAATTCTATATTTTCATTGAATAGAACAATTCATATGTTAATACCTTTCTGAATCTGGCAACTAATGCCCGAGGCATTCCATTAATTTGTCTGTGATTCCAAAAGAGTGCCCCCTCTGTCAGTTCTTCTGTACGCTCTGTGGAAATAAATTTAGTTATTCATTGACATCTTAATACTGTGTGTCTCAAAATACTGATTGGAAAGTAAAAGGATGAAGATATTGATGCTGTCTTAAGTGGAATGAATTAATTGTTATTTCAGAGGAAACAAAGAACTCAAAAACAGTGGTAGAGTAATAAGATTAAAAATATCAGGATGTGAAAGAAAGCATAAAAACAGGGACAACTTGATTTTTCAAACAAGGATTATACATGTATATGTTGGTTGCATATGAGTATAATGCTACTTTATATGAGCCAAAATGCCTTTCTGCAATTTCCTATATTCTTATATTACTGTATTTTATAACATTATCTGGATATATATAACCATCAAATATTACCATTGTACTGATTTGATTGAAAGGTACAAAATTTAGAACTAGATTAAACAAAAATTAACACATACCAGCTTTAACCACTGCACTGCGCAAAGCGCCTTTAGGCGCTCAGAGAGTTGTGCTTTTTGTTTTTTAATTTGGCTATATTTTAATGTTTTTTAATGTTTTCATTACTATTTGTGTTTTGAAATGGAAATAGTTGACTTTGGAAACATTTTAACATTAAATTTACCTGAACATTTGTAAAAATAACAAAAATATGTCCTTGACAATTGCACCAAGACGTTTTTGCCGAAAATAGGTGAGCAGTGCAAGGGTTAAGCATGTTCTTAGTGTTGTTGTTATATCTTGAAAGGTAGGAAAATACTTGCTCTGCCTCCTCCCCAGATGTCAGGCCACTTCCTTCTTGCCACCGCCCTCCATACAAAACCTTTGACATAATAGCATAACGTTTGTTAAAAACTACCTACTGTATTAACAATTTGCATTTAACATAGATAAATCCTTACATATAAGAGTTTAAAAGAAATTATATTTTCCAACTTACAGTAAAACGAAGTCAAAATATTATTACAGTATTAGATTATTTACCTGACAATACCAAGAATGTCCTTTGGCATGTAGGACTCCTAAAAAAGGCTTTCCTTGCCTAAGTGAGAACTTCTGTTCTCTTGATGAAATCTTTAAGGCCCATGGCCAGTATTTACAGATGATATCCTGGCATATGAAGGACACATTTTGTAAACGGTTCATTTGCAAATAGTGGGCATAACTGTAGAGCTCTCCCTGATACATATTCAATGCAGCAAGAATAATTCCATGTCGACAGGAAGCCATGCTTATGCTAGTTTCATCCAAACTTCTAAATGAAACAGGTTTATTTTTGGCAGCTTTCAATGTCGACACTCCACACATATGGCTACTCTGTTGGACAAAAGTAAAATTATATATATATATATATATATATATATATATATATATATATATATATATATATATATATATATATATATATTAGTCATATATAAATGTAATTTTTTTTTATGTAATATTTTTCATCATTCAATATGCATTCCATATATTTTATAGATTTTTTTGAACATGATATAGTTAGGAACCGTCCAATTAATATACATTATTGATAATGTCTCAAGCTAATATATAAAGGTACTCTTCAAATATTGTATGGGTAAAAGCCTGGTATTAGGTCTTAGGTTTCTATTTGAAAACCTATTTTTAGGCTTTCGAACAGATGTAAAAATATTCTTAATTGAGTTTTAAGGTTCTGAATAGTGGAAACGTGATCTTGAACTTCTTTGTCACAAGCGAAGATACCACCAGAATAATATGAGTTTCTGATCCCTCTGGAATGATATTAAATTAATGAATGTTCATAGTGTGAGACATTTTGATGACAGTTAAACATCATTTCACTTAAAACTAATTCAACTACCCAAGCTGGCATTCACATCATAATCCCTCCTATTCTAAATGAATGTATATAGTGAAATAAATATTTTTTAATTAGTAAAGCCTTAGTCCAAATAAAAAAATTCAACTGAAGTTGAAAGGCAAGTAATAAAGGTGTAATCAGTTAACAATTAAAAAAAAATCTGATTAAAAGTTGCATGACACTATATAAATATTATACAGTGCTGTGTTTATAGTACTACAAACATATTACTACACCTTACATTATACCTTAACAATAATGAGCAGCATTAAATATTTTAACTTGAGTATTTACCTCCCAACTTTGTTGTAACGATACAGTTTCTTGTTGCCATCAATATGTACAGCCACAGGTGTTGTATCACATGCAGGGCACCCCTTGTCAAATTCTCCTTTTATTCTCCCAAGTTCATACTGATGGAAACGCCATTCAAAGAAGACTCTTTTTGTTGTTTCAAAATTGATGGGACCATGCTAAGATGTAAAATGTGTGTAAGTAATTATCAAAAAGTGCCAAGCAGTGGCATGTTAAGCAACAGACTATAAATACCTGCAGGAAATGAAAATATACTTACATGAGCATTACATAAAAAGAGAAATTGTTAAAGATTGGTAATCCATTTCCATTTCTTATGATATTAGACATATATAAAATATATATTTAGAATATTCATGCTATTTATTAATTTAATAATATTTAACCCTATTTCTTAAATAATGACACTGCATTTGCTTAGTAACAAACTTAGTTTTTAAGTTTATACACCAATTTAATACTTGCACTATTAAAACAGTAATGGTATGAAAACTTACACGCCCTTGAGAAGCACCAAATAATTCCAGTGCACTAACTAATGCCTGAAGAGAAGTTCCAGGGCTGCTTCTCTTGAGAAAATGCCAGGAATCCAATAGATTTATGCTGTAGAAAGTGCTACTATTTCTTCCAGTTGAATAAAAACCAGACTGGTGCATGGCTTTCCCAAGTTCTTCATCTACATATCCGCACTTGCACCTAAATATTGGGGTATACAGATCATACCTTCCTGCCCCCCACACAAAAATAAAAAAAATTGAAGTAAAACAATTTTATTTGGCAAGAGATTCAAGTGTGGCTATCAATATATGTGTAAACCAACCCATAAACAAGTCTCTGTATGGTTATAAATACGTATGTGATATAAATACGTCTTCATAAGTGAAGATACAGTGGTAAAGAGAGTGAAGTATAAATGGTTATATTGATGAAGACTGTAGCCTGGGTCACCTGAGCAATGCCAGCTACCAATACTAGTATCAAATAAATGTTTCTTAAAGTAACCTACCACTTAAAGTTACAAAGATGCACAAATTATTGGAGCTTAAAGTTGTGAACTTGCTCTCACTGCAGTTTGTGCAGGAATTAGGTGGATGTGCTGGTACAACAGGCTCTGGTAACAATTAAATTTACAAGATCAGCTATGCAGCAAAATAAATACATGTTTCAATCATTACATTTTAAATTACTAATAATTTTTTTAGCATTAACTGGAGTTACATGAAAGATTTATATTTAATAACAAATAAAAATTCATTTATTTAACTAAAAATCTGTAATTAATGAGGTAATCAATAATTAATGAGGAAAATGACCAATACAAAAACTACTAAAAAAATTACATGAACTAAATAAAATTTTTAAACACTTCTTGGTTCAGGATAGAAATGAGAGTATAAGAAACAGACTACAGGTACATTACTTACTCCAGTGAATGACATTCCCATCTGAACACACAGTTTGTGTTGGGTCTAAAGGCTCGAAGAACCCATTTTTCCAGCAGAATCGCTGGTGGAAAGGCATTACAAAATGCTGCTGCTGATCACATTTATGACACAAAAAATGAAAGCAGTCTTCACATTTTATGCTTGCCTCACAACTTCTACATTGTACACAACATTTGCCTGGTTTTCCAAAAAATAATGTAATTATGTACTTTGAATGGTAATATTGGATTTAGAAATATTGTATACCAAGTTTAAAAATGACAAACATCTAAGTGTATTCAGAGATTGACATTAATCATGCATTTCATAATTGCACTGAAATTTACCCATAATTACACACTAAAGATGTTATTTACCTTTATCTGGAACACCCAACTTTGACAATGTCCAGCTAAACAACATTGACCTACGTTCTCCCCATTTAATCTCACTATTTTTTCTTCTTTTTTGCCAATCAGAAATGCTTGCTTGAGATTCATAAATTTCCTCCAGTTCTGCAGCAAGTAAGTACTTTGAAATATGGGATTCTACATTAGTCAGGAAAATCTTCAAGAGCAAATAGATGTAATAAATAAAAGTGTATTTTATACATATTATATAAGCATCTAGAACAACTGACAGCTTTCAGTAATGTGTTAGTTAGACTATGATATATATATATATATATATATATATATATATATATATATATATATATATATATATATATATATACCTGTATATATATATATATATATATATATATATATATATATACCTGTATATATATATATATATATATATATATATATATATATATATATATATATATATATATATATATATGTCGTACCTAGTAGCCAGAACTCACTTTTTGGCCTACTATTCAAGGCCCGATTTGCCTAATAAGCCAAGTTTTCCTGAATTAATATATTTTCTCTAATTTTTTTCCTTTGAAATGATAAAGCTACCCAATTCATTATGTATGAGGTCAATTTTTTTAATAACAGTTAAAATTAACGTAGATATATGACCGAACCTAACCATCCCTACCTAACCTAACCTAACCTATCTCTATAGGTTAGGTTCGGTTAGGTAGCAGAAAAAGTTAGGTTAGGTCAGGTTAGGTAGGTTAGGTAGTCGAAAAAACATTAATTCATGAAAACTTCGCTTATTAGGCAAATCGGGCCTTGCATAGTAGGCTGAGAAGTGCGTTCTGGCTACTAGGTACGACATATATATATATATATATATATATATATATATATATGTCGTACCTAGTAGCCAGAACGCACTTGTCAGCCTACTATGCAAGGCCAAATTTGCCTAATAAGCCAAGTTTTCCTGAATTAATATATTTTCTCTGTTTTTTTTCTTATGAAAAGATAAAGCTACCCGTTTCATTATGTATGAGGTCAATTTTTTTTTATTTTAGTTAAAATTGACGTAGATATATGACCGAACCTAACCAACCCTACCTAACCTAACCTAATCTATCTTTATAGGTTAGGTTAGGTTAGGTAGCCGAAAAAGTTAGGTTAGGTTAGGTTAGGTAGGTTAGGTCGTCGAAAAACAATTAATTCATGAAAACTTGGCTTATTAGGCAAATTTGGCCTTGCATAGTAGGCTGAGAAGTGCGTTCTGGCTACTAGGTACGACATATATATATATATATATATATATATATATATATATATATATATATATATATATATATATTAGATACTAGGTACTAAGATTATATTACATTACATAGTTCAAATAGGGACGTACCAGAATTCAATGATTTTGGTGTTTGTTCTGCAGCTGGTAAATATGTTTGAGTATATGTTGGTACACTAGTTGAGAAGTCAGAACTTTGAATGTGTGGAGGTGAAAGAGAAGCAGGCAGAAGGGCTGTTTGGCGGAAAATCAACCTTTAAGTATGGTAATTCCACAACACTTTATCTATTTTTAATTTGTAAACTATCTACATTTTTTTGCTGTCTATGACCATCGCTGCCCCTATCTCCACCGAACACCGGTGTATTTGCGGCTATGCAAGGGCAGACCAATATGGCAGCCATGGCCTAATCTGTCATAAGACTTTAGCAGTCTCCGTGGTGTAGTGGTAAGACACTCGCCTGGCGTTCCGCGAGCGCTATGTCATGGGTTCGTATCCTGGCCGGGGAGGATTTACTGGGCGCAATTCCTTAACTGTAGCCTCTGTTTAACGCAACAGTAAAATGTGTACTTGGATGAAAAAACGATTCTTCGCGGCAGGGGATCGTATTCCAGGGACCCTTAGGATTAAGGACTTGCCCGAAACGCTACGCGTACTAGTGGCTGTACAAGAATGTAGCAACTCTTGTATATATCTCAAAAAAAAAAAAAAAAAAAAAAAAAAAAAGACACAGGGAAAGATTGCCAGATATGAAGCAGTCAATGGCATTATCAAAAAAAGTTTGGCTAGTTTGGTTCAGATGTAATACAAACAAAGAGCAACGGTTTCAAGTTCAACAAACCAAAATGTAGGGCTGACAACAGGAAATTATTTTTGACCCAGAGGGTTATTAACACATGGAACTGCCTACCCACCAGAGCTGTAACTGCCAAAACTGTGCTGAATTTCTAAATATACCCAAAAAAACCAGCGTTGAATGTAATGAAACGCCATTTTCTGGGTGAGACCCGGAGGCTCCCCGGAGCTTTACCGGCTGATATGCTAATGTCAGACTTTGGCATCAGTCATGTGTATGGAGTTCTAGGGCCTACCGGGGACCACGAGCCAGAACCTGGCCCCCTCAGAGAGGCAAGGGGAGCAATGGCCTATAGAAACCCCCGTGTGGTTGGAAGCATTCTATGTCTGCCATCGACCGGGTCAAGCATCCAGAAAGGTAAGCATTCCAAAACAAACCCCTATTCTGGTGAAAATTGCTACCTAAGCCGAACTAGTGAATAGAACTCTTCAACAGAAAACACGGAAACTAGTATGACGTCATACGTCACCGCGCCGCTGTCTGCGCAGCTCCCCCCTCCCCGGGAGGGGGAAGGGGGAGCCCCAGACCTCCCACGCCGGCTATCCACCCATCAGTTCTGAGGCTGGATGTCAAAACACGCGAAAAACGCCGACCGGAGGGAGGGAGGGTTGCCGGGGAGCCTCCGGGTCTCACCCAGAAAATGGCGTTTCATTACATTCAACGCTGGTTTTCTGGGGGGAGCCCCGTCGGCTCCCCGGAGCTAACTACCCACAGAGGAAGGTCAAAGGGACAAAACCGGGAGGCGGACACCACGCACCCCCCAAGGAGGCGAGACAACCGGCAGCAAACGCCAACCCAAGGCGCCACAGCCCCGAAAATCCCGGGAACAACACGAGAACCACGAGCAGCAAGGCCCCTGCACGAACACCAAAAATCCATGCCCGAAAGACTGCAAGGCCACGTCGCCCAGACGGCAGCGAGAGCAGCGAAGCCACGAACGCCACAGGCATAAGGGAAGAACACAGGCAGCTTAGCCACAAGAACACGGCTGACCACCTGGGACACCATCACCCGCGAACCGGGAAGAACAGAACCGGATCAACGCAAAACGCGCTCCGGACCCAAACGCCGTGGCACGCAAACAACAGCAGAGGGCCGCCACTGAACACAAAAACGACACACCCCCGGCCCGACTAACAAAGCACCAACAAACCCTGGACCCCTCCAGAATGCAGCAGCCCCACCCCGCGCCAGAAAAGATGGAGACTGCTGCCATCAAACAACCAAAACGCTAAAACCGAAGGAGCAAGAAAACACAGCGAACCGACCCCCAGAGGCAAAGGCCCAAAGGAAAGAGCCGACGAAAAAACACACCGGAACCGAAGGGGCACTACCAACCGAGGAGAAGACAGAGCACGCTGACCAGAGACCAGGATGGTGCAAGCGGCGCACGAACAGGCCGGAGGTGAAATGACGCACAAGACAGCTGACTAACGGTGCAGAAGCAACACCAAGACCGAAAGCAAGCTGAAGCGGCTCCGCCTGCGCCGCACGAAAAGAGGCGACAGTATGTGGCAAGACGACGGCCCCCAACCCCCACTAGAAAACCAAGCCGAGAGTAAACCAAGCCAACAAGAAGGACCCACCGAAGAAGGGACAGGAAAAGGAAGGACCGCCAAAATACCCCATACTGCCGCCAAGAAGCACGCAGGTGGGACACCTACCACGAAGCCACCCGACCACCAACCGGAGGCGAGACCACGAGGCAGAACATAAGCAGCCCCGACAAGGCCCCCCCGAGCCCAGGAAAAAGGCGGAGCCGCGAGAAGATCTCGGGCGCGACCACCGAAACCCAGGCGGCACAAGGAGATGGAACGTCTGCCGAACAGAAAAACTCCGAAGCATGCAAGCCCGCCAGGAGTTCAGAAACGACGGGTCCGACGCGAGACATCGCAAGAACCCCCCCAAAAAAAATAAAACAACAACAACAACCGGCAGGGCAAGCTAGGAAAACCAAAGAAGGCGGAAGGGTCGCCGCCAGAACAGGACCCGAACCAAGGGGCCCGAACAACTGCAACAGACCGAAACAAAGAAGCACATCACAGGACACAGGCTGACCAACGCCTAAGAACACACGCAGAACATTCCTGCTGCAGAAGAGGCAGGAAGAAAGAGCAGAAGCACAAAAAAAAAAAAAACAGGAGAACAACCAGGGGTGGACAATCAGGCAGGGACAAAAACCCCACGCAATCCCCAGGCACAAAACGGCAGCAAAGCGCCACTCCACAACCGGACACAGGAACAAGGACACGCCACCGTGAAACACGGTACCAATGCTCACGTGCAGCAGCAGCAGCAACAGGCACCACTGCAACATGCAACATGTAAATAGCAACTCCCCTCTGCAAAGGCAGAGAACGGAGCAGGCAGACCCCAGACAGGGCCAACGGAGACACGACAAAACCCTGCAGGCCCAGAAACCTGCACCAGGCGACCGACGGCGGAGAAACCCCGCTCGATACCTGCTGGATGAGGTACTGGGAGCTCTTTTACACCTCAAGCCCGGCCCAAGGTCAGGCCAGACCGGCCAGAGGATGGCCCACCAGGCAGCTGCTAGGAGCAGTCCACCGGCCCACATACCCCCACAACCAGGACGGGCCGGAACTGCCATACGAAAACAGGCCAGTGCGCCCTGGAAGTCCACGGACGAACCAGCAAGAAGGCTTATGCTCGCAAGTAGGTCGTGTAACAAGCACAGACCACTGATGGTAATACAGTGTTCCCCAAAAGTGCCAATAGCACCACTGCACTCCACTGGTACTATCCCGCAAGTTCTACCAGATAGGCGGGACCCAAGAGCCAGAGCTCAAATCCTGCAAGCACAGCCAGGAGCCTCACCAGGTGAGTACAGAACCAACCCTACAACCCCCACACCTCACAACATTAAAAAAGGAGGGTCCCCTGAACGACTGTAGCATGGGTTGGACATGCACAGGAGGGGGACAGGAAGGGGTGATAAAGGGACAGTCACTGGTGTGCGAACGGTCTCAGTCGTACAAAATTATACCTAAATAAAGACAGGTATATGAACACCGCCGCATCCAGCGCCCGGCCAAAAGACGCCAGACCGCAGAAACTCACCTGGCGAATGGTGGCTCGAACTTGACACGACTCAACCGTGCCCAGAAGAACTTGGGAGCACCGCCAGGTGAAGACGCCAGAGCCGGACCCGCAGGAGAACAGGGAGAGGCGAAGGAGGCGGTCCACACCCATGACACAGAAAACCGCGGTGTCCTCCCCACAACTGGGAACCAGGACACCCCTGGCGCAAAGGGGCACATACCGCAGCCAGGGAGAAGAACGAGAGGCGAAGCACTGTAGCAAAAAAGGGCGCAAAACCCCAGCACTGAACCATCGCCCAGACCAAAACAAACTCCACGGCGCATGCGCATAACACGCTGGCCGAACCGCACACCCTCCCTGCGGGAAGGCGCCAGCCAGGACTATTGCACGAGAAAAAGAGCCAAAAGAGGAAGCAGGAACAAGAAAACCGGCCAAAGAAGCAAAGAGCCCAAAAAAAGGGAACCCAAACGGGCGACAAGTAGCCCAAACGGGCGACAAGTAGCCCAAACGGCCGACAAGTAGCCCAACCGGGCGACAAGTAGCCCAACCGGGCGACAAGTAGCCCAACAGGGCGACAAGTAGCCCAACAGGGCGACAAGTAGCCCAACAGGGCGACAAGTAGCCCAACAGGGCGACAAGTAGCCCAACAGGGCGACAAGTACTAGGAGCCGACAGACGTTCCAATAATGCGGGAAGTAGCGAAAAACCTTCCCGTACCCTCGAGAACACAGAAGCCAACACTAGTCCCGAAGGCACACGAAGGCGCAGGCGCACCCGAGATCAAAAGTCACGCAGAACCCCATCGAACGGGGAAACATGACAAAAACACCGTCCCAAAAAGCGGGGGAGGAAACATCCACCCACAGGACGGAACCAACCGACTCAAAGGCCAAGGAACCGAGCCCGGGGAGGGGCCGACGTCCAACAGCACGTACGGCGAGTGGGGAGGAAAAACCCCACTCCGCGTAACCACAAGCCCCGCCTAGAGGGGGATAAAACCCCCCACGGGGTCTAACGGGGCCAAGGCCCCCCAAGTCAGCCCCTCCCCAGCCCCGGGAACCTACACGACAGGCCCCGGGGCCGAGCCGTTCCCCCAAAGCCCCGGCCGTACCAGAAAACCGGGGCAGCCGTGAAAACACTAAGGAAGGGAGCCCACTGGCAGACTCATACAACACGGCTGGAGGAACAGGCCCAAATGCCCCCGTCACTACCCCGGAAGGGGAATTCCCCGAGACTGCCCGAGTCTCAACACCACCAAACACCCCGCCCTGAACCTACAGACGGTAAGGAACCGGATGCAGGCAGGAAGGGTGAACCAGGGGAAAAACGAAATACAACGGGGCAGCCCCGGGGCTCCCGGGGAGGAAACCACGAGAACGTTGCCACCACCAAGGCTCAAGTGCAACGCCCCTGCTGCCCGCACCCGCTTTGTTAGCACAACTGGGTAACCGAGCCACAACGAGCAACCAAACTCGCAGGACACCGGGTCGAAGGTGTCACCGACCCCACAGGCAGCAGACGGAGGCAAAACAGAGAGTCACCCAGAGACAAAAGGTGAGAGCAACCCTCAAACTCGCTGGAAGCGAGGGGGGGGCTCTGGGGTCACATCCATCGGACCCGCGCGCCCCCAGGGGTTTCCCAGGGTCCCGAGCGTTTACTTTAAGAGGACTCGCGCTCAGGTAATCCCAGGCAGGGTACTGCTAACCGGCACCCAAGCTACCAAACAACTTTCTAAGAGCTGAACCCCCGGGACGTGTACACTCACGGGGACCTAGCAGGGGGTACCACCAGAAATACTCAGAACACAAGGGACACAAGGGGCAAGAACGAAGGCAGACCCCCCCACCAGGTATATAAACAAAAGAAAAAGAAAACCCCGCAAGAGGACAGCGTACCCAAGCGGAACAGAGCCGGCCGCTATGATTGGTAAAGACAAGCTGCACAGTACCCCGCGCCCCACCAGTGCAAACACTGCCCCTTACTCTAAGGCGAACAAGGGAGACAGAACACCCGAGCACACAAAGAGCGGCCGAAAACCAAGCGGTAAACGGCCAAGCAGGGGCAGGACCCAAGGAACTTGTGGAAGGTGGCCCCAAGCCCCAAGGGCAGTACTTACAGGGCACCTAGGGAAGGGAACCCTAGGCGCATGCAGCCCGAGTACTGAAGAATCACACCCGGCTCACGCACCACCTAGAAAACAGACACCACACTCTAGGTACAGTGCTGAAACAACCACTGGAGCCGGAGCACATAACCATTGCCTATAGCATCAGCCGAAGAACTGATGGGTGGATAGCCGGCGTGGGAGGTCTGGGGCTCCCCCTTCCCCCTCCCGGGGAGGGGGGAGCTGCGCAGACAGCGGCGCGGTGACGTATGACGTCATACTAGTTTCCGTGTTTTCTGTTGAAGAGTTCTATTCACTAGTTCGGCTTAGGTAGCAATTTTCACCAGAATAGGGGTTTGTTTTGGAATGCTTACCTTTCTGGATGCTTGACCCGGTCGATGGCAGACATAGAATGCTTCCAACCACACGGGGGTTTCTATAGGCCATTGCTCCCCTTGCCTCTCTGAGGGGGCCAGGTTCTGGCTCGTGGTCCCCGGTAGGCCCTAGAACTCCATACACATGACTGATGCCAAAGTCTGACATTAGCATATCAGCCGGTAAAGCTCCGGGGAGCCGACGGGGCTCCCCCCAGAAAAGATCATAAAGGCAAATGGGGGGAATTTCGACAAGCCGCGGGCTTCCTGTACTCTTCTAGGCTACTAGAGTTTGTGGCATTCAGGTAAATATCTGTTTTCAAAGGAGAAGTTGACTAATACCTTGGATTATCTATAAACAAATTTTGAATAATAAAACACCAAAAACCTAAATAATTTTAAGTCTGAGGCAAAATGAAATCTACACTAGCAATTAAACCTATCATTATACTATGATATAGGAACACACAAACATGGGTCATGGAATAAATAACTAAATAAAAAATTACCTTCTGATAAGTTTGAACGTTGTGTTTGATTGATTTCAATAATCCTGCAGTAATTTTCTCCTTTTCCTTTCTTGTTTGAAGGCTTCAGATAATTTAGGTCCTCAATATTTAAACTTCGCTTCATATATTCACATTTTTTCTGGAGAGCCGAGTTTATTTTAAAATATTCACGATGAAGGTTCTCTTTAGCTAAAATTGCTAGTGTCTGGAGACCTTCTGTTAAAAAAATATACATTCTCAATAGGATACATTATAACTGTAGCAAGAGAAGCTACATTAAATGTTTTGATGTAATTGTCTAAACCAATAATCAAAGTGATAGAAATTATAATGGGATGATGGATTTCAAGCCAATTATGCTGAGCATAGAAAAAAAATTCTGTTGTTATTGTTAAAACAAAGACTTACTGTATTACACAAGGTTGTAAACTTTGATATTAATGTATTATAAAGGCCATAATCAAATGATTTTATAAACAATACCATCATTATTGTCCGGATTTATTCTTGGTACATCTGGTAAGTAAAGATAGTTTTCAGGAGCCAAGAACGAATCTGCCAAAAAAAATATTGGACGTTGTACATTCCAATTTGTTACAATAGCCTAGTACTGCATACTAATACAAATTAAAAAACAAATTGGAAATAATAGCTAGGCTAACCTAACACAATGACATAACATAACACATCTTTATTTGTAATTTTGTCAAAAGCTGATTAAATGTTTTTTTACCTGCTAGTATGCTGGCTGGGGTCGATCTTCCAGGCATATTTATTCTACTGACTTGTGGTCTTAATGCTGCCGCAGTAAAAGGATTTGTGACAGACATTGTACTGCTTTCTGTATCATCTACCTATTACAAATACAAATACAATTATTTATTCAGGTAAAGTACATACATACAAGGTAAGATACAAAAGTAGATGGATTTATAGATAGAGCTAGTACATACAATGCCTAAAGCCACTATTACGCAAAGTGTTTCGGGCAGGAAAAACACTAAGACTAAAACTTAATACTAAAAGAGATTAAAGTATAAATTGTGTTGAGAAAAAATAAGAAAAAATGAAAAAAAGGGAGGGGGGGGGGTGAAACATGGCAGAAAAAAAGTAAAATACAATTTGGTCAACAAACAGCATTGTTTTAAATAGAAGAGATGGGTTGACATTTTGGGGGTGAGGTAGGTTACATTGAGTTAATTAGCTAGTACTTAGTTTTTAACTTAAACTGGTTGGGAGAGGTACAGTCTTTAACATAATTGGGAAGGCCACATTCGAGATCCCTTGATTTGTAAAGCATTTCTAGTTTAACTAAGTCGTACTCTTGGAATATCAAATAGGTATTTGTTTCTGGTGTGGTGCTCATGGGATCTGTTACAACCTTTTAGGAAGCTTATTATAAAAAACATAATTGATAAAAGCAACATGCTGCATACTAAAAACGTATTAGAATGTGTATACCAATATGCAGTAAAATATATTCTTCCTACACATAACAAGCAAAACTTTAATACTGCAACAAGTTTTTGAAAATTATTTAACTACACAGCAATGAAACATTTGCATTCTTTTCAATTAGTAAAATATTACATATGAAGGAATTATTTACATAAATGCCGAGAAAACTTTACATACCATGCCCAAATCTAGGATCTTCTTCTTCTTGATAGTAGGTGCAGTTTGCATAAAGGATTTGTTCTCCCCATGACTGCAAAATCTAGGATCACGTGTGTTATTGTTTTTGAACGAATGATCACATGTTTACATTCATTGCGATGAAACTAACAACTTTTAAATATATACAGCTTTTTATATCAACTGTTTTACTTAAATTATTTTCTGTTATAGGTTCTAAATATAACTAATATTTGCTTCTTTCTTATGCCATTTGTAATTAATGTCATAAAGCTTTATCATCTGAATGCACCAAACTGTGCCTTTTCATATTTCCAAACTGAAGTCGAACACCCGAAAATGAATATTTCCATGAAAACTGAATCACGTCCTACTATTTGGAGAATTGTTAGTTCTTTTTCATACTAATATGTCTAGTTTGTGTCATATAAGTATTCATCCCGATGGTTGGTAAATATTGGATGGTTGGAAACAGAAGGATAAAAGTCAAACATCTGTTAACTTTTCTTTTAAAGTACTGTATAGCTGGAAAATATCAGGCAAACCTTCGAAAATCTGCCGATTTCCTTTCCTCTTCAAGGCTACTATTGTTAGTGTCTGTCACGGAAAACCTATGTAAAATCGGAAAATTTGTTCAACAGGACCCTGCACTAGGATTGATGTTGGGAGACGCTCTGCTTCGTGGCTGATGGATTAATATTTGACTGTTGGTCAGGACTTGAGCATTGTTAATTACAGTTACACTCTGTTGGAGCACTAGACGGTCAATGGTCGTCGTTCTTCTTTATGATAGGTTCAGTTTATTGTTTAGTCACGGGAGACATCTCCCGTCAGGCAGGGTGCGATCGCACCTCCACAGATCTCCAGTATCATCTACTGATACTGGTAATGGCTCAGAGAGGGCATCCACTTACGGGCTATTCATGGCTGTGCCACCTTTTGGGTGGCTTAATCTTCATCAATCACCAATCAATCAATCTATTGTTTAGTGGCCAGTATTATTCAGTTTATTGGCCAGTGCGTTGGCATCAGTTCTCATTGACGAACGAGCAAAAATTAGAAGGATTTAAATCGTAATATAAATAGTTATCTCATTCCTTCTTTCCTTTGAATGTCAGTGACTGTCCTTCTGCTATGCTTAATTGCCTCAAAAGCGGCGAATTTTCATGATACCTTAAATTATAAAGGCAAAATTTGGGCCGAGTATACAAGTATAAGCAAAATTGACTGAGTATCCGCAAAAATTAAGAAAAGAAAACAGCCCACCCGTTACATTAAAGAAAACGTATTTCTCGTCTCGGGGAGAATATTCTAGGGAGGCCAGCCGGTAACTGGAACAGCCCGGTAAGTGCATTTATGTACTAAATACGTAAGTATGAAAATGTACTTATTACACTTAGTATTAAAACG
The DNA here is from genome assembly GCF_040958095.1 of Procambarus clarkii. Classification (NCBI taxonomy): domain Eukaryota; kingdom Metazoa; phylum Arthropoda; class Malacostraca; order Decapoda; family Cambaridae; genus Procambarus; species Procambarus clarkii. The sequence goes on from NC_091181.1 coordinate 23,627,421, forward strand.
TACTGTCTATTCGGAGGATGGGTTGCAACTCCATACCGTTAGCATTCTATTTACTAACTACTCTGACGCTGAAAAAGTTCTTTCTAATGTCTCTGTGGCTCATTTGGGTACTCAGCTTCCGCCTGTGTCCCCATGTGCGTTTGCCACCCGTGTTAAATAATCCATCCTTGTCCACCCTGTCAATTCCCCTTAGAATTTTGTATGTGGTGATCATGTCTCCCCTAGCTCTTCTGTCTTCCAGCGACGTGAGGTGCAGTTCACGTAGCCTGTCGTCATAACTCATGCCTCTTAGTTTTGGGACTAACCTAATGCCATACCTCTGAACTTTTTCCAGCTTCGTCTTGTGCTTGACTAGGTACGGACTCCATGCTGGGGCTGCATACTCCAGGATTGGCCTTACATATGTGGTATACAAGGTTCTGAAGGATTCCTTACACAGGTTTCTGAAAGCAGTTCTGATGTTAGCCAGCCTCGCATAGGCCGCTGATGTTATTCTTTTGATGTGGGCTTCAGGAGACAGGTTTGGCGTGATAACAACGCCACCCCAACGGGTGTGGGGTAGTTGGTGTGTCGGGTGTGAGGTGGTTGGTGTGTTGGGTGTGCGGTGGTTGGTGTGTTGGGTGTGCGGTGGTTGGTGTGCGGTGGTTGGTGTGTTGGGTGTGGGGTGGTTGGTGTGTTGGGTGTGGGGTGGTTGGTGTGTTGGGTGTGGGGTGGTTGGTGTGTTGGGTGTGCGGTGGTTGGTGTGTTGGGTGTGGGGTGGTTGGTGTGTTGGGTGTGGGGTGGTTGGTGTGTTGGGTGTGCGGTGGTTGGTGTGTTGGGTGTGGGTTGGTTGGTGTGTTGGGTGTGGGGTGGTTGGTGTGTTGGGTGTGGGGTGGTTGGTGTGTTGGGTGTGGGGTGGTTGGTGTGTTGGGTGCAACCCGTTCTCACACAAGACAGCACATATATGACTTAATTCTTAAAGTCAATATGTTGAATATGATTTAGTACATATGTGATATATTTCCAGTTACTTTTTTTACCAAGGCCCAAACTCTTCCTCACGTACCAATTTACGTGTCACAGTACCCGTCCATCAACATAGATAGCAGAATAGTCGTGATTGGTTCAATTATAAGGAAAATTGTAGTTTTCATGTCCCACATGGGTTGTGAAATTTACCTACTATTGTCCATGCTCTTAGAATATTACAGATCAGCTACATCCTATTGAAGGCTCGTAGTTTTGTTTTGAGAAATATTAGTTGTTCTTAGTAAATTATAATAAGCACTAAAAATTATTACATAGAATGACAGTGCTTCACCAATCAATATTATATACCATAGTTTGCGCTTTAAAAATCTTTAAAGAATGTTTTGTAGGAACGCTAACAGAAAACGATGTAATGTTGGAATGTTTATGGGGTAAACTACGCAAACTTGGGGATCACTTCCACTCACAGGAAGGGAATGGGGTCAAATACCATCCACTGGATGTGTATGGCGTCCACTACCACCGACTGGATGGGTATGGGGCTCACAACCACCCACAGGATGGGTATGGGGTCTAATACCACCCACAGGATGAGTATGGCGTCCACTATCACCCACAGGATGGGTATGGGGCTCCAACCACCCACAGAATAAGTATGGGGTCCAATAACACCCACTGGATGTGTATGGCGTCCATTGCCGCCCACAGGATGAGTATAGGGTCCAGTATCGCCCACAGGATTAGTATATAGAGTCCACTGCCGCCCGCAGGGTCGGTAAAGGGTCCACTACCGCCCACAGGGTTGGTAGGGGGTCAACTGCCGCTCACAGGGACGGTAGGGGGCCCACTACTGCCCACAGGGTTGGTAGGGGGGTCAACTGCCGCTCACAGGGTCGGTAGGGGGTTCACTGCCACCCACAGGGTCGGTATGGGGTCCACTACCGCCCACAGGGTCGGTAGGGCGTCGACAGGGTCGGTAAGGGTCCACAGCTGCCGCCCACAGGGTCGGTATGGGGTCCACTGGCGCCCACAGGGTCGGCAGGGGGTCCACTACCGCCCACACGGTCGCTATGAAGTCAACTACCGCCCATAGTGTTTGTACAGTGCCCACTACCGCCCATAGTGTTATTATGGGGTCCACTACCCCTCATAGTGTAGGTATGGGGGTCCATTACTACCCATAGGGTGTGTCTGGGGTCTATTTTTTTCTGTATAGCAGAGGTGGCAATACTGCTTTTCCAATCTCATTTGTTGTTCAATGTAAAATATTTGTTGCTCGACTTGCAACAATATATATATATATATATATATATATATATATATATATATATATATATATATATATATATATATATATATATATATATATATATATATATATATATATATATATATATATATATATATATATATGTGAAGGTGAAAAACATGGGGGGATACATAAGGGATAAACATAGGGGCTGCAGAAGGCTTATTGGCCCATACGAGGCATCTCCTATCTAAACACAAAGATTAATCCAGTGTAATTGGCCTGTTATGTTGGACATTGTCTTCTGTGTTGGCATCGATATGTTTTTGTCTTGTCCTTACTCTCATGGTGGGTAGAGTAAATAGTTCCGTGATTTGGGTGTTCATGGTAGGTCGCTCTATTCTTATGTGAATTGCCTCAAGAATTTGTAATCTTCTTGAATCTTGAGTTTTGTCTATTATGCAAGTATTCTTGTTCAACATTTTTCTTGTTAGAGTAATGTCATGGGCTTGTCTCATGTGATTCCTAGGGGCACCAGATTGAAGATGGCATGTCAAACGCCTCGTCAGCTTGGTCGACGTCATACCTATGTACTTACATTGAAGGTTACATCCTTCGTGGGGGCAAGTGTACATGTATACAACGCTTGACTGCTGTAGAGGGTTCTCCGTCGGCTTCGGGCTGTTTTTATCAAAAACATACATACATACATACACGTCCGAGGAATCCCTTTTTACCAACGTCCCAGTCGACACAACCATAGGAATGATACTGGACAGAGTATACAGAGACGAGAGCACCCCCAAATTAGACATACCTGAGCCACACTTGAAAAGTCTTCTCGAAGCATGTACAAAGGAAGCCCCTTTCATCAGTCCACAAGGAGACATGTATTTACAAATAGACGGAGTAGCAATGGGCTCCCCCTTAGGAGTTTTATTTGCTAATTTTTATATGGGAACCATCGAAGATAGGGTCTTCAGTAGCAGACAAAAACCAACTGTATACTGCCGTTATGTAGATGACATATTCGTAATAGTAAAAGACTCAGATGAACTAATTGACCTAAAAAGACACCTAGAGAGAGAGTCAGTACTCCGATTTACACATGAAAATAGTGAAAATAACAGTCTGCCATTCTTGGATGTACTAATAACAAAAACAGGAACCTCTTTAAGCACCAACGTATATACCAAGCCCACCAACATAGGATTATGCCTGAACGGTAGGAGTGAGTGCCCCCAAAGATACAAAGTCAGTGTTCTCAATGCTTATATTCGTCGAGCGCTTACCCACTGCTCTGAATGGAGCAACGTGAGTAGAGAGTTTGAAAGAGTAACTCAGGTATTGGTGAACAACGGATATAGCAACGCGGAAATAAACGCTGCTATAAGAAGACACTTGGACCGTTGGTATAATTCAGAACCTAGAACAGAAACCACAACACCCCCAATAAAATTATATTACAAATCAACCATGCACAGTGAACATATAAAAGAGGAAAGAATAATGAAAGAAATAATCCGTAAAGGAGTAAAAAGCACTACTCCTAACCAAAACATAAACCTGATAATATTCTACAAAACCAAGAAGACTTCCGAACTCCTTATCAAAAACAGCCCGAAGCCGACGGAGAACCCTCTATAGCAGTCAAGCGTTGTATACATGTACACTTGCCCCCACGAAGGATGTAACCTTCAATGTAAGTACATAGGTATGACGTCGACCAAGCTGACGAGGCGTTTGACATGCCATCTTCAATCTGGTGCCCCTAGGAATCACATGAGACAAGCCCATGACATTACTCTAACAAGAGAAATGTTGAACAAGAATACTTGCATAATAGACAAAACCCAAGATTCAAGAAGATTACAAATTCTTGAGGCAATTCACATAAGAATAGAGCGACCTACCATGAACACCCAAATCACGGAACTATTTACTCTACCCACCATGAGAGTAAGGACAAGACAAGAACATATCGATGCCAACACAGAAGACAATGTCCAACATAACAGGCCAATTACACTGGATTAATCTTTGTGTTTAGATAGGAGATGCCTCGTATGGGCCAATAAGCCTTCTGCAGCCCCTATGTTTATCCCTTATGTATCCCCCCATGTTTTCACCTTCATTGTATTATCACCTGACCTAATGCGGGTATAAAATCAACTAGTATTGTAAGATCTGTTCACTTGAGAATGAACCATGGAGGTTCGAAACGTCGTGCAAATTATACAAATAAGTGTAATACACTCTATAGTAAATCACTTCTTTTCTTCACCTTAAAAGTACGAAAATGAGTTTTGGAGAACTCCTATTTCAATTAAGCCCTGATGCTAAGAAAATAGTTAGAGGGATAGAAGCCCTAAACCAGAAAATAATAAATACAGAATATGCGGTCATATTCAATGAAACATGTTTGAAAGAAAACCTGCTGCCAGTATACACCAATATATATATATATATATATATATATATATATATATATATATATATATATATATATATATATATATATATATATATATATATAGATATATATATATATATATATATATATATATATATGTATATATATATATATATATATATATATATATATATGTCGTACCTAGTAGCCAGAACTCACTTCTCAGCCTACTATTCAAGGCCCGATTTGCCTAATAAGCCAAGTTTTCCTGAATTAATATATTTACTATAATTTTTTTCTTATGAAATGATAAAGCAACCCTTTTCTCTATGTATGAGGTCAATTTTTTTTTATTGGAGTTAAAATTAACGTAGATATATGACCGAACCTAACCAACCCTACCTAACCTAACCTAACCTATATTTATAGGTAAGGTTAGGTTAGGTAGCCAAAAAAAGCTAGGTTAGGTTAGGTTAGGTAGGTTAGGTAGACGAAAAAACATTAATTCATGAAAACTTGGCTTATTAGGCAAATCGGGCCTTGAATAGTAGGCTGAGAAGTGCGTTCTGGCTATTAGGTACGACATATATATATATATATATATATATATATATATATATATATATATATATATATATATATATATATATATATATATATATATATATATATATAAATTGTTGCAAGTCGAGCAACAAATATTTTACATTGAACAACAAATGAGATTGGAAAAGCAGTATTGCCACCTCTGCTATACAGAAAAAAATAGACCCCAGACACACCCTGTGGGTAGTAATGGACCCCCATACCGACACTATGAGGGGTAGTGGACCCCATAATAACACTATGGGCGGTAGTGGGCACTGTACAAACACTATGGGCGGTAGTTGACTTCATAGCGACCCTTTGGGCGGTAGTGGACACCCTGCCGACCCTGTGGGCGGCAGTGGACCACCTACCGACCCTGTGGGCGGCAGTGGACCCCCTACCGACCCTGTGGGCGGTAGTGGACCCCCCTGCCGACCCCGTAGGCGGTAGTGGACACCCTGCCGACCCTGTGGGCGGCAGTGGACCCCCTACCGACCCTGTGGGCGGCAGTGGACCCCCTACCGACCCTGTGGGCGGCAGTGGACCCCCTACCGACCCTGTGGGCGGTAGTGGACCCCATACCGACCCTGTGGGCGGTAGTGGACTCCTACCGACCCTGTGGGCGGTAGTGGACCCCATACCGACCATGTGGGTGGCAGTGGACTCCATACCGACCCTGTGGGCGGCAGTGGACCCCTACCGACCCTGTGGGCGGCAGTGGACCCCTACCGACCCTGTGGGCGGTAGTGGACCCCATACCGACCATGTGGGTGGCAGTGGACCCCATACCGACCCTGTGGGTGGCAGTGGACCCCATACCGACCCTGTGGGCGGTAGTGAACCCCCTACCGACCCTGTGGGCGGTATTGGACCCCCCTACCAACCCTGTGGGCGGTATTGGACCCCCTACCGACCATGTGGGTGGCAGTGGACCCCATACCGACCCTGTGGGTGGCAGTGGACCCCATACCGACCCTGTGGGCGGTAGTGAACCCCCTACCGACCCTGTGGGCGGTATTGGACCCCCCTACCAACCCTGTGGGCGGTATTGGACCCCCTACCGACCCTGTGGGCGGCAGTGGACCCTATATACTAATCCTGTTGGCTATACTGGACCCTATACTCATCCTGTGGGCGGCAATGGACGCCATACACATCCAGTGGGTGTTATTGGACCCCATACTTATAATGTGGGTGGTTGGAGCCCCATACCCATCCTGTGGGTGATAGTGGACGCCATACTCATCCTGTGGATGGTATTAAACCCCATACCCATCCTGTGGGTGGTTGTGAGCCCCATACCCCATCCTGTGGGTTGTAGTGGACGCCATACACATCCAGTGGATGGTATTGGACCCCATACCCTTCCTGTGGGTGGAAGTGATCCCCATACCCATCCTGCGGGTGGATGTGACCCTCATACCCATCCTGCGGGTGGTATTGGACCCCTTACCCACCTAACAGGTGGTATTGGACCCTATACCCATCCAATATTTGGTATAGTAGACATACCATGCTAATTGCAGTAGTTTACCCCATAAACATTGCAACGTAATATCGTTTTCTGTTAGCGTTCCTACAAAACATCCTTTAAAGATTTTTAAAGCACAAACTATGGTATAAAATATTGATTGGTGAAGCACTGTTATTCTATGTAATAATTTATAGTGGTTATTATAATTTACTAAGAACAACTAATATTTCTCAAAACAAAACTACGAACCTTCAATAGGATATAGCTGATCTGTAATATTCTAAGAGCATGGACAATAGTAGGTAAATTTCACAACCCATGTGGGACCTGAAAACTACAATTTTCATTATAATTGAACCAATCACGACTATTCTGCTATCAACGATGATGGACGGGTACTGTGAGACGTAAATTTGTACGTGAGGAAGAGTTTGGGCCTTGGTAAAAAAGGTAACTGGGAATATATCACATATGTACTAAATCACATTCAACATATTGACTTTAAGCATTAAGTCATATATGTGCTGTCTTGTGTGAGAACGGGTTGCCTACTTCAAGCCCATCATCACCCAGCAAAAATCTGCTATCAGGACAATAACAAACTCTGCCTCAGACAACACACAGCTCCCCTGTTTAAATCCCTCAACATGCTAAACATAAATTCACTCCATACATTCTCCTGTGTCAATTACATTTATAAAACCCTTTTGTTAAGTGCAAACCCTGTTCTGAAACTCTTCCTGGACAGATGTATTAGATCACATACTCACCACACCAGACATAAATATCTCTTTGATATTCCCAAAGCCAAACTTAATGTGTGTAAACACTCTATGCAAATAAAGGGACCTAGTCTAAGAAACTCACTCCCTAATGAATTGAAAAGCTGCTCAACTTTTGCCTTATTCAAAAATAAAACCAAAAAGAACCTAATTACATCTTCATAGTTTCCTACCTAGTACTTTTAACTCGCACTGTATCTAGTGTTACCAAATCCCCCAATATATGTACCTAAGCCATATTACTCTACCATTGTAATCTTTGATATCATCTGATATCATGGTTGTTATATTGAGTGCATATTCTACTGCATTATTCCTTGAAATGATCTTCAAATTGTGCTACAGTGAACCAATGTATAACCCTGATATTTTATTCTAATGTACCTAGAAATCCTTGTTCATTATAGTGTTTTGTTATTATTGCGTATTATTCTAATCTTTATTTTTGTTGACCTGTAAAAGTTTTGTCAATTTTACTGTAATTTATCTGCTTAAAATTACCTGTACCTGTACCTGTAAAGTAAAGCTGTAAAGTACCTATAAACATTTGTTGTCAATTCTACTGTAAATTATCTACTTAAAGTTATGTTAGTTTAAGGACTTGCCCAAAACGCTATGCGTGTTAGTGGCGTTACAAGATTGTAAAATCAACACAATTCCTATCTTCTCTCTTAACCCCCAATGTACCTCCTTGTATATAACATAAATAAATAAATACACCAGCTCCCCTGCCCACAAAAACAGCGTGGAGCTTACCAAGACTAAACCAGGTGGAGGGGGCACATGGCCCTCTGCCATCGGCCATGGTGGAGGGGGCACATGGCCTCCGTCCAGGTGGAGGGGGCACATGGCCCTCTGCCATCGGCCATGGTGGAGGGGGCACATGGCCCTCTGCCATCGGCCATGGTGGAGGGGGCACATGGCCCTCTGCCATCGGCCATGGTGGAGGGGGCACATGGCCCTCTGCCATCGGCCATGGTGGAGGGGCACATGGCCCTCTGCCATCGGCCATGGTGGAGGGGGCACATGGCCTCCGTCCAGGTGGAGGGGGCACATGGCCCTCTGCCATCGGCCATGGTGGAGGGTGTGATGGCCTCCGTCCAGGTGGAGGGGGCACATGGCCCTCTGCCATCGGCCATGGTGGAGGGGGCACATGGCCTCCGTCCAGGACAGAGGTATGGCTGGGGGCAACAAGAAAATAGGTCAACGTAATCGCTCCCCCCCCCCCCCCACCCCATTGCATCCAGTAAGCACACTGTGAGCAATGATGGCAAGAGTGTCCGTGTTTCCATTGATAAGGCCTAAAGAGTAAACAGGCCCCAAACCAGCACAGCAGAAAGTAGTGCTCCAACACAACTGGACACCTTCTGGCCAATGCTTAAGGCCTTGGTCACGGAATTGGTCGAAAGTTTGCTGCCGAAACACGGTATCAAACAAACCACAGAGACTCGAAAGACAATTGAGCACAAGCTCAAGAAAGTCGAAAAAACAATATCCCCACCTCCAAGAACGCAGGGCAGGAAACACTCTCCTAAAAACCAGGTAGAGTCCAGTACTTCTGAAAGCGACCTTGATGAGTCTTTGTCAAGTACACCAAGATCCTCAACTCCGATTTAAACTTCCATGATGAGTTCGTCTGACTCCATGAATTCCACGGTAATATCAGCAAGTTTCAACGACCAGGAGGACTAAAGATCCTGCAATTGAATGTTCAAGGGCTGCGCACAAAATTGCAACACTTGCAATGCATAGCAGCATCCAAAGGCATAGCCATCTTGATATTATAGGAGAGCCTGCTTCGAGTTGGATTAGAACCTAAAATCTCAGGCTATCGAGGCTTCTTCCTTCCATGGGTCAACGGGCAATCCAAGGAATGTGCAATCTATGTGAAATGTGACCTGATTTCCAAGCCCATAACCAGCCCACCCGATTGTGAAGCAGAGACAGAGGTAATGGGAGTAACCATTGAGCTAAGACACGACAAACGGGAAGTGTTTAATTTTTACAGGTCCTCACATGTTGAGATTGATCTCTCGGTCTTATTTGGCCACGCGACCACCTCAAACACAAAAATTTGTGGTGATTTCAATGCCCATCAGTAAGTACTTCATTCATAATGATGTGCTGTCCGAAATCTTAGCGAAGTATCCAAAATTTGCTTACTGTAGGTAATGCATGCACATGACTTTAAAGCTGCCGCCCAGTATGGTGGGTGTGCAGCACATGACTGTAAAGCTGCCGCCCAGTTGGGTGGGTGTGCAGCACATGACTGTAAAGCTGCCGCCCAGTTGGGTGGGTGTGGAGCACATGACTGTAAAGCTGCCGCCCAGTTGGGTGGGTGTGGAGCACATGACTGTAAAACTGCCGCCCAGTTGGGTGGGTGTGGAACATGACTGTAAAGCTGCAGCCCAGTTGGGTGGGTGTGGAACATGACTGTAAAGCTGCCGCCCAGTTGGGTGGGTGTGGAGCACATGACTGTAAAGCTGCCGCCCAGTTGGGTGGGTGTGGAGCACATGACTGTAAAGCTGCCACCCAGTTGGGTGGGTGTGGAGCACATGACTGTAAAGCTGCCGCCCAAGTCACATGGTGTCAATGTACCATGGGAGAGTGTGCCTGTAAGACACATGGTGGTGATGTACCCTGGGAGAGTGTGCCTGTAAGACACATGGAGGTGATGTACCATGGGAGAGTGTGCCTGTAAGACACATGGTGGTGATGTACCCTGGGAGAGTGTGCCTGTAAGACACATGGTGGTGATGTACCATGGGAGAGTGTGCCAGTAAGACACATGGTGGTGATGTACCATGGGAGAGTGTGCCAGTAAGACACATGGTGGTGATGTACCATGGGAGAGTGTGCCTGTAAGACACATGGTGGTGATGTACCATGGGAGAGAAAGCCTGTAAGACGCATAGACATACACCCCGAAATGCTACGCGTGCTACTGGCTGTACAAGAATGTAAGAACTCTTGTATACAAAAATATAAAAAAATATAAAAAATAAAGTAATATACAGTATAATAATATATTACTGTATTATATCATAATTGCTATTGGTTAGCTCTCTAAGTTTTCTCAACCATTACATGGGTTACTGTGTGCATGTGTTTAACAATGGGGGGGGGGGGTGAGGGGGGCCGGGGCCATGCAGGCTTCACATACAGCTGTAATTAGGCCAGTTTCAGTCTCATCTGTCCTGCACCTCGCAGTGTTCTACAATGTTAAAGATTTTTCTTTTAAACCATTTCATATATTAATGGGCCCCGGAGACATCATCTATAACTTTTGTTACTCCTCTGCATGAACCTTTTTTTCTAATTTCACCCAAAAAATCATAAAACTTTTTCCTTGAAAGATTATCAGCTACTTTTAATCTCACAATATTATCTTTCTCTTTCTTAATCCTCTTTCTTGATGATATTGAGCCCTGGTGCCACACCTGAGCTGGGGCCACCAACCGTCTCTGGGGCTCCCTGCATCTTTCCGCAGATTATGCCAAAAGGTTTAGGGCCTGCTGCCTCTTTCCGTAGGTCGTGCTGAAACGTCTGCAGTACCCTGCATCTTTTTGTGGGTTATGCCAAAAGGTAGATCTATTTTGAAATTCCCTAACATGATTATTCCAACCAGGCATAATACTTCTTTAATTGGTTATAAGATAAATACTCTCTTCCCCTGCCCTATCTAGCACTGACACGACAGATGTGAAAAAGTCCATGAGATTGTTCTGATGCAAATTGGACTGAATAATATTGCAGCCAATTGCATCGCTTATGATTTGAGTATTCGTTAAGCAGGCATTTAAACTTATCCAGGTCAGCAAGAGTCGCCTTCCTACGTTTAGGTGTGTTCTAGGGAGGTTTATGTTATCTTTGGCAGCAGCAACTTGTGAGTGAGGTATATTGGAGGTGGCCATGGCAGGATGATACCAGGACAGGTTGTCATCACTGACAGCCTTATACTTAAAGGTGAGACCAGTTATATCATCAATAAGAAAATGATCAATATGAGACCTTCCATTCCTATCTCATGACATAAAGCTATAGTAATAGTAAATTAATCATTAATAGCAGGATTATGTAAATTTTCAGCATTCATGAATGCATTAAACAAATTTAAGTAAACATCTTGGCGGATTAAATCAGTGTTAAAAATTACCTACCACCCCATGAGTTCAGCATGATGATACAAATTACTCAATTGATATATTTCTGATCATACATTTCCATACTCATCTGCACAGTTGATATTGCTTGTGAAACCATGCCTACACACACACACACACAAGTAATCAAATACTGCTGAGCACCTTTCAGGCCCCTGACAACTGAGTGAACAGTGCATCGGATTCATAGTCCTGAGGTTCCGGGTTCGATCCTTGGTGGAGGCAGAAACAAATGGGCAGAGTTTCTTTCATCCTAATGCGTCTGTTCAGCAAGCAGTAAATATGTACCTGAGAGATAGACAGCTGCTACAGGCTGCTTCCTTGGGATTGTGTAACAAAAAAGAGGCCTGGTCCAGGACCGGGCCGTGGGGGACGATAAGCCCCGAAATCATCTCCAGATAACTATAGGACACAAGTATAGCAGGAGTGAGCCCTGATACAATATTGACAACCTCAACTTTACATTGCATATTGTTATGCCCAGGATAGCAGCAGCACCATAGGGTCTTCCAGGACCTGACCAGTCAATAGACATGTCAATAGTGGCAGTGGAAAAAGAACTATCAATAAATTTGAAGTGGTTTTGATATTCATAAGATGTACCTGGTTGATACCTGGTTGATGGGGTTCTGGGAGTTCTTCTACTCCCCAAGCCCGGCCCGAGGCCAGGCTCGACTTGTGAGAGTTTGGTCCACCAGGCTGTTGCTTGGAGCGGCCCGCAGGGCCACGTACCCACCACAGCCCGGCTGATCCGGAACTTCTCTTAGAAAACCGTCCAGTTTTCTCTTGAAGATGTCCACGGTTGTTCCGGCAATATTTCTTATGCTCGCTGGGAGGACGTTGAACAACCGCGGACCTCTGATGTTTATACAGTGCTCTCTGATTGTGCCTATGGCACCTCTGCTCCTCACTGGTTCAATCTTGCATTTTCTTCCATATCGTTCACTCCAGTACGTTGTTATTTTATTGTGTAGATTTGGGACCTGACCCTCCAGTATTTTCCATGTGTATATTATTTGGTATCTCTCTCGTCTCCTTTCTAGAGAGTACATTTGGAGAGCTTTGAGACGATCCCAATAATTTAGGTGTTTTATCTCGTCTATGCGTGCCGTATATGTTCTCTGTATTCCCTCTATTTCAGCAATCTCTCCTGCTCTGAAGGGGGAAGTGAGTACTGAGCAGTACTCGAGACGGGATAGCACAAGTGACTTGAAGAGTACAACCATTGTGATGGGATCCCTGGATTTGAAAGTTCTCGTAATCCATCCGATCATTTTTCTGGCTGACGCGATATTTGCTTGGTTATGCTCCCTAAACGTTAGATCGTCGGACATCATTATTCCCAAATCCTTGACATGCTGTTTTTCTACTATGGGAAGATTCGATTGTGTTTTGTACCCTGTATTATGTTTCAGATCCTCATTTTTGCCGTACCTGAGTACCTGAAATTTATCACTGTTAAACATCATGTTATTTTCTGCTGCCCAATCAAAAACTTTGTTGACATCTGCTTGTAGTTTTTCAATGTCTTCAGCAGAGGTAATTTTCATGTTGATTTTTGTGTCATCTGCAAAGGACGACACGAAGCTGTGGCGTGTATTTTTGTCTATATCAGATATGAGAATAAGGAACAGTAGCGGTGCAAGGACTGTACCTTGAGGTACAGAGCTTTTAACATCGCTTGGACTCGATTTTATCTGATTGACTGTTACTCTTTGTGTTCTGTTCGACAGGAAATTGAGTATCCAGCGTCCTACTTTTCCAGTTATTCCCATTGACCTCATTTTGTGAGCTATTACCCCATGGTCACATTTGTCGAACGCCTTTGCAAAGTCTGTGTATACAACATCTGCATTTTGCTTTTCTTCTAGGGCTTCTGTGATTTTGTCATAGTGGTTGAGTAACTGTGACAGACAGGATCTCCCCGCTCTAAATCCATGTTGTCCTGGATTGTACAATTCATTGTTTTCCATAAAACTAGAAATTTGATTCCTAATCACTCTTTCAAACACTTTTATTATGTGTGATGTTAGTGCAACTGGCCTATAATTTTTTGCCAAGGCTTTACTCCCCCCCCTTGTGCAACGGAGCTATATCTGCAGATTTAAGTGCTGCTGGTATCTCCCCTGTATCCAGGCTCTTTCTCCATATTACGCTGAGTGCTCTCGCTACTGGTACTTTACATTTCTTTATGAATATTGAATTCCATGAGTCAGGCCCAGGAGCTGAGTGCATAGGCATATTATCAATTTCTCTTTCAAAGTCTTCCGAGTTTGTGATAATATCCGTTATATTATCTGCAGCTTGAATGTCATTCATAAAGAAGCTGTCTCGGTCATCAACTTTCATGTTGTTTATTGGTGTGCTAAACATAGCCTCATACTGGCTTCTTAGAATTTCACTAATCTCTTTGTTGTCCTCTGTGTACGTACCTTCATTTGTAATTAACGGTCCAATACTGGTCGAGGTTTTGGATTTTGATTTTGCGTATGTGAAAAAATATTTCGGATTTTTCCTTATCTCTTGTATAGCTTTCTGTTCCAATTCCATTTCCTCAGACTCATATGATCGCTTCAACGTTTGTTCTATTTCCTCAATCTCCCTGCTTAGGCTTGTTTTCCTTGCTTGTGATAGTTGTGTCTGCCGAAGCATTTCCGTTATTTTTTCCTTCTCCTGTACAGTCGTCTCCGTTCTCTTTCTAGAGTGGTCCTCTTCCTGCCCCTCCTCACAGGTACGTGCTTCAAGCAGACCTTGTAAGCTTCAGCTGTCAGTTGAGCTATTCCCTGTGTGGGAGTTTTGTCGCTTAAGACCGTCTCCCATTGAATGGTTGCAAGGTCTACATTTATTTTTTCCCAGTCAATCCTCTTATTGTTGAAATTGAATTGATTGAATATTCCTTCTCGCTTGTTGGGTCTCTTAGACCTACTACCGTTATTTATGCTAGTTCGCACTTCAATGAGCTTATGGTCTGAGTATGAAGTATCTGAGATTGTGATATCCCTGATTAGTTCATCATTGTTTGTGAATAACAAGTCTAGTGTGTTTTCGTTCCTAGTTGGTTCTGTAATCTGTTGATTGAGCGAGAATTTGTCACAGAATCTCAAAAGTTCTCTAACCTGTGGTTGGTTATTTCCCGGGTCATTCCCTGCTATGATATTTGTGTTTGCCGTTCTCCATCTTAGACTCGGTAAATTGAAATCTCCAAGAAAGATAATATCTGGAGCTGGGTTTGCTAGGTTGTCAAGTATGTTCTCTATTTTGTGCATCTGCTCTGTGAATTCCTCAATCGTTGTATCTGGCGGTTTATATATTAGAATAATAATTAGGTTTAGTTTCTCTACCTTCATTCCAAGTACCTCTACCACCTCATTAGTTGAATTTAGTAGTTGTGCATACCAGGTCTTCTTTAATATACAGACCTACTCCTCCATTTGACCTAGTTTTTCTATCACATCTATATAGATTATAATTTGGAATCCAGATTTCACCATCCATGTAATCTTTTGTATGAGTTTCCATGAATGCCCCAAA
This sequence comes from Procambarus clarkii, assembly GCF_040958095.1. Classification (NCBI taxonomy): domain Eukaryota; kingdom Metazoa; phylum Arthropoda; class Malacostraca; order Decapoda; family Cambaridae; genus Procambarus; species Procambarus clarkii. The sequence continues at coordinate 23,642,590 of NC_091181.1, forward strand.
TATTGAGTTTGACTCTAATAGAAGGCCATTTATGAACTTAACTTTATTTCTTGACTTTGGCCAGTGTAAGCCAAGTGCTGTAAGCCAAGTGCAGTGTAAGCCAAGTGCATGTAAGCCAGTGCTCTTGCAAAACAAGAATATTTTGCACATACCAAAATGCTTTTAACGTTTATATATTCAGGGTTTGTTATTTCTCTAATTACCTTAATAACTGGGAATTATAACTTTACAAATACTGAAGCATTGTCATGGGGGTAAATAAACCATATTACGTGAAGATCATTTATGTGCTAATTAAAACAACACTTATAGTAAGAGGACAGTAAATTGGAATGTTGAGACAATTGTCAAGTAATAATAATATAATAATTAACAGGTTTTAAGAGCCATCTATTGCACATTATTCTATCTATAAATAATCTGAACTAATAATAGAGCCTAAATAAATAATAATTAAACATCATTCACATCCATCAAGACAAGAAATTAAACGACCAATCAAAATCATATAGGTTACTCCTACACCTCATAATACAGGCCAATAATGATCATAAATATACTTATCAATTAAACAATATTCAAACTAAGGACTTTACATCAAATTTTTTAAATCACTAATTTAAAAGCAGACATTCTTTTATATTAATAAATTGTCAGATTAAGGCATTTGTAAACAAATGAAATAAATATTAGTAATTAAGCCTTCGATCAAATACTCCGCATTATAATACAAATTCTGGAGTCACTCATATATATGCAAAGTTTTGGTTTATAAAATACCAGATATAAGATAATACAAATATCAGAATCAGGCTAATATTATTGCCAGATTCATATACAGTACTGTATATATATATATATATATATATATATATATATATATATATATATATATATATATATATATATATATAAATAAATAAATATGTTTATTCAGGTAAGGTACATATATACAAGTGATGTTACATTAATGGATTGATATATAGATAGATCTAGTACATACAATGCCTAAAGCCACTATTACGCAATGCGTTTCGGGCATATGTATATATATATATATATATATATATATATATATATATATATATATATATATATATATATATATATATATATATATATATATATATATATGCGAACAAGCTTGAATGGTCCCCAGGACAATATGCAACTGAAAACTCACACCCCAGAAGTGACTCGAACCCATACTCCCAGAAGCAACGCAACTGGTATGTACAAGACGCCTTAATCCACTTGACCATCACGACCGGACATAATGAGGTGATAGCCTAAGCTATTTGAACCACCCCACCGCCGGCACTCGGATAGTAATCTTGGGCATAGCATTTTACCAAATCACCTCATTCTTTGGGGCACACGTGAGGAACACAAATGCGAACAAGCCTGAATGGTCCCCAGGACAATATGCAACTGAAAACTCACACCCCAGAAGTGACTCGAACCCATACTCCCAGAAGCAACGCAACTGGTATGTACAAGACGCCTTAACCCTTGCACTGCTCACCTATTTTCGGCAAAAACGTCTTGGTGCAATTGTCAAGGACATAATTTTGTTATTTTTACAAATGTTCAGGTAAATTTAATGTCAAAATGTTTCCAAAGTCAACTATTTCCATTTCAAAACACAAATAGTAATGAAAACATTAAAAAACATTAAAATATAGCCAAATTAAAAAACAAAAAGCACAACTCTCTGAGCGCCTAAAGGCGCTTTGCGCAGTGCAGTGGTTAATCCACTTGACCATCACGACCGGACATAATGAGGTGATAGCCTAAGCTATTTGAACCACCCCACCGCCGGCACTCGGATAGTAATCTTGGGCATAGCATTTTACCAAATCACCTCATTCTTAATGAATGAGGTGATTTGGTAAAATGCTATGCCCAAGATTGATAATGAGGTTGATAATGAGATTGATAATGATAATGATATGCCCAAGATATAATGAGGTGATAGCCTAAGCTATTTGAACCACCCCACCGCCGGCACTCGGATAGTAATCTTGGGCATAGCATTTTACCAAATCACCTCATTCTTAATGAATGAGGTGATTTGGTAAAATGCTATGCCCAAGATTACTATCCGAGTGCCGGCGGTGGGGTGGTTCAAATAGCTTAGGCTATCACCTCATTATGTCCGGTCGTGATGGTCAAGTGGATTAAGGCGTCTTGTACATACCAGTTGCGTTGCTTCTGGGAGTATGGGTTCGAGTCACTTCTGGGGTGTGAGTTTTCAGTTGCATATTGTCCTGGGGACCATTCAGGCTTGTTCGCATTTGTGTTCCTCACGTGTGCCCCAAAGAATGAGGTGATTTGGTAAAATGCTATGCCCAAGATTACTATCCGAGTGCCGGCGGTGGGGTGGTTCAAATAGCTTAGGCTATCACCTCATTATGTCCGGTCGTGATGGTCAAGTGGATTAAGGCGTCTTGTACATACCAGTTGCGTTGCTTCTGGGAGTATGGGTTCGAGTCACTTCTGGGGTGTGAGTTTTCAGTTATATATATATATATATATATATATATATATATATATATATATATATATATATATATATATATATATATATACATATATATATATATATATATACTGAAGCAGAATATACTAATATATATATACTATACATTATATATATATATATATATATATATATATATATATATATATACATATATATATATATATATATATATATATATATATATATATATATGTATGTATATATATATATATATATATATATATATATATATATATATATAATATATATATATGTATATATATATATATATATATATATATATAATTGCTTGCTACTTATATATATATAATTGCCAGATTCATTTATACATATATCGAATTGCTAGATCCATATAAATATAAAACTGCCCGATTCTAGATAATGTAATTAACATATTTATGTTAATGTAATTAACATTATATATATATATATATATATATATATATATATATATATATATTATATATATATATATATATATATATATATATATATATATATATATATATATATATATATATATATATGTCGTACCTAGTAGCCAGAACGCACTATTCAGCCTACTATGCAAGGCCCGATTTGCCTAATAAGCCAAGTTTTCATGAATTAATTGTTTTTCGACTACCTAACCTACCTAACCTAACCTAACCTAACTTTTTCGGCTACCTAACCAAACCTAACCTATAAAGATAGGTTAGGTTAGGTAGGGTTGGTTAGGTTCGGTCATATATCTACGTTAATTTTAACTCCAATAAAAAAAAATTGACCTCATACATAATGAAATGGGTAGCTTTATCATTTCATAAGAAAAAATTAGAAAAAATATATTAATTCAGGAAAACATGGCTTATTAGGCAAATCGGGCCTTGAATAGTAGGCCAAAAAGTGAGTTCTGGCTACTAGGTACGACATATATATATATATATATATATACAGCATATATATATACTTTATATGAGTTTTATAATTGCCAGTCTCAGGATAATTTAACTGCCAGATTCAGGTTAATATAATTGACAGTCAGGCTTTGATACTGTAAGCCATACCTACCTTTTACTTAAACTTAATCATTACAGAATCTGAGGCCTTCCTGATAACTATATTCTATCATATCTTAATGATAGACGCCAATATGTAGCCATTAATGACATAACCCCCCCCCCCCCACATCTCTACTGTAACCGTAGGAGGGCCACATGGCAGCATCTTAGAACCTCTCCTATTGCTTATATACATCAATGATTTACCAAATGTCTCTAACATCCTTAAACCAATACTATTTGCTGGTGATACTACCTTCATCTATTCAAACTCTAATGCATCACACAATAAGTAATATTGTAAACAACAAATTGAAACAAACTGGATGTGGTTGGATGTCAACCAACAAACTAAATATAGAGAAGACCTATTACATTGTATTTGGAAGTAAATTATGAAATGAAATTCACCTTCAAATAGATAATGTCAACATTACTATTAAAAAGATGAAAAAGTTCCTTGGCCTATACATAAACAAGAGACTAAATTTGAACACTCACATACAGTACACAGGCAAAGTCTCAAACTGTTGGTATATTCTCAAAAATCACATATTATATTCCCCACTCTTCTATCCTTTCACTATACTATTCCCTAAGCTATTCCTGTTTAACATAATGATAATGCTAAAGATGATAATGTTTTTTGAGAAACGTACATAGAAAATGGGTTACAAGCACAATATTGGATGTCTAGATAAAGCAAGAATATACTATGCCTAAAGCCACTAATATGCACAGTGTTTCAGACATGCTGTGGATAAACACTTAAAATTAATTGCTAAAAATAATTGAGATGAAAAGCAAAAGTTGAACAAAAGTAGAAAAAATAAAAAGAATGACAATAATTACATGTTGAACGGAACAGCAAAACTGCAACAGAACAGCCGATGGTAATTTTAACTAAATAAACATGGTAACTTTTTTTGTTTACTTGGCATATAGCAGTATTACAAGTTCAGTCATTATTCATTATTGTTTAATAATAGCAAGACATAGGTTGACAATCAGTAGGTAAGGTAGGTTACATGGCATTTATTAGGTAGTACTTAGTTTCTCTCTTAAACTGGTTGAGAGAGGGACAGTCTTTGATGTTATTGGGAAGAACATTTTACATTTTGGGACTCTTGATTTGTGGAATATTTCCACTTTGGCTAAGTCGCACTCTTGGAATATCAAATAAATATTTGTTTCTAGTGTGGATTTCAAAGATTCTGTTACAGCCCCCTACCATGTATTTAAATACAGGTTTAGCATTGTAGTTCAGTGTTTCATATTATATATATATATATATATATATATATATATATATATATATATATATATATATATATATATATATATATATATATATATATATATATATATATATATAGTGCACTTGACAGGGTGTGAAGTGACTTAAACTTAATATCTAAAATATTCAATGATTTAGATTTAAGAAAGGGGGGGGAGGGCAGAATGCTGTCTGTGGCTTCAGTTTGTTATTGTTCTAATTGATGATTTGTCTTGAGTAATTAGAGATCATTGATAATTTAGGGAGAACCCCAGGCAATGATACCAAAATTGTGATAAGGACAGACGAGAGGCCAATAAAGCTTAACCAAGGTAGAGGGTGACGTACATAATATCTCATTTAGAAAAGAATGCCAAGTGATTTTAAAATATTTTTTAGCTATAATTTGTATGTGACACTGGAAATTCAGCTTTTTATCAATGAGAACATCATGGAATATACTATCTACTTTATTACCAATCTGGATATTGCCAATTCTTAGGATTGGAGAAAATGAGGGTTGTGTAAACAGCAAATAAAACTGGCTTGAGGTATTGAGAGGCATTCGGAATGTCATTAATGTGAATGAGAAAGAGTACGCAAGTAATTATCAAAAGAGGGCACCAAGCCCAGAAGGCTACGAAGCACCATCAACTGTGTGGGATATAAAAAAATGGTAAATATAACTAAGGATGCCAATTCGAGAACAAAAGTGCATAAGGCAAACAATATCAAAGGTATCTGATTCCTCAAGGATTCTATCAAGGAACAAGTGACCACGAGGGACAGTCAGGAAACAAGACACACACGCCTCCTGGAAGTCAGGACATTCTACAAGGATATGCACGACCGTAAGAGGGACAATGCAGTTTGGAAAATGAAGAGCAGGGCGGCGCTCCATTAAGTGCCTATGAATTAAACATTTATAGCTAATACGTAATCTTATCAGAGCCATTTCTCACCACCAATTATGGTGATGGGAGGAGGGCCATGGGGACACACTACCTTTAAGAGTATGCAGTTTGTCACGAGTAACAGAAGACCAACAATCCTGCCAATGGGTAAGGATGGAGGAATGAATAACTGGGTAGAAGTCAGAATAAGGAACACCTTTAAGGGAGAAGGGGACAAGTGTAGATAGCCTCCTTAGTGACAGAGTCCACATGCTCATTTAAGGACACACAAATATGGTTGGGAAACTGGCAAAATTCCACTGTCTTAAATCTTTTGGAGGTAAGAAACAGCCAATGTTGAATTTCGACTACAACCGAATGAACTGGATTAAAGGGCTGCAGAGCCATGAGGGCACTGTGAGAGTCAACTACAACAATAAAGGAAAATTGACAGCAAGAAAGCTGTTGACAAAGAGCATACAAAATAGCACAAAGTTCTGCTGTGGAGATGCTAGTCTCTGGATGCAGGTGACACATAGGTGTGGTCAGGAAAAACAACAGAGCAGGCTACACCATCTGCAGACTTTGACCCCATCTGTGAAGACGGAAATGGAACGGAAGTGTGAAGAAAAGTGTGCAAGGAAAAGTACGACATAAGCGAGAGTGAGGAGGGTGTTGTAAGGACTGTGCAATGTAGCAAAGACAGTAGCGATCATGGCGATCCTGTAGATACAGTATGCCTGTTTCATCATACGGGCTTAGGGTAGGAGTCAAATGCAAGGCACCAGAGCTGAGGTATAACCCATTACGATGCAGAGCATCAAGACAGCATAGAGAAGTAGGAGAGCCAGACGAGTAAGCAAGACAACCATACTTGAGTTTAGACAGCACGAAGGTGGAGCGTGCTCGTATCAGCTCCCAAGGAAGTATAACTTACCTTAAGTAAATTAAGGACCTTAGAGCATCCAACTCAGAGGTTAGAGATATGGAGAGACCAAAACAAACGAGTTTCAAAGATTAACTCCATAAGTTTAGCAAAATCTTTGCACAAAAGGGGATTACCATAAAGCGACAAAGGGGGATGAAGAACGACCTACTTCCGAGTAAAAGTCATCGCAAAAGTTTTAGTTGTAGAGAACTTGATGCCATGATTGGTAGCCCAGGATGACACGGCATCAATCGCAAGTTGAAGTCGCCGTTGAAGGAAAGGCAAGTCATCACCTTGACAGCAATGGGTAAGATTGTCAACATAGAGAGCTGATGAGATTCCAGAGGGAAGGGAGTAAAGAAGACCACTGAGGGCAACCAGGAAAATTAGTAAGTGCTCAGAACACTACTGTGGGGTACACCTTCATATTGCCGTAAAGAGGCAGAATGGTACAAACCATCACTAAAGGAACGATTAGAGCGGAAGCTTCGTAGGAAGAGGAGGAGATTACCACGAATGGAGTTGGGACAAAATATGGTATCTCCAGGTGGTGTCATATGCCTTTTTCAGGTCAAAAAAAGGACAGCAACAACAGAGGTCTTTGCAGCAAAAGCAGTACATATATAGACCATGTTCACCAAAACATGGAGCATTTTGCATGACACATGCAAAAGCCAAATTGAGAAGGTAAGTGGTGGCAATAGTGTTCCAAGTACAACATCATAAGGACATTGAACATACGTTCAAAGAGTTTGCAGACGCAACTCGTGAGGGCAATGGGGCAGATGTCCTTAGCAGCTGTCCCTGGAGACCCTGGTTTCTGAATAGGAAAAACCACCACCTGAAGCCAGTCCTCAGGGACAGATGATGACTGCCAGATATGGTTAAACAGATTCAGTATATACTGAAACCATGCATTGAGAGAGGTGAAATTCATTAGGAGATGTTTCGCTTTCTGAGCCCGCTGCCATAGAACCGCAGAGAGTCAGGGCAGACTGGTGTTCGGAGAGAGAGATCATTATAGAGAAGCTGGAGATGCATGCGAAAATCTATAGGACAAGATTCATGAAGGTGCTTACGAATAAGGAAAGATGGAGGAAGACTAGAACTGGAGCCACCAGTCGAAAGAGAGGAACACAGTTCGGTGGCGATGGCGACTAACACAGGATCCGCCACAATAGAACCATGGAAATGAAGGACTGGTGAGACATCTGGAACAAACTTACCCGCAATCTTACGGGTTTTCTTCCAGATCTGGGGCAGAAGAATATCAGACGTAATGGTGGAGACAAAAGATTTCCAACTCTCACGTTTAACCGTACGGACCGCAGTCACCTTATAAAACAAAAGAAAACAGCCGTCTGTCTGCATCTGTCTTTCTTCCAGGCTGCACTCTTACAGAGGACAGTCGAAACACCCAGCATTCCACCTGGGAACGCACTTCCGCATGCCCCTGAAGGTAGAGCAAGGAATAGAGTGGAGGGCAGCATCTAATATGGTGTGATGAAAAAAGGAGTAGGGCTCGACGATGAGGCAGACAGAAGAGGTCAGAAAGAGTAGCATGTAGAGTGAATAGATTCCAGTCAGCCTTGACAAACTGCCACCTAGGGAAGGAGAGAGAAGGGTGAAAAGAGAAAAAGGTGACAAGGATGGGGAAATGGTCACTGTTATGGAGGTCACGAAGAATCCACCACGTGAAATCTAAATAAAGAGAAGACGAAAAAGAGAGAGGTGGTGATGAAGAAGAGGAACTACAGGAGGGGTAAAAGTCAAAGCATGACAAGAGGCGAGAGGAAGGATGTTGCAAGGACCGCGCAAGATATCAAAGACAGTAGCGATCACGGCGATCCTGGAAAGATAGGAAGGCAATATCAACATATAAGTTGAGGGTGGGAGTCGAACGAAAGGCACCAGAGCTGAGGCGCAACCCAGTACGGTGCAAAGCATCACGACGGCGAAGAGTAGGAGACGAGTAAGCAGGGCAACCATAATCGAGTTTAGACAGGACGAGAGACGAATGTAAAGAGAGGAGTGTGCGGCTATCAGCTCCCCAAGAAGTATGGGACAAAACCTTAAGGATGATAAGGGTCTTGGAGCATTCAACTTGGAGGTAAGAGATATGAGGCGACCAAGACAAACGAGTGTCAAAGATTAACCCCAAAAGCTTAGCGGACTCCCTGAACACAAGGGGATGACCATAAAGCAAAAGAGGGACAAAGAATGACATGCTTCTGAGTAAAAGTCATAGCACAAGTCTTAGACATAGAGAACTTGAAGCCATGATCAGTTGCCCAAGATGATATGGCATCAATCACAAGTTGAAGCCACCATTGAAGGAGAGGCGAATCATCATCCCGACAGCAAAGGGCAAGATCGTCGACATAGAGAGCGAAGAAAACGCCAGAAGGGAGGAAAAAAGACCATTGAGGGCAACTAGAAAAAGAGCAGTGCTCAGAACACTACCTTGGGGTACACCCTCATATTGCCTAAAAGGGGCAGAGAGAGTGGCACTAAGCCTAACTCGAAAGAAACGAGAGATAAAGCTTTGGAGGAAGAGAGGGAGATTACCACGAAGGCAAGATGAATGAAGTTGTGACAGAATATGATATCTCCACGTGGTGTCGTAAGCCTTTTCCAGGTCAAAGAAGACGGCAACAACAGAGGTCTTCGCAGCAAAAGCAATACAAATATAGACCTCTAATTTTGGCAGGATATGTTGTGCTGCGGCACTTGTGAAAACCAAATTAAGAAGGGGAGAGGTGGTGAGTGTTCTAAAAACCACATCAGACAAACGTTAAGCATACGTTCAAAAGAGTTTGCAGACAACTCATGAGGGCAATAGGGTGGAAGTCCTTAGGGAATGTCCCGAGAGACCGTGGAAACATAACAGGGAGGACGGGGAGGACAACGGCATCAAGCCAGTCCTCAGGTACTGAAGACAACTCTTAGACCCGATTATACAGACTCAGTAAATACTGAGACATGCACAGATGGAGATGGTGAAGCATCTCATAATGAATGCCATCGGAACCCACTGCCATAGAACCACAGAGGGACCAGGCAGACTTAAGTTCAGAGAGAAGGGATCGTTATAGGGAAGGCTGAGATGAGTGCAGAAATCTAAAGGACGAGATTCAAGAACAGGCTTATGAAGAAGGAAAGATTAAGGAAGATGAGAACCAGAGCTAACAGACGAAAAGTGGGAACCCAGTTTGGTCGCAACGTGCAACGGGTCCACCACAAGAGTACCACGGAGGTGGAGGACCGGCGAGACCTCAGAAGCAAACTTACCCACTATCTTGCGGATACCCCTCCAGATCTGCGGCAGAGTATTTTCGGACGTAATGGTGGAAACATAAGACCTCCAACACTCACGTTTACCTGTACAGATGGTCCTACGGACCACTGAACTCGCCTTCCAAAACAAAAGACAAAAATCACCCATCTGCCGGCGGCGGTGTCTTCCAGGCTGCACGCTTATAGCAGACAGCCCAAGCACAGTCCACATTCCACCAGGGAACGCACTTCCATGTTTCCTGAGAGGTAGAGCGAGGAAAAGAGTGGAGGGCAGCATTGAAGACGGTGTCATGAAAAAGGAGGAGGGCGCGAGGGAGAAGCAAAATGGAGAGGTCGGAGAGTAGCACAGAGGGTAAATTGATGCCAGTCAGCCTCGGCAAACTGCCACCTAGGGAAGGAGAGGGCAGGGTGAAAAGAAAAAGGTAACAAGGATGGGGAAATGGTCACTGCCATGGAAGTCATCAAGAACCTGCCATGTGAAATTCAAGTACAGAGACAACAAGCAAAGAAAAAATCAAGACAGGAAAGGGAGCAGTCCAAGAGTCCAAATGAGTGGGCTCATCAGAATTCCTTAGAGACAGGGAAGAAGAGAGGATGAGCGGTTCAAGAAGGCGACCCCGGGTGCTTGTCAGAACATTACCCCAGAGGGTATGTCGACAACTGAAATCACCCAGCAGGAGCACAGACTCTGGCAAGGAGTCCACTAGGTGTTTAAGATCGGAAAGAGAAAGGGGCACATTTGGGGGGAGATAAATGGAACAAACTGTGTACCAATTACGCACAAAGACACGGGCAACAGAACATTGGAGAGGTGATGGAAAAAGTAATGGGATGAAGGGAACATCAGAACGAATCAGAAGCAGAAAAGTTATTGGCCCCAGCAAAATCTGAAGGGGGGGGGGGGTCAGGGGGAGAGAAAGGAATAATCACGGAAGCGACCAGGATGAGCACCAAGCATCGGCTCCTGGAGACGGACACAAAGGAGCGAAAACTGTGAAATCAAAAGTTGGAATTCATGGAAATTGGCGTAATATCCACGAATATTCCATTGAAGAATAGACATCGACAAAAAGAGAAAGGACAGGAACAGAGAACAATGAAGAAACAAAGGTTAAAAAGGAACACAGCATGTCAAAGAAGGACAGGAACAGGATCAGGGTCAGCGAAGTCAGGGATAGGGGGCATGGGTAAACTAAGTAAGGATGGAGGGAAGGGAGTGGGAGGACAGACCAGAGGCAGATGAGCAGGGACCAGAGGAGGAGGCAACTGAGAGGGACTTTCAAGGACAGCAGGAGGGGCAGAAACCAGGAAGCACACCTCAGCAAGGGCAGCAACCGAGAGGGTAGCGGGGGCCAAAGAAACCTCCAAAGCAGGAACAGGGGGGTTCGACCACCGAAATGGGAGGGGTGGAGCGATAGTCAGAGGTAGGGGGGGAGGCGAGGATGAAAGTGAAGCTTTCTTACCAGTCGGGGAGGAGGAAGAAGATAAGCCAGGCTTTTGCTTCTGACTCAGAGAGGCAGGTGTTCCAGCAGCAACGTACTGGGCAACAGACTCAAACGTCTAAACAGAAGAAGAACGAAAGCGAACAACACAATGATCGCTAGGAGAAGGATGGATATCAGCTCGCACAGACAGGCGGCGTGGAGAGCTAAGAGACAGAGGAGAAGGATGGGAAGGAGGATCAAAGGGAGATGAGAAAGAAGACACAAGAGACATGGCAAACTGGGTAGAAAGAAGGGGAACCCCAGACAGAGAACCAGGAGGGGGGACCCTTCGGGTCAGAATGTAAAGGAACAGGGGAGCAGGCGGTGGGCGTATCTGGGTCTAAGGCCTGGAAACTGTTGAGACTGAGGAAGGTGGGAAGGACGAGGAGAGGAAGAGCGCAACACGTGAGCATAAGAAACCCCAGCGAAAGGGGGAGGAGGGGGATGGGGAACTTGGCGCCTCACCTCAGGAAATGACAAACGTTCCCAGTGCTTCATGTTGAGGACGGCTGCCTCAAGTTTGTAATGGATACACGCGCGAGAGAAGGTAGGGTGGGCATCACCACAATTGAGGCCGCGAGCCTGGGGAGAAGTGCACTCCGACTTAAAGTGACCTTCGTTCCCACACATAGGGCAGAGAGAGAGAGAGAATACTGGAGCATTTGAGGGCACCATGTCCGAACTTCCAGCACTTATTACAAAGCCGAGAAGAGGGTATGTACTCCTGAATGGAGCATCTGGCACCAGCAAGAATAACAGAGGGCGGAAGTGTCCAACCATCAAAGGTAATTTTCACAAGCCGAAGGGACAGATGGCGACAGACACGAGGGGGTCATGAACGTGTAAACCTGGAGAACAGAATGGCCTTGGGCCTCGAGGACATGTTCAACCCTCAAACCGCTAGGGGCCCAAATGGAATTCACACCCACAGGCGCAACAAAAAAAAAAAATTCCAAAAAATTCTTTCGTCTTATATAAGTGTTCATTTTTGTTCCCTGATCACGGAAAAAATAACAAAAAAATCGTAGGTGGTATATTTTAGCCCCAATAGGGTAGGGAAGTGTGGCAAAAAAGGGGCATTGGCAGAGCCTTCGCCAGATGAGGTCTACTCCGCCCGAGCTGTCAGACGGCAGTTGCCACAAATATATTATTACCTAATTATTTCAATGTCTCCGATTGATTTTTTCTTAGTTTTTTGCAGTAATATTATTCCACACAGTAAATTGTGGCATATTTATATTATAAAATGTGTGAACCATCGCTGTACTCAAAATTATGGTGTGCATATTAGCGATTCAATTATTATGTTCATAAAACAATAAACAAATAGCTTTGCTGTTGTTACACTATATACACAGGTTATATATAAGTATTTGCATGTTTTGTACACCATAACGAACTACTAAGTTGGTCTTGTGAGTCAAAAAGCAACGAGGAGTGACCGCCAAACACCAGCGAGCCACTCACTGCCACTCCCTCCCTCAACACCACCTCACTCACCCTCATTCACCTCCTACAATACTCTTTCTGTATTTATTCACTATTCACAGACGTTATATATACGTATTTACATGTTTTGTTCACCATAACTGTACATCTAAGCTTATATGGTGAGTAAAGGCCACAAAGACGTAGCTACTCACACAGTCAGCTGATCGGCGGCCGCCCTCAAGGCCAGACGCACTAATATTTGTCCTTCAACAATACTGTTTGTGGTGTTATTACGCTATATACACATATTATATATAAGTATCTACCTGTTTTATTCACCATACCTGAACAAATAAGCTGGTATGGTGCCCGAAGACTATTGTGGTCACCAGTAAACAACATGATAAGTCGTGCAGACGACGCCACTGCCCTCACCAAAATGGCGGCTCCCAACCTACTCCTCTTGCTGTTTATACCCTATATACAGTGCAGTCAATAAATGGTGGCCACACACAGTCAGAAGACGACGCCACAACCCTCCCTCGCACAGCCTTACGCCTCCCTCCATGGAGCACAGCGCTAAATATCACCACAATCCTGCTATTATCAGAATCCTGGTCAGTTTTATCACAGTCAGGGGGCTTCAGTAATACTATCACTGCTAAATAATAGCAGTATCATATATATTATGGTATTTGTAGGCGATGCTGTGGTCACAAGCTGAACAGGGGTGCTGTGAGCTCGTGCTGCATGCGCCAGCCTTGGTGGCTTGCTCAATACTGATGCTGTAACACCCAAGAATGTTGGCCTGGATTTTTTTTCTAGGTGGCATCTGGCAACTATCGGTCGTGGCTGTACTATAGCTGCCCCTATCCCAGGCGGGGAGTTTAAATTATAGCGCTAGACACGAAATCATATATAAATGATGTGCGCGGTTTTGGTTTTGTCACCGATATCATTTATATATGATATGCGCTGTTTGAGGGTTAATATCCTCGTGGCAGTCCTTGAGGTTCCTAATACCGGTTGCAACATGGTGTGGAAGGAGAACAGTGCCAACACTGGCACTTAACTGAGCATTCTTGGAGACCCGAACAGGGGGGTCACCTCAATGCAGGACAAAGTCGCCAAGTGGACAGCTGCATCCTGAGAAGAAGCAGCAACAACATGCGTACCGAGATGGGTGGGGTTAAAAGTAACAGAGGTATCTACTGAACCAACAAGGTGCCTATGGAGGGAGAAATTGTCAGCAGCAGAATTTAAATGATGGAGGTCAAAGTACTTCAAGGGAGTAAGTCAAAGTATCAAGGGACCTAGAATGTGGAATGACCTTCCCAACCATGTTAAAGACTTTACCTCTCTCAACCAGTTTAAGATAAAAACGAAGCTATACCTAATAAATTCCCTGTAACCTACCTTACCCCTCTATTGTCAACCAATGTGTTTTTTTTTAAATGACGCCGTTTGTCGACCGAATTGTATTTGTGCTGCTTTTTCAGCCATGTTCCCCCTTTTTTATCTCTTCTTTTTTTTATTTGTTCTCAACTCATTTTATTCTTTATGCTCAATTAGTATTAAGCTTTAGTCATTTAAGTTTTTCATGCCCGAAACGCTTTGCGTAATAGTGGCTTTAGGCATTGTATGTATTAGCCCTATCTATAAATCCATCACTCTTTGTAAAATCTCTTGTATGTATCTTACCTAAATAAACATTTGATTTGATTTGATTTTGACTTAGTCCACGTAGCAAGATCAAACAAGGCATGGTACGAATTGGTATGGGAAGGAAGCATGCGAGAGCGGCCATGGCGGGGACGGTGGTGAGAACCCCCAAAAGAGAGAGAGAGGGGGGTCATAAGGTGCAGTAGTCACAATGAGAGATGGAGTCGTACTAGGGGACGAGGTAGTCACCACAGGGGGCTTGGGGCTCGACCCAACCACAGAAGAGGAAGGGGAGCGGGGGAGTAGTCCAGTCTGGGCCCAATGTAGCGGGGGCTACAGAGCCCGGCTTTCCATCACAGTCCGACTCGGGGCCCTGGTTTCCCACCCCACATTTGAGAACTTAAAAATAAGTGTCAGATATCAGCATGTAAATGAACAGGTAATTATTTCATCAACAAACAAGCCCTCATACCCACCATGGCGCCACAATTAGAGGATAAGACACCCGATAAGACGTGCCCCCCCCCCCCCAGGGGTGCATCGTGGATATATGCCCTACAATCACCACTTTAAGAACCAACAGTCCATCAAGATTGGGCTCAGCAACAAAGAAAAAGAGTGACAATAAGAGTGTCCCTTTGCTCAACAATTTCGGGTACCACAGTTTTACGGGCGAGAGACTGTGCCTCACCTAACACCCAGTGTCAAAACAGAAGATGACATCTAAAAGAATGATCAAGAATAGCAAAAAGTCGCCAGGAAATAGCAATTAAAAAGGAGAATTGGGAAGGAAAAATAAAACTTAGTAGGAAAAAGCATTCAACACAATTAGTGAAGAAGGCAGCAGGAGCATAAGGCTTCAAAAGGACAGAGGACACTGTCCCATGGAGCATCACACTCTAGCATCCGCCAACCAAGCCCCCTCACGATGGCAACGAGCTGGAAAGGGAGGAAGAGATGAAAAAGACGAGAGGGTGAAGAATACTGCCCGGTGAGACACCAGTGTTTATGGGTAGAGTGGGAAAATTGGAATCATTCACAGAGTCATACTGGAACCTGTCACTGCATGAGGTAAGATTGTAGGTATTGGAGGGAGTGACCTCTTACTCCGTAATGTTGCAATTTAAGAAAGTTAATGTGTTTACAGTGTCAAAACGTCTTATGTAGGTCAACAAATAAATGAATAAGTTTTCCAAGGGCTGCATAAATGAAATTAATCATACTAACTGGGCATGAGTGGTCCTTTTTTGGGCCTGAAGCCATTATGGGAAGAACTAAGTATAAATAGGAGTAAGGCTGCATGTAAATTAACTTTAAAATAATTTAGACAAAATCGGCAGAATTGATATTGGTCTTTAATTGTTGACTTCAGTGAGATTGCTGCTTTTATGGACTAAGGTTACTCTTGCTTTTTTTCTCAAAATATCAGGAAAGGTTTAGAGTTCAAATAATTTGTTGTAGAGCAATGCAATGGCTAGAGCTAAAAATCTAGAGGCTTTTTTTTGTAAATTAGGGGTGGTATCTCAACATACAGAATCTATGCATGAGGTTCATTCATCCACTGCAAACTACCTCAAACCCATCATCACCCAACAAAAATGTGCTATCATAACAATAAAACTGTCTTCAAACAACACCCAACCTCTCTGTTTAAAATCCCTGAACATGCTACATATACACTCGCTCTACACATTCTCTTGTGCTATTTACAAGTACAAAACCTTGTTCCTAAATGCTAACCCTGATCTGAAACTCTCCATTGATAGACGTAATAGAACCCACAAGCACCACAACATAAATATCTCTTTGATATAATTGACAGTCAGGATAATATAATTGCCAATCAGACTAATATAACTTTGAATCAGGCTTTTTCACCCACAGGGTTATTGATCAATGGAACTGCCGACCCACAAAACCCATAACTGCCAAAACTGTGCTGAATTTCAAAATATACCTGGAAAAAATCATGAAGGCAAACTGGGAGGGGGAAGGGAACCTTTAACAAGCCGACGACTTCCTGTTCTCACTGAGGCCACTCGGGTTAGTGGCCTTCTGGTAAATCGGGTAAAATATTATTCCCAGACAATTACAGCATAACTGATAAAGTTAGGCTAGAGTAATAAATTTCTGGTAAATTTAGAGTGATAAATTTTTAGAGTAATATAAATTTAAATTTCATATTAACTTGACTGACAGCTATAAATGCCAATCAGCCTTCAATATGCTCTTCGGTGAAATATTTATAATCAAGAATAGAACTCATAAATAGGCCTAAACAAAAAATAAAAAATGGACATCAGTTTGCATATGAATCTCCTGAGAAGATTCCTCGATTAATATACATTTCCTTACCAATCAAATAGTGTCACCTTAAGTACGTCTCAGATTGTCTTCTTCACCAACTCTAATGCTAAATAATATTACAACAAAAATGTCCATAACTTAGCTACAGAGTATATTACATTTTAAATAAATTTCCACAGGAAGCAAAAAAAGGAAGCACATTATTTACATAAATATGAAGAAAAACATTTAAAGCTTTGTTTTACCTTTGCTAAATTAAAGAGATATTTCTATACAGTACTTATAAGCAATTTTGAGTTTTCCTAGTGACAGCTTCTCCAGTTCTTGCTTGGTCATCTAACTTTCATAAAAGAACAATATAATAAAATATCTTCATATCTTTACCTTTTCATTGTGAAGTGTATTTCTCAAGCAAAATATAATTACCTCTGAAGAACATCCAACTGACATTGTGATAGCACACTGTTAGATTAAAGGTGAGTTAATATACCATTATGTGCCTCATTATCCTTCAACATTCTCTTAATTATCTTTCACACTCAAAGTGTTTAGCCTATTATCTGCATGTATCATCTTATGCTTCTTCATATGTCCAAGCTGACTGAACCTCTTCCCACACTCTGGACACTCGTGAGGTTTGTCACCTGAATGCACTAACATGTGCTTTATTATAGTTCCACGTTCTCTAAATTTTTTGCCACACTCGGCACATTGAAAAGGTTTCTGATCCGCATGCACCATCCTGTGAGTCTTCATATTTCCACGCTGCCTGAATCTCTTCCCACACTCTGGACACGCATGAGGTTTCTCACCTGAATGCACCAACATGTGCCTTATTATAGTTCCACGTTCTCTAAATTTTTTGCCACACTCGGCACATTGAAAAGGTCTCTGATCCGCATGCACCATCCTGTGAGTCTTCATATGTCCAAGCAGACTGAATCTCTTACCACACTCTGGACACTGGTGAGGCTTGTCCCTTGAATGCACTAACATGTGAGTCTTCACATGTCCACGCGTACGGAATCTCTTCCCACACTCTGGACATTCATGAGGTTTGTCACCTGAATGCACTAACATATGGCGCTTCACATGTGAAGCACCGGTGAATACCTTCTGACACTGTGGACACTGGTGAGTCTTCATCTTCTTTATGATTGGTGCAGTTTGTGTGAAGGTTTTCTCCTCCGGATGTTGGGAGAAGCGTCAAGCCTTGAGTGTTGTTTCTTAGAGTTAGACTTGATGTGAGCACTTGGCGGTCAATGCTGGTGCTTCTTCTTTATGATAGGAGCAGTTTGTGTCAAGGTTTTCCCTTAATGCTCGTGCTGGACCTCACCGGCTGGGGCGCTACTAAAATGGCGGCGGTTGTTTACCCTCTCATCACCTAAGCGTTCCAATGTTTTGGTCTGGTTCCACATATCATTTTTCCAACCTCTTATTTTTGTTTATAGCTAGTCATTTAAAATTAACACTTGTATTTATTCTCATGTTTTTGAATCAAAGAATGTACTTGGAATTGTTTCTTTAAACATAAGGCCACACGATTACACTTTTTGAAGGAAACAGCTCTCTCACTGGGATACAAGATACTCCTTACATTGACAACACTAATTTTTTTGCCATTTCGGACACCAGTTTTGGACGTTTCGCTTATGTGTACGTGTTCAATATTAAATCGACTATATAATGTTATTAATAATTAAATTATTATAAATTAAATAATTAAATTATTTATTATAAATAAATACTTAAAAAATGTATTATGTATGTTGTATTAAAAATTAAAAATACGGATGTACACTATTTCACTCGGATATATTTGCATAATACGAATTATAATCTGAAAATATATACATATAACAATGTATAACCATGAATGAAAAATCAAACAGAAAATTACTTAGCACTTACGTGATAATCAATTCAATTTCTTTCTTTATTATGCACCCCATACCCATCCCGTGTGCGGTGGTGTAAAGGATTACAGAGGCACATAATCGGTTCAGGAACTGAACCCTCTAGTTCGTTTAGCTAAGCAAATAACAATGTTTGACGCTAGTTACAAAATTAACAATGTTGCATACACATGTACACACCCTCATATATACATGTACATATATATATATACATATACTCATATATACATACACATACATATCTAATCACCCACACAAATACACACATCAATAATCTTTGTGTCACAAGTGACACAAAGAGGTGTCACAAGTGACATTACAAGAGGCTCACAACAGTCACTATACAAGGCACTTTACATCTATAGTGAGTCACACAGTTACTAGTCTTGCCGCACACCCACCCAACTGGGCGGCAGCTTTACAGTCATGTGCATGCATTACCTACAGTAAGCAAATTTTGCATACTTCGCTAAAATTTCGGGCAGCACATCATTATGAATGAAGTACTTACACATTTCTTGGACACTATTAATGGTGTTATCTCTAAATTCCGCAATTTTTTCACATTCCATTATATAATGACGCAAAGTATGCGAATAGTTCTGTTGACAGAGTTTACATTTAGTCAAATCTACATCAGCAGATGTTACAAACTCCCAGAGGTACTTGTAGCCGAGCCTAAGCCAAGCAGTGGTAACATCTAGAAGTCTGCTAACATTATTGCATGACCCATAGACGTGCGGTTCTTCCTGCATAATAGAATGATGATAGATGGAGTAACTGGTGTGAATTTCACTTTGCCTCAAGTCTCCGAAATTTAGTTGATGTTCCTGGGATATTGCTGCCCTCAGGCTGCTCAAAGGCAGTCCAAGTTGGTAATCAATTCCCTCTTTACGAGCAAAAGTCTTGGCTAGCTCATCGGTTCTATCATGCATTCGGAGACCAATAATCAACACGTCATAATATACTTTGGCTGATATGTTCATCAACATGGAAATGCTTAAGTTTTTTCCTTTCATAATTTTCCTTCGTGGTTATACATTGTCTTCAACTCTACATTGTCATACTATTCATTACGCGTTAATTTTTTCATGAAGCCTGTGAGGTGCGGATAAAAGATAAACTTATAGCCAGTTTTTTTATTTACTCTTTGTAATTCTTCATACAGAATATCGTAGCATTATATAGAATAGGGTAGCAGCACAATGCTGCGTATACCTAAGCTTATCAATGAAAAAAAGGGATTTATATACACACACACACAAATATATATATATATATATATATGTCGTACCTAGTAGCCAGAACACACTTCTCAGCCTACTATGCAAGGCCCGATTTGCCTAATAAGCCAAGTTTTCATGAATTGTTGTGTTTTGTGAAATCTTGTGTTTTGTATAGTCCATGTTTACATGTTTTTTCTTTAATCTCATTAATTGCCTAGGTTGCCTAGCCTAGCCATACTCCCTTACTCCATTGTACCCCTGTAAGCCCCTTTTGTGTTTGTTTTGTACAGTATTGTGTATATATTTTTCCCTATTTTATAGCTTTTTTCTACTTATTTCTGATTCTACAATCAGCTTCTTTTATGCAGTCTAGTATAGACCCAGAACTTAACCTCTTATCCACTATCTATGACAATAATCACTTTAATGATCTAAATTGCAGATATTTTGCAGCTCATGATGTAAACAATGTATTAACTCATAATCACAATATCTCTGTAATCAATTTGAACGTTAGATCTCTAGGTAAACACTTCGATGATGTTAGTGCCTTGATTGAAACTATTGGCAACAAATTCTCTTTTATTATACTTACTGAAACATGGTTGAAAGAGGATACTACTCAACTCTTTAACATGCCTAACTACTCAGCAATTCACAACTGTCGTCAACTTCAGAGAGGTGGTGGCACTGCTCTTTACTACCACCAAGAACTAACATGCCTAAAAGAAATTAGAACTAGAGACTGCTATGGGGAGTATATCTTCGCCAGCTTCAGAGTCAAGGGTGCCGAGTCTGTCCTGTCTGTGGGTGCAGTCTATAGAATTCCCAACACTGATGTGTCTGTATTCAACTCAAACCTTAGAAATCTAATACTTGATAACAGACTGAACAAAAACCACCTAATTATCGCAGGGGACTTTAATATTGACCTCTGCGAGCCAGAACACCCTACTGCTGTTAGCTTCCTCAACTGTATGAATTCCTGCCTCCTCATACCCTTAATCACTAGACCTACTAGAATCACTGATAGCACTGCCACGACTCTAGATCACATCTGGACCAACATAACCTCTCCGCTTACTTCAGGTATAATCACCGATAGCACTACTGACCACTACCCCACATTTCTCTTAACTAACATTAGCAAACCACCTCTAGAAACAAGGGAGTTAAGCTTTAGGCTGCACAATGAAACTGCTATAAACAATTTTATAACTGCTGCTGATAATGTCAACTGGGAGTCCGAATTAGGTAACATAGGGGACATCAACCTAGCAGTGCAATCTTTTCTACAAACAACTCTTAGCCTTTATAACACCCACTGTCCTAGGCTTACAAAACAAGTCACAAGCAAAAGGCTTAACAATCCTTGGCTTACAAAGGGAATACTGAAATCCATTAACAAAAAACACGACCTTGAGAAGAAGTATAGGTTAGGAATTGTCTCCAAAGAATTCTCAAAGAATTACTCATTATTGCTAACTAAGATAATTAGACGAGCCAAAACTAATTACTACGAAGATAAATTTACTCAAATAAAGAGCAACATTAAACAAACTTGGAGCACAATTTCACAAATATTGGGATCAAAGAAATCTTTAAATAACAAACCGACTCTCCTGTCTAATAACGATGGTCAGCTTTCAGCCTCTGATTCTGCTATTGAGTTCAATAGGTTCTTCTCTTCCATTGGTTCATCCCTTGCAAATGATATTCCATCTTCCAGTACTGACATTAAGGACTATCTTACAGGTAACTATCCACAGTCTCTGTACCTAAAGCCTATTAACTCCACTGACGTCAATGAGATAATCCTTTCCCTTAAAACCAAGTCTGGTGCCCTTGAGGAGATACCAACTTTAATTTACAAAAAAGCCTCCAGATCTTTAGCCCCTGCTATTGCTTTGCTCTTCAACAAGTCACTTGAACTCCAAACCTTTCCAGATATTCTAAAAAAAGCGAGAGTAACGCCTGTCCACAAATGTGGTGACCCCACAGATGTTAACAACTACAGACCTATATCAATCCTGCCAAACTTGTCAAAAATTTTTGAAAAACTTATATACAAGCAGCTTTACTCATATCTAGCCAAACTCAATATACTTAGCCCTTGCCAATATGGCTTCAGACCCAAAAAAAGCACTAACGATGCACTTATTAGTATGCTTAACTCGATTCATACAGCTCTTGATAAAAAGGAGCTCCCTGTTGGGTTATTTGTGGACCTGCGTAAAGCTTTTGATACTGTCAACCACCAAAACCTTCTTCTTAAACTACATCATTATGGAGTCAGAGGACACTCCCTACAATACCTCGAGTCCTACCTTACTGACAGGCTCCAATATGTTTCTGTGAATAATACAATTTCTCCCACCCTACCCATCAACATTGGTGTTCCTCAGGGCAGCATACTTGGCCCTCTCCTCTTTCTCATCTACATTAATGACCTTCCAAATGCCTCCCAACACCTCAAACCAATTCTATTTGCTGACGACACAACCTTCATTTACTCCAGTCCTGACCCTCTTGCTCTAAATGCCACAGTAAATACTGAGCTAAATAAAGTCCATCTTTGGCTAACTGCCAACAAACTCACCCTTAACATTGACAAAACCTTCTATATTCTGTTTGGCAATAAATCCTCTAGTCTTATAAATCTCAAAATAAACAATACCCAAATTTGTAACAAATTAGATGGCAAATTCCTTGGCATTCTCATTGACCACAAGCTGAATTTCCAGGGACACATTCTAAATATATCAAAAAAAGTTTCAAAAACTGTGGGCATTCTTTCTAAGATCAGATATTATGTACCACGCCCTGCTCTGGTGACTCTCTATTACTCCCTTATCTATCCTTATCTCAACTATGGTATTTGTGCTTGGGGTTCTACTACCCAAAATCACTTACGTCCTCTAATTACCCAACACAAAGCCGCTATTAGAACAATATCCAACTCTGGCCCCAGACATCACTCGGTACCCCTACTCAAATCTCTTAATATGTTAGATATTAAGTCACTGCACATTCTCTCATGTGTATTATACATATTTAAAACGCTAAACTATAATGCCAATCCTGATCTTAAAAGCTTCATAGAAGGTTGTAACAGAACCCATGAGCACCACACCAGAAATAAATACAGTTTTGATATTCCTAGAGTACGTCTTAATCAAACTAGAAATGCTCTGCAAATCAAGGGGCCCAGAATGTGGAATGACCTTCCCAACCATGTTAAAGACTGTACCTCTCTCAACCAGTTTAAGATAAAAACTAAACACTACCTAATAAATTCCCTGTAATCTACCTCACTCCTCTATTGTCAACCCATGTCTGTTATTTTTTTTTTTTTTTTTTTTTTTTTTTTTTTTTTTTTTTTTTTTTTTTTTTTTTTTTTTTTTTTTTTTTTTTTTTTTTTTTTTTTTTTTTTTTTTTTTTAATCAACACTGTTTGTCAACCTATTGTATTTGTGCTGCTTTTTCAGTCATGTTCCCCCTTTTTTTTTATCTTTATTTGTATTTGTTCTCAACATCTTTTATTCTTTATGCTCAATTAGTATTAAGTTCTAGATATTAATGTTTTTTCTTGCCCGAAACGCATTGCGTAATAGTGGCTTTAGGCATTGTATGTACTAGCTCTATCTATATATCATTCCTTTAATGTAACATCACTTGTATGTATGTACCTTACCTGAATAAACATCTGAATCTGAATCTGAATCTGAATTGTTTTTCGACTACCTAACCTACCTAACCTAACCTAACCTAACTTTTTCTGCTACCTAACCTAACCTAACCTATAAAGATAGGTTAGGTTAGGTAGGGTTGGTTAGGTTTGGTCATATATCTACGTTAATTTTAACTCCAATAAAAAAAATGATCTCATATATAATGAAATGGGTAGCTTTATCATTTCATAAGAAAAAAATAGAGAAAATATATTAATTCAGGAAAACTTGGCTTATTAGGCAAATCGGGCCTTGCATAGTAGGCTGAGAAGTGTGTTCTGGCTACTAGGTACGACATATATATATATATATATATATATATATATATATATATATATATATATATCCCTTTTTTTCATTGATAAGCTTAGGTATACGCAGCATTGTGCTGCTACCCTATTCTATATAATGCTACGATATTCTGTATGAAGAATTACAAAGAGTAAATAAAAAAACTGGCTATAAGTTTATCTTTTATCCGCACCTCACAGGCTTCATGAAAAAATTAACGCGTAATGAATAGTATGACAATGTAGAGTTGAAGACAATGTATAACCACGAAGGAAAATTATGAAAGGAAAAAACTTAAGCATTTCCATGTTGATGAACATATCAGCCAAAGTATATTATGACGTGTTGATTATTGGTCTCCGAATGCATGATAGAACCGATGAGCTAGCCAAGACTTTTGCTCGTAAAGAGGGAATTGATTACCAACTTGGACTGCCTTTGAGCAGCCTGAGGGCAGCAATATCCCAGGAACATCAACTAAATTTCGGAGACTTGAGGCAAAGTGAAATTCACACCAGTTACTCCATCTATCATCATTCTATTATGCAGGAAGAACCGCACGTCTATGGGTCATCCAATAATGTTAGCAGACTTCTAGATGTTACCACTGCTTGGCTTAGGCTCGGCTACAAGTACCTCTGGGAGTTTGTAACATCTGCTGATGTAGATTTGACTAAATGTAAACTCTGTCAACAGAACTATTCGCATACTTTGCGTCATTATATAATGGAATGTGAAAAAATTGCGGAATTTAGAGATAACACCATTAATAGTGTCCAAGAAATGTGTAAGTACTTCATTCATAATGATGTGCTGCCCGAAATTTTAGCGAAGTATGCAAAATTTGCTTACTGTAGGTAATGCATGCACATGACTGTAAAGCTGCCGCCCAGTTGGGTGGGTGTGCGGCAAGACTAGTAACTGTGTGACTCACTATAGATGTAAAGTGCCTTGTATAGTGACTGTTGTGAGCCTCTTGTAATGTCACTTGTGACACCTCTTTGTGTCACTTGTGACACAAAGATTATTGATGTGTGTATTTGTGTGGGTGATTAGATATGTATGTGTATGTATATATGAGTATATGTATATATATATATGTACATGTATATATGAGGGTGTGTACATGTGTATGCAACATTGTTAATTTTGTAACTAGCGTCAAACATTGTTATTTGCTTAGCTAAACGAACTAGAGGGTTCAGTTCCTGAACCGATTATGTGCCTCTGTAATCCTTTACACCACCGCACACGGGATGGGTATGGGGTGCATAATAAAGAAAGAAATTGAATTGATTATCACGTAAGTGCTAAGTAATTTTCTGTTTGATTTTTCATTCATGGTTATACATTGTTATATGTATATATTTTCAGATTATAATTCGTATTATGCAAATATATCCGAGTGAAATAGTGTACATCCGTATTTTTAATTTTTAATACAACATACATAATACATTTTTTAAGTATTTATTTATAATAAATAATTTAATTATTTAATTTATAATAATTTAATTATTAATAACATTATATAGTCGATTTAATATTGAACACGTACACATAAGCGAAACGTCCAAAACTGGTGTCCGAAATGGCAAAAAAATTAGTGTTGTCAATGTAAGGAGTATCTTGTATCCCAGTGAGAGAGCTGTTTCCTTCAAAAAGTGTAATCGTGTGGCCTTATGTTTAAAGAAACAATTCCAAGTACATTCTTTGATTCAAAAACATGAGAATAAATACAAGTGTTAATTTTAAATGACTAGCTATAAACAAAAATAAGAGGTTGGAAAAATGATATGTGGAACCAGACCAAAACATTGGAACGCTTAGGTGATGAGAGGGGGACTGGTCAAGTCGTATACTGCAATTTCGGATACCGGGCTAGAAACAACTTCGTTCACTGAGAAGTTTGTACATACAAACCATTCCGTTCGTATATGCGCTGGTTTGTGTTCGCTGTTGTTCTCGTCTGAATAAATACATGGCACTTGTTCATATAATTAGCGCTTCCATTATTAGAATTATTTATCCATTATTAGAATAACAAGGTGCAAACCATACCCCCTTACAGTTGAAATCTATTTATTCATATACAAGAAGGTACATTGGGTTGCAAGAGTACATAACATATATTAAGAGGTACATTGTAGCAAGATTTGAGATTAAAGGATTTAAGACTAACACGTTTAGAAACAAGGCGCCCCCGAAGGAGGCTATTATTTGTTATGCACCCCATACTCAACCAGTAAGTAGTGGAGCAAAACATAGATTACATGGTCATAAAGTCTTAATCAGACCAATTCAATTCTATTTCTTTCTTTATTATGCACCCCATACCTATCCCGTGGGCGATGGTGTAAAGGATTACAGAGGCACATAATCGGTTCAGGAACTGAACCCTCTAGTACGTTTAGCTAAGCAAATAACAATTTGTGACGCTAGTTACAAAATTATTAATATTATATATACATGTACACACTCTCATACATACATGTACACATATATATACATATATACATACACATACATATCTAATCACCTACACAAATACACACATCAATAATCTTTGTGTCACAAGTGATCAACAAGAGGCTCACAACAGTCACTATACAAGGCACTTTACATCTATGGTGAGTCACACAGTTACTAGTCTTGCTGCACACCCACCCAACTGGGCGGCAGCTTTACAGTCATGTGCTCCACACCCACCCAACTGGGCGGCAGCTTTACTGTCATGTGCTCCACACCCACCCAACTGGGCGGCAGCTTTACAGTCATGTGCTCCACACCCATCCAACTGAGCGGCAGCTTTACAGTCATGTGCAGCATTACCTACAGTAAGCAAATTTTGGATACTTCGCTAAGATTTCGAGCAGCACATCATTATGAACGAAGTACTTACACATTTCTTGGACACTATTGATGGTGTTATCTCTAAATTCCGCGATTTTTTCACATTCCATTATATAATGACGCAAAGTAAGCGAATAGTTCTGCTGACAGAGTTTACATTTAGTCAAATCTACATCAGCAGATGTTACAAACTCCCAGAGGTACTTGTTCCCCCCCTCTTTTACCTCTATTTTTATTTGTACTCAACACATTTTGTTCTTTTTACCCATTAGTTTTAAACGTTTTTAGTGTTTTTATTCACTATTCCATTTTATTTTTATTCACTATTCCATTTTATTTTTATTCCATTAGTGTTTTTTCCTGCCCGAAACGCTTTGCGTAATAGTGGCTTTAGGCATTGTATGTACTAGCTCTATCTATAAAGCCAACAAACTTTGTGAAATCTCTTTATGTATGTACCTTTACCTAAATAAATATTATTATTATTATTATTATTATTATTATTATTGTAGCCGAGCCTAAGCCTAGCAGTGGTAACATCTAGAAGTCTGCTAACATTATTGGATGACCCATAGACGTGCGGTTCTTCCTGCATAATAGAATGATGATAGATGGAGTAACTGGTGTGAATTTCACTTTGCTTCAAGTCTCCGAAATTTAGTTGACGTTCCTGGGATATTGCTGCCCTCAGGCTGCTCAAAGGCAGTCCAAGTTTGTAATCAATTCCCTCTTTACGAGCAAAAGTCTTGGGCAACTCATCAGTTCTCAGTGGCTATTTTTACATTATCATTTACAACTAACTTAAGTTAAATAACAACCAGTAAACAGACTGCTGTTTTCTAATTCTAGTTCAGGAACTTCCTGGGATAAAACGCGAACATTCCTTGAGGAACTGTGAGGTGCTTATCTGTTTTTCCTCGTAACGGTCCCAAAGCTTCCACAAATGTTCCTGTTTCTCTTTATTGCCCTTGCGGCGACTGGACTTTAGCTTTTGATCAGAAACCAGTTGGTATTGCAAGGTTACCAGGGACGCCTCACGGTACAGTAAGGGGATTAAAATATATAAAGCCAAGTTGTCCCTCACTGACCTTTGATTCAGACGCTGGTGCCATCCTTCTACGTCATTGTTGGTCCTCACCAGTCGTCTAAATGCACACCAGTCCCCAATTCCCACACACTGTTGCCCAGCCACGTATTTTTTTATGTAATGAGTTAATTGTGTCGTTAAGGGTGGACTGCTAGCCGACTTTTCTAATTCAGCAAACGCCTTACAATTATGTAGTACATACGTACCACATAAGTACGTTTGTGTTATACACGTACACACACACACACACACACACACACACACACACCTTGTCAAGCACAGGACGAAGCTCGAAAAAGTTTAATGGTATGCCAATAGGCTAGTCCCAGGACTAAAAGGCATGAGTTACGAGGACAGGCTGCGAGAAATGCACCTCATGACACTGGAAGACAGAAGAGTAAGGGGAGACATGATCACTACCTACAAAATTCTCAGAGCAATTGATAGGGTACATAAAGATAAACTGTTTAACACGGGTGGTAGGCGAACAAGGGGACACATGTGGAAACTTAGTACCCAAATGAGTCACTGGGATGTTAGAATGAACTTTTTCAGTGTCAGAGTAATTAATAGATGGAATGCATTAGGCAGCGATGTGGTGGAGGCTGACTCCATACACAGTTTCAAGTGTAGATATGATAGAGCCCAATAGGCTCAGGAACCTGTACACCTGTTGAGAGGCGGGACCAAAGAGCCAGAGCTCAACCCCCGCAACCACAAATAGGTGAGTATACACACAAACACACACACGTGCACACACACACGTACACACACACACACACAGACACAAACATACACACACACAGACACAAACATACACACACACAGACACAAACATACACACACTAATGCCTCTATTCACCTTGCAGTAAATAGAAACCTGAAAGTCAGGAAGCTGCTAAAGGCTGCATCTTGGGGCTGTGTGTGTGTGTTAGATAAAAATATATGTTGTTTAGATATGATGGAGGAAAAGAGGCCGAGAGTCGGTACATTAGACAACCGACGCTTAGAAAGGCGGGGTCCAAGAGCTAACAGCTAAATCTTGGAAATAATAAATTAAAATATTTAATACACACACATATATGTTTCACATGAATTTGGCTGAGGGCACACTGAGGGATGGTGGCCCCGTCGACGGGGCAGGAAGTCGGCGGTTGATCAAAGGCCTCCCTCATCCTCCACATACCTGAGGATTTTTCCGGCCTAATTTTAAACGGAAGTAATGTCTTGGTATTTACGGCTTCAGCGGGTGGGTGGGTCCGTGGGTTTATTACACTATGAGTGAAAACAATCGCCTATTCTCTATTTTATATTGCCGCTTATAGAGCTAGAAGCTGTTGCCTCTTGTGTGCGTTGCACAAGGGGATTAATATCTGGATTAATATCTTTCAATATTTCCAGTATTTTTTAAGGTATCGCTTAAATACCGAAGATACTGCTATTGGACACCGCTTAATTGACAATGTCTCAACAACGCAGGCTGAAGATGTGCGTGGCTCCTGCTATTGCAATGTTGCTCATTTGCTTTTCAATGATGCGCCTTAGTTGTCCCCTCTCTAACTTACCGTTCTAAATACCCCTTCTCCATCTCTCGCAAACATTCCCCCTCATACATCTCCCCCCTTTTCTTCTGTCCCCCTGTCCATCTTTGTCCCCCTGTCCCTCACTTTGTCCCCTTGCCCACATTTTCTGTCCTCTGTCCCCGATCCCTTTCCTCCTGTCCCCTGTCCCCTTGTCCCCCCTTTCCATCTCTCTGTCCCCCTGTCCCTCTCTATCCCATTGTCCCTCTCTCTGTCCTCCTGTCTCTCTCTGTCCCCCTGTTCCTCTCTGTCCTCCTGTTCCTCTCTCTGTCCCCCTGTCCATCTCTCTGTCCCCCTGTACCTCTCTGTCCCCTGCCCACTCTTTCTGTCCGCTGTCCTTCATCAGTCCCCCTCCCTTTCCTCCAGTCCCCCTATCCATCTCTGTCCCCTTGTCCCTGTCTCTGTTCCCCTGTCCCTATCTCTGCCCCCTGTACCTCTCTCTGTCCCCCTGTCCGCCCTTTCTGCCCCCCTGTTCATGTCTTTCTCTGTCTGTCCCTGTCCCTCCCTCTGTCCCCCTGCCCACTCTATCCCCTGTCTCTCCTCTGTCCCCTCTCTCTTGGTCTCCTGCCCCCTCTCCTCCCTCTGTCCCCCGGTCCCCCTCTCTAACCCTGTCCCTCTGTCTCTGTCCCTCTGTTCCTGTCCCTCTGTCTCTGTCCCTGTCCCCTTCTATGTCCCTGTCTCCCTCTCTGTCCCACTGACCCCCTCTGTTCCCCCGTCCCTCCTCTGGCCCTGTCCGTCTGTCCCTGTCCCTCTGTCTCTGCCTCTCCTCGTTTCTGCCATTCTCTGTGTCAGCCTATCTCTCTGTCTCTTTCCTCGCTCTATCTCTGTCATTCTCTCACTGACTTTGCAAATCCTTATCTATCCGTCAGGGACATTCTCTCCCTGACTCTGTCTATATCTATTTCTCTGTCTCGGTCTTCATCTCTTTCTCTCCTCTCTCTCTTCTTACATACATACATACATTTATTTAACACATGTGGTACACGCACAAGGGGACACAGGTGGAAGCTGAGTACGCAAATGAGCCAGAGAGATTATAGAAAGAACTTTTCAGTGTCAGAGTAGTTAATAAATGGAATGCATTAGGCAGTAATGTGGTGGAGGCTGACTCCATACACAGGTTCAAATGTAGATATGTCAGAGCCCAGTAGGCTCAGGAATCTGTACATCAGTTGATTGACGGTTGAGAGGCGGGACCAAAGAGCCAAAGTTCAACCCCCGCAACCACAACTAGGTTAGTACATACATACATACATGCATAAGATATAAAACAGTGGAGGATTCCCAGGTAGAACAATCAACCAGGTTAGTGCATACATACATACATACATACATACATACATACATACATACATACATACATACATACATACATACATACATACATACATACATACATAAGATATAAAACAGTGGAGGATTCCCAGGTAGAACAATCAACCACAATGCCCATTACCCCTTTACCCTGTAGTCCTTAACTACACAACTATACAAGAGTCATTAACACGTATAATGGCTGATCCCCCATCACGATAGCATGAAGACCAATTGCCTGACCCGCAGTCCGTCTTGCTCCTCAAATAATTTTCGGGTTAACATGAAAACGTCTCTCGAGTTTATCTCTCTAATGTTGTTTTCCCATCTTTCATTTTATCAGCTTAGTTCCTTTATTATGCCCCAATTACTCATCCATTGAGCGGTAGTTAAACTGAACCCAAATTTAAAAAAAGTTCCTTTTGCTAAGCAAGCTACAGTCTTGATAATGTCAGATATATTGTTTGTTAACACATTTCTCAACAATGAACAGTCAGTTTTATCAAGCTAACATATCCTAACACAACGAGTGAGAGTATTAACTGGTCTAATTATTTTATTAGACCAGTATATATTATTAGATTATACTGGTATAATAATATATATATATATATATATATATATATATATATATATATATATATATATATATATATATATATATATATATATATATATATATATATAGTGCCTGTTCATTACAACTATTTAACACTGGGAAGGGATCAGGATAAGGATTTGGGATTTGGGATGGGATGGGGAGGAATGGTGCCAAACCACTTGGACGGCGGTCGGGGATTGAACGCCTAGGACTGCTACTGTGCATTACATTACTAACTTACCTGAGAGTCTATATCCCTACATGTCAATGTTTGTGTATACTGGTAATGTGAGGAACATACAGAAGATAAGGGTAGCTGAACACCACAAAATGCTGAAGGACAACTTTATTAAAGTTGCATAATGAAATGTGTAAGTACTTCATTCATAATGATGTGCTGCCCGAAATCTTAGCGAAGTATCCAAAATTTGCTTACTGTAGGTAATGCATGCACATGACTGTAAAGCTGCCGCCCAGTTGGGTGGGTGTGGAGCACATGACTGTAAAGCTGCCGCCCAGTTGGGTGGGTTTGCAGCAATACTACTAACTGTGTGACTCACTATAGATGTAAAGTGCCTTTTATAGTGACTGTTGTGAGCCTCTTGTTGATCACCTGTGACACAAAGATTATTGATGTGTGTATTTGTGTAGGTGATTAAATATGTATGTGTATGTATATATGTATACGTATATATATATATATATATATATATATATATATATATATATATATATATATATATATATATATATATATATATATATATATATATATATATATATATATATATATATATATATATGTGTGTGTGTGTGTGTGTGTACATGTATGTATGAGTGTGTGTACATGTGTATACAACATTAATAATTTTGTAACTAGCGTCAAACATTGTTATTTGCTTAGCTAAACGAACTAGAGGGTTCAGTTCCTGAACCGATTATGTGCCTCTGTAATCCTTTACACCACCGCCCACGGGATGGGTATGGGGTGCATAATAAAGAAAGAAATAGAAGAAATTGAAATTGCATAATACGGTTATTGGCTTTCAATAATAGTAAGATAAAACAATGAGGACCAAATGGGAGACCAGTGATCAGATGAATATTACAGACTCAAGGGTAGCCTTCTCTTCTTGTATATAAATGAAAAAATAAATTCGTTTGTTTAATTCTAATGCTTGTAGGCGAGAACAGTTGTGAACGCCAGCTAGCGCACAAGTACATGAGCGCCCAAAATACTTTTACACAAAAGACATGTACAGACAGGCGTGTAGCTTCTGACTTCTTTTTTATTGATTAATATTAAATATTAGGCGCTTACCTATAATAGTTATCATTTTATACATGTATAACTCTCACATAATAAATATAAAAGGAGTTTATCCAAAAACTGACAGAAGTGTTGTGTTTTGTGCGTTGTATCGTGTTTGTGGGCATTCAGGTGTGTTGTGTTTACGCTGGTGGGCGGCGTCCTTACCAACTCCGGATTATGTCTATTACATCACTAAACTTCATTTAATAAATATATGCCTGTTAAATAGAAGATTTTAATTGTTAATAGCATTATATTGTCGTTTTAATATGGAACACGTACACATATGCGAAACGTCGAAAGCTGGTGTCCGAAGTGGTAAAAATATTAGTGTGCGATGTTGTCAATGTACGGAGTGTCTTGTATCCGATGAGAGGGTAAACAACCGCCGCCATTTTAGTAGCGCCCCAGCCGGTGAGGTCCAGCACAAGCATTAAGGGAAAACCTTGACACAAACTGCTCCTATCATAAAGAAGAAGCACCAGCATTGACCGCCAAGTGCTCACATCAAGTCTAACTCTAAGAAACAACACTCAAGGCTTGACGCTTCTCCCAACATCCGGAGGAGAAAACCTTCACACAAACTGCACCTGTCATAGAGAAGATGAAGACTCACCAGTGTCCACAGTGTCAGAAGGTATTCACCGGTGCTTCACATGTGAAGCGCCACTTGTTAGTGCATTCAGGTGACAAACCTCATGAATGTCCAGAGTGTGGGAAGAGATTCCGTACGCGTGGACATGTGAAGACTCACATGTTAGTGCATTCAAGGGACAAGCCTCACCAGTGTCCAGAGTGTGGTAAGAGATTCAGTCTGCTTGGACATATGAAGACTCACAGGATGGTGCATGCGGATCAGAGACCTTTTCAATGTGCCGAGTGTGGCAAAAAATTTAGAGAACGTGGAACTATAATAAGGCACATGTTGGTGCATTCAGGTGAGAAACCTCATGCGTGTCCAGAGTGTGGGAAGAGATTCAGGCAGCGTGGAAATATGAAGACTCACAGGATGGTGCATGCGGATCAGAAACCTTTTCAATGTGCCGAGTGTGGCAAAAAATTTAGAGAACGTGGAACTATAATAAAGCACATGTTAGTGCATTCAGGTGACAAACCTCACGAGTGTCCAGAGTGTGGGAAGAGGTTCAGTCAGCTTGGACATATGAAGAAGCATAAGATGATACATGCAGATAATAGGCTAAACACTTTGAGTGTGAAAGATAATTAAGAGAATGTTGAAGGATAATGAGGCACATAATGGTATATTAACTCACCTTTAATCTAACAGTGTGCTATCACAATGTCAGTTGGATGTTCTTCAGAGGTAATTATATTTTGCTTGAGAAATACACTTCACAATGAAAAGGTAAAGATATGAAGATATTTTATTATATTGTTCTTTTATGAAAGTTAGATGACCAAGCAAGAACTGGAGAAGCTGTCACTAGGAAAACTCAAAATTGCTTATAAGTACTGTATAGAAATATCTCTTTAATTTAGCAAAGGTAAAACAAAGCTTTAAATGTTTTTCTTCATATTTATGTAAATAATGTGCTTCCTTTTTTTGCTTCCTGTGGAAATTTATTTAAAATGTAATATACTCTGTAGCTAAGTTATGGACATTTTTGTTGTAATATTATTTAGCATTAGAGTTGGTGAAGAAGACAATCTGAGACGTACTTAAGGTGACACTATTTGATTGGTAAGGAAATGTATATTAATCGAGGAATCTTCTCAGGAGATTCATATGCAAACTGATGTCCATTTTTTATTTTTTGTTTAGGCCTATTTATGAGTTCTATTCTTGATTATAAATATTTCACCGAAGAGCATATTGAAGGCTGATTGGCATTTATAGCTGTCAGTCAAGTTAATATGAAATTTAAATTTATATTACTCTAAAAATTTATCACTCTAAATTTACCAGAAATTTATTACTCTAGCCTAACTTTATCAGTTATGCTGTAATTGTCTGGGAATAATATTTTACCCGATTTACCAGAAGGCCACTAACCCGAGTGGCCTCAGTGAGAACAGGAAGTCGTCGGCTTGTTAAAGGTTCCCTTCCCCCTCCCAGTTTGCCTTCATGATTTTTTCCAGGTATATTTTGAAATTCAGCACAGTTTTGGCAGTTATGGGTTTTGTGGGTCGGCAGTTCCATTGATCAATAACCCTGTGGGTGAAAAAGCCTGATTCAAAGTTATATTAGTCTGATTGGCAATTATATTATCCTGACTGTCAATTATATCAAAGAGATATTTATGTTGTGGTGCTTGTGGGTTCTATTACGTCTATCAATGGAGAGTTTCAGATCAGGGTTAGCATTTAGGAACAAGGTTTTGTACTTGTAAATAGCACAAGAGAATGTGTAGAGCGAGTGTATATGTAGCATGTTCAGGGATTTTAAACAGAGAGGTTGGGTGTTGTTTGAAGACAGTTTTATTGTTATGATAGCACATTTTTGTTGGGTGATGATGGGTTTGAGGTAGTTTGCAGTGGATGAATGAACCTCATGCATAGATTCTGTATGTTGAGATACCACCCCTAATTTACAAAAAAAAGCCTCTAGATTTTTAGCTCTAGCCATTGCATTGCTCTACAACAAATTATTTGAACTCTAAACCTTTCCTGATATTTTGAGAAAAAAAGCAAGAGTAACCTTAGTCCATAAAAGCAGCAATCTCACTGAAGTCAACAATTAAAGACCAATATCAATTCTGCCGATTTTGTCTAAATTATTTTAAAGTTAATTTACACACAGCCTTACTCCTATTTATACTTAGTTCTTCCCATAATGGCTTCAGGCCCAAAAAAGGACCAATCATGCCCAGTTAGTATGATTAATTTCATTTATGCAGCCCTTGGAAAACTTATTCATTTATTTGTTGACCTACATAAGACGTTTTGACACTGTAAACACATTAACTTTCTTAAATTGCAACATTACGGAGTAAGAGGTCACTCCCTCCAATACCTACAATCTTACCTCATGCAGTGACAGGTTCCAGTATGACTCTGTGAATGATTCCAATTTTCCCACTCTACCCATAAACACTGGTGTCTCACCGGGCAGTATTCTTCACCCTCTCGTCTTTTTCATCTCTTCCTCCCTTTCCAGCTCGTTGCCATCGTGAGGGGGCTTGGTTGGCGGATGCTAGAGTGTGATGCTCCATGGGACAGTGTCCTCTGTCCTTTTGAAGCCTTATGCTCCTGCTGCCTTCTTCACTAATTGTGTTGAATGCTTTTTCCTACTAAGTTTAATTTTTCCTTCCCAATTCTCCTTTTTAATTGCTATTTCCTGGCGACTTTTTGCTATTCTTGATCATTCTTTTAGATGTCATCTTCTGTTTTGACACTGGGTGTTAGGTGAGGCACAGTCTCTCGCCCGTAAAACTGTGGTACCCGAAATTGTTGAGCAAAGGGACACTTTTATTGTCACTCTTTTTCTTTGTTGCTGAGCCCAATCTTGATGGACTGTTGGTTCTTAAAGTGGTGATTGCAGGGCATATATCCACGATGCACCCCTGGGGGGGGGGCACGTCTTATCGGGTGTCTTATCCTCTAATTCATCTAATTTATCCTCTTATCCTGGTTCAGTAACAGGGTTGTAGATTTGTGGAACCAATTGCCGCGTAACGTGGTGGAGGTTGGGTCCCTCGATTGTTTCAAGCGCGGGTTGGACAAGTATATGAGTGGGATTGGGTGGTTATAGAATAGGAGCTGCCTCGTATGGGCCAATAGGCCTTCTGCAGTTACCTTTGTTCTTATGTTCTAATTGTGGCGCCATGGTGGGTATGAGGGCTTGTTTGTTGATGAAATAATTACCTGTTCATTTACATGCTGATATCTGACACTTATTTTTAAGTTCTCAAATGTGGGGTGGGAAACCAGGGCCCCGAGTCGGACTGTGATGGAAAGCCGGGCTCTGTAGCCCCCGCTACATTGGGCCCAGACTGGACAACTCCCCCGCTCCCCTTCCTCTTCTGTGGTTGGGTCGAGCCCCAAGCCCCCTGTGGTGACTACCTCGTCCCCTAGTACGACTCCATCTCTCATTGTGACTACTGCACCTTATGACCCCCCTCTCTCTCTCTCTTGGGGGTTCTCACCACCGTCCCCGCCATGGCCGCTCTCGCATGCTTCCTTCCCATACCAATTCGTACCATGCCTTGTTTGATCTTGCTACGTGGACTAAGTCAAAATCAAATCAAATCAAATGTTTATTTAGGTAAGAAACATACAAGAGATTTTACAAAGAGTGATGGATTTATAGATAGGGCTAATACATACAATGCCTAAAGCCACTATTACGCAAAGCGTTTCGGGCATGAAAAACTTAAATGACTAAAGCTTAATACTAATTGAGCATAAAGAATAAAATGAGTTGAGAACAAATAAAAAAAAGAAGAGATAAAAAGGGGGGAACATGGCTGAAAAAGCAGCACAAATACAATTCGGTCGACAAACGGCGTCATTTAAAAAAAAACACATTGGTTGACAATAGAGGGGTAAGGTAGGTTACAGGGAATTTATTAGGTATAGCTTCGTTTTTATCTTAAACTGGTTGAGAGAAGTAAAGTCTTTAACATGGTTGGGAAGGTCATTCCACATTCTAGGTCCCTTGATACTTTGACTTACTCCCTTGAAGTACTTTGACCTCCATCATTTAAATTCTGCTGCTGACAATTTCTCCCTCCATAGGCACCTTGTTGGTTCAGTAGATACCTCTGTTACTTTTAACCCCACCCATCTCGGTACGCATGTTGTTGCTGCTTCTTCTCAGGATGCAGCTGTCCACTTGGCGACTTTGTCCTGCATTGAGGTGACCCCCCTGTTCGGGTCTCCAAGAATGCTCAGTTAAGTGCCAGTGTTGGCACTGTTCTCCTTCCACACCATGTTGCAACCGGTATTAGGAACCTCAAGGACTGCCACGAGGATATTAACCCTCAAACAGCGCATATCATATATAAATGATATCGGTGACAAAACCAAAACCGCGCACATCATTTATATATGATTTCGTGTCTAGCGCTATAATTTAAACTCCCCGCCTGGGATAGGGGCAGCTATAGTACAGCCACGACCGATAGTTGCCAGATGCCACCTAGAAAAAAAATCCAGGCCAACATTCTTGGGTGTTACAGCATCAGTATTGAGCAAGCCACCAAGGCTGGCGCATGCAGCACGAGCTCACAGCACCCCTATTCAGCTTGTGACCACAGCATCGCCTACAAATACCATAATATATATGATACTGCTATTATTTAGCAGTGATAGTATTACAGAAGCCCCCTGACTGTGATAAAACTGACCAGGATTCTGATAATAGCAGGATTGTGGTGATATTTAGCGCTGTGCTCCATGGAGGGAGGTGTAAGGCTGTGCGAGGGAGGGTTGTGGCGTCGTCTTCTGACTGTGTGTGGCCACCATTTATTGACTGCACTCACCATACCAGCTTAGTGGTTCGATATGGTGAACACAAATGTAGATACTTATATATAACGTGTGTATATAGGGTATAAACAGCAAGGGGAGTAGGTTGGGAGCCGCCATTTTGGTGAGGGCAGTGGCGTCGTCTGCACGACTTATCATGTTGTTTACTGGTGACCACAATAGTCTTCGGGCACCATACCAGCTTATTTGTTCAGGTATGGTGAATAAAACAGGTAGATACTTATATATAATATGTGTATATAGCGTAATAACACCACAAACAGTATTGTTGAAGGACAAATATTAGTGCGTCTGGCCTTGAGGGCGGCCGCCGATCAGCTGACTGTGTGAGTAGCTACGTCTTTGTGGCCTTTACTCACCATATAAGCTTAGATGTACAGTTATGGTGAACAAAACATGTAAATACGTATATATAACGTCTGTGAATAGTGAATAAATACAGAAAGAGTATTGTAGGAGGTGAATGAGGGTGAGTGAGGTGGTGTTGAGGGAGGGAGTGGCAGTGAGTGGCTCGCTGGTGTTTGGCGGTCACTCCTCGTTGCTTTTTGACTCACAAGACCAACTTAGTAGTTCGTTATGGTGTACAAAACATGCAAATACTTATATATAACCTGTGTATATAGTGTAACAACAGCAAAGCTATTTGTTTATTGTTTTATGAACATAATAATTGAATCGCTAATATGCACACCATAATTTTGAGTACAGCGATGGTTCACACATTTTATAATATAAATATGCCACAATTTACTGTGTGGAATAATATTACTGCAAAAAACTAAGAAAAAATCAATCAGAGACATTGAAATAATTAGGTAATAATATATTTGTGGCAACTGCCGTCTGACAGCTCGGGCGGAGTAGACCTCATCTGGCGAAGGCTCTGCCAATGCCCCTTTTTTGCCAGACTTCCCTACCCTATTGGGGCTAAAATATGCCACCTACGATTTTTTTGTTATTTTTTCCGTGATCAGGGAATAAAAATGAACACTTATATAAGACGAAAGAATTTTTTGGAAATTTTTTTTTTGTTGCGCCTGTGGGTGTGAATTCCATTTGGGCCCCTAGCGGTTTGAGGGTTGAACATGTCCTCGAGGCCCAAGGCCATTCTGTTCTCCAGGTTTACACGTTCATGACCCCCTTGTGTCTGTCGCCATCTGTCCCTTCGGCTTGTGAAAATTACCTTTGATGGTTGGACACTTCCGCCCTCTGTTATTCTTGCTGGTGCCAGATGCTCCATTCAGGAGTACATACCCTCTTCTCGGCTTTGTAATAAGTGCTGGAAGTTCGGACATGGTGCCCTCAAATGCTCCAGTATTCTCTCTCTCTCTCTGCCCTATGTGTGGGAACGAAGGTCACTTTAAGTCGGAGTGCACTTCTCCCCAGGCTCGCGGCCTCAATTGTGGTGATGCCCACCCTACCTTCTCTCGCGCGTGTATCCATTACAAACTTGAGGCAGCCGTCCTCAACATGAAGCACTGGGAACGTTTGTCATTTCCTGAAGTGAGGCGCCAAGTTCACCATCCCCCTCCTCCCCCTTTCGCTGGGGTTTCTTATGCTCACGTGTTGCGCTCTTCCTCTCCTCGTCCTTCCCACCTTCCTCAGTCTCAACAGTTTCCAGGCCTTAGACCCAGATACGCCCACCGCCTGCTCCCCTGTTCCTTTACATTCTGACCCGAAGGGTCCCCCCTCCTGGTTCTCTGTCTGGGGTTCCCCTTCTTTCTACCCAGTTTGCCATGTCTCTTGTGTCTTCTTTCTCATCTCCCTTTGATCCTCCTTCCCATCCTTCTTCTCTGTCTCTTAGCTCTCCACGCCGCCTGTCTGTGCGAGCTGATATCCATCCTTCTCCTAGCGATCATTGTGTTGTTCGCTTTCGTTCTTCTTCTGTTTAGACGTTTGAGTCTGTTGCCCAGTACGTTGCTGCTGGAACACCTGCCTCTCTGAGTCAGAAGCAAAAGCCTGGCTTATCTTCTTCCTCCTCCCCGACTGGTAAGAAAGCTTCACTTTCATCCTCGCCTCCCCCCCTACCTCTGACTCTATCGCTCCACCCCTCCCATTTCGGTGGTCGAACCCCCCTGTTCCTGCTTTGGAGGTTTCTTTGGCCCCCGCTACCCTCTCGGTTGCTGCCCTTGCTGAGGTGTGCTTCCTGGTTTCTGCCCCTCCTGCTGTCCTTGAAAGTCCCTCTCAGTTGCCTCCTCCTCTGGTCCCTGCTCATCTGCCTCTGGTCTGTCCTCCCACTCCCTTCCCTCCATCCTTACTTAGTTTACCCATGCCCCCTATCCCTGACTTCGCTGACCCTGATCCTGTTCCTGTCCTTCTTTGACATGCTGTGTTCCTTTTTAACCTTTGTTTCTTCATTGTTCTCTGTTCCTGTCCTTTCTCTTTTTGTCGATGTCTATTCTTCAATGGAATATTCGTGGATATTACGCCAATTTCCATGAATTCCAACTTTTGATTTCACAGTTTTCGCTCCTTTGTGTCCGTCTCCAGGAGCCGATGCTTGGTGCTCATCCTGGTCGCTTCCGTGATTATTCCTTTCTCTCCCCCTGACCCCCCCCCCTTCAGATTTTGCTGGGGCCAATAACTTTTCTGCTTCTGATTCGTTCTGATGTTCCCTTCATCCCATTACTTTTTCCATCACCTCTCCAATGTTCTGTTGCCCGTGTCTTTGTGCGTAAATGGTACACAGTTTGTTCCATTTATCTCCCCCCAAATGTGCCCCTTTCTCTTTCCGATCTTAAACACCTAGTGGACTCCTTGCCAGAGTCTGTGCTCCTGCTGGGTGATTTCAGTTGTCGACATACCCTCTGGGGTAATGTTCTGACAAGCACCCGGGGTCGC
Organism: Procambarus clarkii; assembly: GCF_040958095.1. Classification (NCBI taxonomy): domain Eukaryota; kingdom Metazoa; phylum Arthropoda; class Malacostraca; order Decapoda; family Cambaridae; genus Procambarus; species Procambarus clarkii. Next base: position 23,683,655 of record NC_091181.1, read on the forward strand.
CTTCTTGAACCGCTCATCCTCTCTTCTTCCCTGTCTCTAAGGAATTCTGATAAGCCCACTCATTTGGATTCTTGGACTGCACCCTTTCCTGTCTTGATTTTTTCTTTGCTTGTTGTCTCTGTACTTGAATTTCACATGGCAGGTTCTTGATGACTTCCATGGCAGTGACCATTTCCCCATCCTTGTTACCTTTTTCTTTTCACCCTGCCCTCTCCTTCCCTAGGTGGCAGTTTGCCGAGGCTGACTGGCATCAATTTACCCTCTGTGCTACTCTCCGACCTCTCCATTTTGCTTCTCCCTCGCGCCCTCCTCCTTTTTCATGACACCGTCTTCAATGCTGCCCTCCACTCTTTTCCTCGCTCTACCTCTCAGGAAACATGGAAGTGCGTTCCCTGGTGGAATGTGGACTGTGCTTGGGCTGTCTGCTATAAGCGTGCAGCCTGGAAGACACCGCCGCCGGCAGATGGGTGATTTTTGTCTTTTGTTTTGGAAGGCGAGTTCAGTGGTCCGTAGGACCATCTGTACAGGTAAACGTGAGTGTTGGAGGTCTTATGTTTCCACCATTACGTCCGAAAATACTCTGCCGCAGATCTGGAGGGGTATCCGCAAGATAGTGGGTAAGTTTGCTTCTGAGGTCTCGCCGGTCCTCCACCTCCGTGGTACTCTTGTGGTGGACCCGTTGCACGTTGCGACCAAACTGGGTTCCCACTTTTCGTCTGTTAGCTCTGGTTCTCATCTTCCTTAATCTTTCGTTCGTAAGCCTGTTCTTGAATCTCGTCCTTTAGATTTCTGCACTCATCTCAGCCTTCCCTATAACGATCCCTTCTCTCTGAACTTAAGTCTGCCTGGTCCCTCTGTGGTTCTATGGCAGTGGGTTCCGATGGCATTCATTATGAGATGCTTCACCATCTCCATCTGTGCATGTCTCGGTATTTACTGAGTCTGTATAATCGGGTCTAAGAGTTGTCTTCAGTACCTGAGGACTGGCTTGATGCCGTTGTCCTCCCCGTCCTCCCTGTTATGTTTCCACGGTCTCTCGGGACATTCCCTAAGGACTTCCACCCTATTGCCCTCATGAGTTGTCTGCAAACTCTTTTGAACGTATGCTTAACGTTTGTCTGATGTGGTTTTTAGAACACTCACCACCTCTCCCCTTCTTAATTTGGTTTTCACAAGTGCCGCAGCACAACATATCCTGGCAAACTTAGAGGTCTATATTTGTATTGCTTTTGCTGCGAAGACCTCTGTTGTTGCCGTCTTCTTTGACCTGGAAAAGGCTTACGACACCACCTGGAGATATCATATTCTGTCACAACTTCATTCATCTTGCCTTCGTGGTAATCTCCCTCTCTTCTTCCAAAGCTTTATCTCTCGTTTCTTTCGAGTTAGGCTAGTGCCACTCTCTCTGCCCCTTTTAGGCAATATGAGGGTGTACCCCAAGGTAGTGTTCTGAGCACTATTCTTTTTCTAGTTGCCCTCAATGGTCTTTTTTCCTCCCTTCTGGCGTTTTCTTCGCTCTCTATGTCGACGATCTTGCCCTTTGCTGTCGGGATGATGATTCGCCTCTCCTTCAATGGTGGCTTCAACTTGTGATTGATGCCATATCATCTTGGGCAACTGATCATGGCTTCAAGTTCTCTATGTCTAAGACTTGTGCTATGACTCTTACTCAGAAGCATGTCATTCTTTGTCCCTCTTTTGCTTTATGGTCATCCCCTTGTGTTCAGGGAGTCCGCTAAGCTTTTGGGGTTAATCTTTGACACTCGTTTGTCTTGGTCGCCTCATATCTCTTACCTCCAAGTTGAATGCTCCAAGACCCTTATCATCCTTAAGGTTTTGTCCCATACTTCTTGGGGAGCTGATAGCCGCACACTCCTCTCTTTACATTCGTCTCTCGTCCTGTCTAAACTCGATTATGGTTGCCCTGCTTACTCGTCTCCTACTCTTCGTCGTCGTGATGCTTTGCACCGTACTGGGTTGCGCCTCAGCTCTGGTGCCTTTCGTTCGACTCCCACCCTCAACTTATATGTTGATATTGCCTTCCTATCTTTCCAGGATCGCCGTGATCGCTACTGTCTTTGATATCTTGCGCGGTCCTTGCAACATCCTTCCTCTCGCCTCTTGTCATGCTTTGACTTTTACCCCTCCTGTAGTTCCTCTTCTTCATCACCACCTCTCTCTTTTTCGTCTTCTCTTTATTTAGATTTCACGTGGTGGATTCTTCGTGACCTCCATAACAGTGACCATTTCCCCATCCTTGTCACCTTTTTCTCTTTTCACCCTTCTCTCTCCTTCCCTAGGTGGCAGTTTGTCAAGGCTGACTGGAATCTATTCACTCTACATGCTACTCTTTCTGACCTCTTCTGTCTGCCTCATCGTCGAGCCCTACTCCTTTTTTCATCACACCATATTAGACGCTGCCCTCCACTCTATTCCTTGCTCTACCTTCAGGGGCATGCGGAAGTGCGTTCCCAGGTGGAATGCTGGGTGTTTCGACTGTCCTCTGTAAGAGTGCAGCCTGGAAGAAAGACAGATGCGGACAGACGGCTGTTTTCTTTTGTTTTATAAGGTGACTGCGGTCCGTACGGTTAAACGTGAGAGTTGGAAATCTTTTGTCTCCACCATTACGTCTGATATTCTTCTGCCCCAGATCTGGAAGAAAACCCGTAAGATTGCGGGTAAGTTTGTTCCAGATGTCTCACCAGTCCTTCATTTCCATGGTTCTATTGTGGCGGATCCTGTGTTAGTCGCCATCGCCACCGAACTGTGTTCCTCTCTTTCGACTGGTGGCTCCAGTTCTAGTCTTCCTCCATCTTTCCTTATTCGTAAGCACCTTCATGAATCTTGTCCTATAGATTTTCGCATGCATCTCCAGCTTCTCTATAATGATCTCTCTCTCCGAACACCAGTCTGCCCTGACTCTCTGCGGTTCTATGGCAGCGGGCTCAGAAAGCGAAACATCTCCTAATGAATTTCACCTCTCTCAATGCATGGTTTCAGTATATACTGAATCTGTTTAACCATATCTGGCAGTCATCATCTGTCCCTGAGGACTGGCTTCAGGTGGTGGTTTTTCCTATTCAGAAACCAGGGTCTCCAGGGACAGCTGCTAAGGACATCTGCCCCATTGCCCTCACGAGTTGCGTCTGCAAACTCTTTGAACGTATGTTCAATGTCCTTATGATGTTGTACTTGGAACACTATTGCCACCACTTACCTTCTCAATTTGGCTTTTGCATGTGTCATGCAAAATGCTCCATGTTTTGGTGAACATGGTCTATATATGTACTGCTTTTGCTGCAAAGACCTCTGTTGTTGCTGTCCTTTTTTTGACCTGAAAAAGGCATATGACACCACCTGGAGATACCATATTTTGTCCCAACTCCATTCGTGGTAATCTCCTCCTCTTCCTACGAAGCTTCCGCTCTAATCGTTCCTTTAGTGATGGTTTGTACCATTCTGCCTCTTTACGGCAATATGAAGGTGTACCCCACAGTAGTGTTCTGAGCACTTACTAATTTTCCTGGTTGCCCTCAGTGGTCTTCTTTACTCCCTTCCCTCTGGAATCTCATCAGCTCTCTATGTTGACAATCTTACCCATTGCTGTCAAGGTGATGACTTGCCTTTCCTTCAACGGCGACTTCAACTTGCGATTGATGCCGTGTCATCCTGGGCTACCAATCATGGCATCAAGTTCTCTACAACTAAAACTTTTGCGATGACTTTTACTCGGAAGTAGGTCGTTCTTCATCCCCCTTTGTCGCTTTATGGTAATCCCCTTTTGTGCAAAGATTTTGCTAAACTTATGGAGTTAATCTTTGAAACTCGTTTGTTTTGGTCTCTCCATATCTCTAACCTCTGAGTTGGATGCTCTAAGGTCCTTAATTTACTTAAGGTAAGTTATACTTCCTTGGGAGCTGATACGAGCACGCTCCACCTTCGTGCTGTCTAAACTCAAGTATGGTTGTCTTGCTTACTCGTCTGGCTCTCCTACTTCTCTATGCTGTCTTGATGCTCTGCATCGTAATGGGTTATACCTCAGCTCTGGTGCCTTGCATTTGACTCCTACCCTAAGCCCGTATGATGAAACAGGCATACTGTATCTACAGGATCGCCATGATCGCTACTGTCTTTGCTACATTGCACAGTCCTTACAACACCCTCCTCACTCTCGCTTATGTCGTACTTTTCCTTGCACACTTTTCTTCACACTTCCGTTCCATTTCCGTCTTCACAGATGGGGTCAAAGTCTGCAGATGGTGTAGCCTGCTCTGTTGTTTTTCCTGACCACACCTATGTGTCACCTGCATCCAGAGACTAGCATCTCCACAGCAGAACTTTGTGCTATTTTGTATGCTCTTTGTCAACAGCTTTCTTGCTGTCAATTTTCCTTTATTGTTGTAGTTGACTCTCACAGTGCCCTCATGGCTCTGCAGCCCTTTAATCCAGTTCATTCGGTTGTAGTCGAAATTCAACATTGGCTGTTTCTTACCTCCAAAAGATTTAAGACAGTGGAATTTTGCCAGTTTCCCAACCATATTTGTGTGTCCTTAAATGAGCATGTGGACTCTGTCACTAAGGAGGCTATCTACACTTGTCCCCTTCTCCCTTAAAGGTGTTCCTTATTCTGACTTCTACCCAGTTATTCATTCCTCCATCCTTACCCATTGGCAGGATTGTTGGTCTTCTGTTACTCGTGACAAACTGCATACTCTTAAAGGTAGTGTGTCCCCATGGCCCTCCTCCCATCACCATAATTGGTGGTGAGAAATGGCTCTGATAAGATTACGTATTAGCTATAAATGTTTAATTCATAGGCACTTAATGGAGCGCCGCCCTGCTCTTCATTTTCCAAACTGCATTGTCCCTCTTACGGTCGTGCATATCCTTGTAGAATGTCCTGACTTCCAGGAGGCGTGTGTGTCTTGTTTCCTGACTGTCCCTCGTGGTCACTTGTTCCTTGATAGAATCCTTGAGGAATCAGATACCTTTGATATTGTTTGCCTTGTGCACTTTTGTTCTCGAATTGGCATCCTTAGTTATATTTACCATTTTTTTATATCCCACACAGTTGATGGTGCTTCGTAGCCTTCTGGGCTTGGTGCCCTCTTTTGATAATTACTTGCGTACTCTTTCTCATTCACATTAATGACATTCCGAATGCCTCTCAATACCTCAAGCCAGTTTTATTTGCTGTTTACACAACCCTCATTTTCTCCAATCCTAAGAATTGGCAATATCCAGATTGGTAATAAAGTAGATAGTATATTCCATGATGTTCTCATTGATAAAAAGCTGAATTTCCAGTGTCACATACAAATTATAGCTAAAAAATATTTTAAAATCACTTGGCATTCTTTTCTAAATCAGATATTATGTACGTCACCCTCTACCTTGGTTAAGCTTTATTGGCCTCTCGTCTGTCCTTATCACAATTTTGGTATCATTGCCTGGGGTTCTCCCTAAATTATCAATGATCTCTAATTACTCAAGACAAATCATCAATTAGAACAATAACAAACTGAAGCCACAGACAGCATTCTGCCCTCCCCCCCCTTTCTTAAATCTAAATCATTGAATATTTTAGATATTAAGTTTAAGTCACTTCACACCCTGTCAAGTGTACTATATATATATATATATATATATATATATATATATATATATATATATATATATATATATATATATATATATATATATATATATATATATATATAATATGAAACACTGAACTACAATGCTAAACCTGTATTTAAATACATGGTAGGGGGCTGTAACAGAATCTTTGAAATCCACACTAGAAACAAATATTTATTTGATATTCCAAGAGTGCGACTTAGCCAAAGTGGAAATATTCCACAAATCAAGAGTCCCAAAATGTAAAATGTTCTTCCCAATAACATCAAAGACTGTCCCTCTCTCAACCAGTTTAAGAGAGAAACTAAGTACTACCTAATAAATGCCATGTAACCTACCTTACCTACTGATTGTCAACCTATGTCTTGCTATTATTAAACAATAATGAATAATGACTGAACTTGTAATACTGCTATATGCCAAGTAAACAAAAAAAGTTACCATGTTTATTTAGTTAAAATTACCATCGGCTGTTCTGTTGCAGTTTTGCTGTTCCGTTCAACATGTAATTATTGTCATTCTTTTTATTTTTTCTACTTTTGTTCAACTTTTGCTTTTCATCTCAATTATTTTTAGCAATTAATTTTAAGTGTTTATCCACAGCATGTCTGAAACACTGTGCATATTAGTGGCTTTAGGCATAGTATATTCTTGCTTTATCTAGACATCCAATATTGTGCTTGTAACCCATTTTCTATGTACGTTTCTCAAAAAACATTATCATCTTTAGCATTATCATTATGTTAAACAGGAATAGCTTAGGGAATAGTATAGTGAAAGGATAGAAGAGTGGGGAATATAATATGTGATTTTTGAGAATATACCAACAGTTTGAGACTTTGCCTGTGTACTGTATGTGAGTGTTCAAATTTAGTCTCTTGTTTATGTATAGGCCAAGGAACTTTTTCATCTTTTTAATAGTAATGTTGACATTATCTATTTGAAGGTGAATTTCATTTCATAATTTACTTCCAAATACAATGTAATAGGTCTTCTCTATATTTAGTTTGTTGGTTGACATCCAACCACATCCAGTTTGTTTCAATTTGTTGTTTACAATATTACTTATTGTGTGATGCATTAGAGTTTGAATAGATGAAGGTAGTATCACCAGCAAATAGTATTGGTTTAAGGATGTTAGAGACATTTGGTAAATCATTGATGTATATAAGCAATAGGAGAGGTTCTAAGATGCTGCCCTGTGGCCCTCCTACGGTTACAGTAGAGATGTGGGGGGGGGGGGGGTATGTCATTAATGGCTACATATTGGCGTCTATCATTAAGATATGATAGAATATAGTTATCAGGAAGGCCTCAGATTCTGTAATGATTAAGTTTAAGTAAAAGGTAGGTATGGCTTACAGTATCAAAGCCTGACTGTCAATTATATTAACCTGAATCTGGCAGTTAAATTATCCTGAGACTGGCAATTATAAAACTCATATAAAGTATATATATATATATATATATATATGTCGTACCTAGTAGCCAGAACGCACTTCTCGGCCTACTATGCAAGGCCCGATTTGCCTAATAAGCCAAGTTTTCATGAATTAATGTTTTTTCGTCTACCTAACCTACCTAACCTAACCTAACCTAGCTTTTTTTGGCTACCTAACCTAACCTTACCTATAAATATAGGTTAGGTTAGGTTAGGTAGGGTTGGTTAGGTTCGGTCATATATCTACGTTAATTTTAATTCCAATAAAAAAAAATTGACCTCATACATAGAGAAAAGGGTTGCTTTATCATTTCATAAGAAAAAAATTATAGTAAATATATTAATTCAGGAAAACTTGGCTTATTAGGCAAATCGGGCCTTGAATAGTAGGCTGAGAAGTGAGTTCTGGCTACTAGGTACGACATATATATATATATATATATATATATATATATATATATATATATATATATATATATATATATATATATATATAATAATTACATTAACATAAATATGTTAATTACATTATCTAGAATCGGGCAGTTTTATATTTATATGGATCTAGCAATTCGATATATGTATAAATGAATCTGGCAATTATATATATATATAAGTAGCAAGCAATTATATATATATAATATATATATATATATATATATATATATATATATATATATATATATATATATATATATATATATATATATATATATATTATTAAATATGACCGAAAAAGTAAGATTAATAATTCTAACACGAATTTTCTCAATCTTTCGTACATTACGCTTCACTGTTGGAGGTAAATCAAAAATCACTTCTCCAAAATTCATTTTTATTTCTAGTCTGACGCGACACGGGCGCGTTTCGTAAAACTTATTACATTTTCAAAGACTTCACAAATACACAACTGATTAGAACTTACGTATCTCTGAGTTTATATCTACATTTGAGTGAGGTGGGAAGGGTGATGTGGCATTAGAACAAGATGGGATATTAATAGGGTATTAAAAGTATCAACACAAGACAGAACAGAAACAATGGGTATTGAATAGAAGTGTTTGTAGAAAGCCTATTGGTCCATATTTCTTGATGCTTCTATATTGGAGTGGAGTCTTGAGGTGGGTAGAATATAGTTGTGCAATAATTGGCTGTTGATTGCTGGTGTTGACTTCTTGATGTGTAGTGCCTCGCAAACGTCAAGCCGCCTGGTATCGCTGTATCTATCGATGATTTCTGTGTTGTTTACTAGGATTTCTCTGGCGATGGTTTGGTTATGGGAAGAGATTATATGTTCCTTAATGGAGCCCTGTTGCTTATGCATCGTTAAACGCCTAGAAAGAGATGTTGTTGTCTTGCCTATATACTGGGTTTTTTGGAGCTTACAGTCCCCAAGTGGGCATTTGAAGGCATAGACGACGTTAGTCTCTTTTAAAGCGTTCTGTTTTGTGTCTGGAGAGTTTCTCATGAGTAGGCTGGCCGTTTTTCTGGTTTTATAGTAAATCGTCAGTTGTATCCTCTGATTTTTGTCTGTAGGGATAACGTTTCTATTAACAATATCTTTCAGGACCCTTTCCTCCGTTTTATGAGCTGTGGAAAAGAAGTTCCTGTAAAATAGTCTAATAGGGGGTATAGGTGTTGTGTTAGTTGTCTCTTCAGAGGTTGCATGGCTTTTCACTTTCCTTCTTATGATGTCTTCGATGAAACCATTGGAGAAGCCGTTATTGACTAGGACCTGCCTTACCCTACAGAGTTCTTCGTCGACTTGCTTCCATTCTGAGCTGTGGCTGAGAGCACGGTCGACGTATGCGTTAACAATCGACGTATGCGTTAACGGTCGACGTATGCGTTAACAGACGTTGTGAAGTCTTTGAAAATGTAATAAGTTTTACGAAACGCGCCCGTGTCGCGTCAGACTAGAAACAAAAATGAATTTTGGAGAAGTGATTTTTGATTTACCTCCAACAGTGAAGCGTAATGTACGAAAGATTGAGAAAATTCGTGTTAGAATTATTAATCTTACTTTTTCGGTCATATTTAATAATATATGTCTACAGGAAAGACTGCTACCAAAATATACTAATATATATATATATATATACATATATATATATATTATATATATTATATATATATATATGTCGTACCTAGTAGCCAGAACTCACTTCTCAGCCTACTATGCAAGGCCCGATTTGCCTAATAAGCCAAGTTTTCATGAATTAATGTTTTTTCGACTACCTAACCTACCTAACCTAACCTAACCTAACATTTTCGGCTACCTAACCTAACCTAACCTATAAAGATAGGTTAGGTTAGGTTAGGTAGGGTTGGTTAGGTTCGGTCATATATCTATGTTAATTTTGACTCAAATAAAAAAAATTGACCTCATACATAATGAAATGGGTAGCTTTATCATTTCATAAGAAAAAAATTAGAGAAAATATATTAATTCATGAAAACTTAGCTTATTAGGCAAATCGGGCCTTGCATAGTAGGCTGAGAAGTGTGTTCTGGCTACTAGGTACGACATATATATATATATATATATGTATATATATATATATATGTATATATATATATATATATATATTAGTATATTTTGGTATATATATATATATATATGTCGTACCTAGTAGCCAGAACTCACTTCTCAGCCTACTATGCAAGGCCCGATTTGCCTAATAAGCCAAGTTTTCATGAATTAATATATTTTCTCTATTTTTTTTTTTATGAAATGATAAAGCTACCCATTTCATTGTGTATGAAGTCAATTTTTTTTTATTGGAGTTAAAATTAAAGTAGATATATGACCGAACCTAACCAACCCTACCTAACCTAACCTAACCTATCTTAATAGGTTAGGTTAGGTTAGGTGGCCGAAAAAGTTAGGTTAGGTTAGGTTAGGTAGGTTAGGTAGTCGAAAAACAATTAATTCATGAAAACTTGGCTTATTAGGCAAATCGGGCCTTGAATAGTAGGCAGAGAAGTGTGTTCTGGCTACTAGGTACGACATATATATATATATATATATATATATATATATATATATATATATATATATATATATATATATAATGTATAGTATATATATATTAGTATATTCTGCTTCAGTATATATATATATATATATATATATATATATATATATATATATATATATATATATATATATATATATATATACATATGCCCGAAACGCATTGCATAATAGTGGCTTTAGGCATTGTATGTACTAGATCTATCTATATATCAATCCATTAATGTAACATCACTTGTATATATGTACCTTACCTGAATAAACATATTTATTTATTTATTTATATATATATATATATATATATATATATATATATATATATATATATATATATATATATACAGTACTGTATATGAATCTGGCAATAATATTAGCCTGATTCTGATATTTGTATTATCTTATATCTGGTATTTTATAAACCAAAACTTTGCATATATATTACATGGATGTATATATATATATATATATATATATATATATATATATATATATATATATATATATATATATATATATATATATATATATACATATGCCCGAAACACATTGCGTAATAGTGGCTTTAGGCATTGTATGTACTAGATCTATCTATATATCAATCCATTAATGTAACATCACTTGTATATATGTACCTTACCTGAATAAACATATTTATTTATTTATATATATATATATATATATATATATATATATATATACAGTACTGTATATGAATCTGGCAATAATATTAGCCTGATTCTGATATTTGTATTATCTTATATCTGGTATTTTATAAACCAAAACTTTGCATATATATGAGTGACTCCAGAATTTGTATTATAATGCGGAGTATTTGATCGAAGGCTTAATTACTAATATTTATTTCATTTGTTTACAAATGCCTTAATCTGACAATTTATTAATATAAAAGAATGTCTGCTTTTAAATTAGTGATTTAAAAAATTTGATGTAAAGTCCTTAGTTTGAATATTGTTTAATTGATAAGTATATTTATGATCATTATTGGCCTGTATTATGAGGTGTAGGAGTAACCTATATGATTTTGATTGGTCGTTTAATTTCTTGTCTTGATGGATGTGAATGATGTTTAATTATTATTTATTTAGGCTCTATTATTAGTTCAGATTATTTATAGATAGAATAATATGCAATAGATGGCTCTTAAAACCTGTTAATTATTATATTATTATTACTTGACAATTGTCTCAACATTCCAATTTACTGTCCTCTTACTATAAGTGTTGTTTTAATTAGCACATAAATGATCTTCACGTAATATGGTTTATTTACCCCCATGACAATGCTTCAGTATTTGTAAAGTTATAATTCCCAGTTATTAAGGTAATTAGAGAAATAACAAACCCTGAATGTATAAACGTTAAAAGCATTTTGGTATGTGCAAAATATTCTTGTTTTGCAAGAGCACTGGCTTACATGCACTTGGCTTACACTGCACTTGGCTTACAGCACTTGGCTTACACTGGCCAAAGTCAAGAAATAAAGTTAAGTTCATAAATGGCCTTCTATTAGAGTCAAACTCAATATTTGGGGCATTCATGGAAACTCATACAAAAGATTACATGGATGGTGAAATCTGGATTCCAAATTATAATCTATATAGATGTGATAGAAAAACTAGGTCAAATGGAGGAGTAGGTCTATATTAAAGAAGACCTGGTATGCACAACTACTAAATTCAACTAATGAGGTGGTAGAGGTACTTGGAATGAAGGTAGAGAAACTAAACCTAATTATTATTCTAATATATAAACCGCCAGATACAACGATTGAGGAATTCACAGAGCAGATGCACAAAATAGAGAACATACTTGACAACCTAGCAAACCCAGCTCCAGATATTATCTTTCTTGGAGATTTCAATTTACCGAGTCTAAGATGGAGAACGGCAAACACAAATATCATAGCAGGGAATGACCCGGGAAATAACCAACCACAGGTTAGAGAACTTTTGAGATTCTGTGACAAATTCTCGCTCAATCAACAGATTACAGAACCAACTAGGAACGAAAACACACTAGACTTGTTATTCACAAACAATGATGAACTAATCAGGGATATCACAATCTCAGATACTTCATACTCAGACCATAAGCTCATTGAAGTGCGAACTAGCATAAATAACGGTAGTAGGTCTAAGAGACCCAACAAGCGAGAAGGAATATTCAATCAATTCAATTTCAACAATAAGAGGATTGACTGGGAAAAAATAAATGTAGACCTTGCAACCATTCAATGGGAGACGGTCTTAAGCGACAAAACTCCCACACAGGGAATAGCTCAACTGACAGCTGAAGCTTACAAGGTCTGCTTGAAGCACGTACCTGTGAGGAGGGGCAGAAAGAGGACCACTCTAGAAAGAGAACGGAGACGACTGTACAGGAGAAGGAAAAAATAACGGAAATGCTTCGGCAGACACAACTATCACAAGCAAGGAAAACAAGCCTAAGCAGGGAGATTGAGGAAATAGAACAAACGTTGAAGCGATCATATGAGTCTGAGGAAATGGAATTGGAACAGAAAGCTATACAAGAGATAAGGAAAAATCCGAAATATTTTTTCACATACGCAAAATCAAAATCCAAAACCTCGACCAGTATTGGACCGTTAATTACAAATGAAGGTACGTACACAGAGGACAACAAAGAGATTAGTGAAATTCTAAGAAGCCAGTATGAGGCTATGTTTAGCACACCAATAAACAACATGAAAGTTGATGACCCAGACAGCTTCTTTATGAATGACATTCAAGCTGCAGATAATATAACGGATATTACCACAAACTCGGAAGACTTTGAAAGAGAAATTGATAATATGCCTATGCACTCAGCTCCTGGGCCTGACTCATGGAATTCAATATTCATAAAGAAATGTAAAGTACCAGTAGCGAGAGCACTCAGCGTAATATGGAGAAAGAGCCTGGATACAGGGGAGATACCAGCAGCACTTAAATCTGCAGATATAGCTCCGTTGCACAAGGGGGGGAGTAAAGCCTTGGCAAAAAATTATAGGCCAGTTGCACTAACATCACACATAATAAAAGTGTTTGAAAGAGTGATTAGGAATCAAATTTCTAGTTTTATGGAAAACAATGAATTGCACAATCCAGGACAACATGGATTTAGAGCGGGAAGATCCTGTCTGTCACAGTTACTCAACCACTATGACAAAATCACAGAAGCCCTAGAAGAAAAGCAAAATGCAGATGTTGTATACACAGACTTTGCAAAGGCGTTCGACAAATGTGACCATGGGGTGATAGCTCACAAAATGAGGTCAATGGGAATAACTGGAAAAGTAGGACGCTGGATACTCAATTTCCTGTCGAACAGAACACAAAGAGTAACAGTCAATCAGATAAAATCGAGTCCAAGCGATGTTAAAAGCTCTGTACCTCAAGGTACAGTCCTTGCACCGCTACTGTTCCTTATTCTCATATCTGATATAGACAAAAATACACGCCACAGCTTCGTGTCGTCCTTTGCAGATGACACAAAAATCAGCATGAAACTTACCTCTGCTGAAGACATTGAAAAACTACAAGCAGATGTCAACAAAGTTTTTGATTGGGCAGCAGAAAATAACATGATGTTTAACAGTGATAAATTTCAGGTACTCAGGTACGGCAAAAATGAGGATCTGAAACATAATACAGGGTACAAAACACAATCGAATCTTCCCATAGTAGAAAAACAGCATGTCAAGGATTTGGGAATAATGATGTCCGACGATCTAACGTTTAGGGAGCATAACCAAGCAAATATCGCGTCAGCCAGAAAAATGATCGGATGGATTACGAGAACTTTCAAATCCAGGGATCCCATCACAATGGTTGTACTCTTCAAGTCACTTGTGCTATCCCGTCTCGAGTACTGCTCAGTACTCACTTCCCCCTTCAGAGCAGGAGAGATTGCTGAAATAGAGGGAATACAGAGAACATATACGGCACGCATAGACGAGATCCCTAGAAACACAAACCGAAACTGTCTCTATTTTCCGCTTATTACAACTTATAATAAAGTTGGTACATCTTGGCTTAACGTGTTTATGACGTATTAGAACGTTGTTACAACTTGCTATATTGGTTGTTATAACTGATTAGGTGGTGTTAAAACTTGTTCGAACGTTGTACCAACGTCGTAGTTTCGGTGTGTGTTTGGCGGGATAAAACACCTAAATTATTGGGATGGTCTCAAAGCTCTCCAAATGTACTCTCTAGAAAGGAGACGAGAGAGATACCAAATAATATACACATGGAAATACTGGAGGGTCAGGTCCCAAATCTACACAATAAAATAACAACGTACTGGAGTGAACGATATGGAAGAAAATGCAAGATTGAACCAGTGAGGAGCAGAGGTGCCATAGGCACAATCAGAGAGCACTGTATAAACATCAGAGGTCCGCGGTTGTTCAACGTCCTCCCAGCGAGCATAAGAAATACTGCCGGAACAACCGTGGACATCTTCAAGAGAAAACTGAACGGTTTTCTAAGAGAAGTTCCGGATCAGCCGGGCTGTGGTGGGTACGTGGCCCTGCGGGCCGCTCCAAGCAACAGCCTGGTGGACCAAACTCTCACAAGTCGAGCCTGGCCTCGGGCCGGGCTTGGGGAGTAGAAGAACTCCCAGAACCCCATCAACCAGGTATCAACCAGGTACATCTTATGAATATCAAAACCACTTCAAATTTATTGATAGTTCTTTTTCCACTGCCACTATTGACATGTCTATTGACTGGTCAGGTCCTGGAAGACCCTATGGTGCTGCTGCTATCCTGGGCATAACAATATGCAATGTAAAGTTGAGGTTGTCAATATTGTATCAGGGCTCACTCCTGCTATACTTGTGTCCTATAGTTATCTGGAGATGATTTCGGGGCTTATCGTCCCCCACGGCCCGGTCCTGGACCAGGCCTCTTTTTTGTTACACAATCCCAAGGAAGCAGCCTGTAGCAGCTGTCTATCTCTCAGGTACATATTTACTGCTTGCTGAACAGACGCATTAGGATGAAAGAAACTCTGCCCATTTGTTTCTGCCTCCACCAAGGATCGAACCCGGAACCTCAGGACTATGAATCCGATGCACTGTTCACTCAGTTGTCAGGGGCCTGAAAGGTGCTCAGCAGTATTTGATTACTTGTGTGTGTGTGTGTAGGCATGGTTTCACAAGCAATATCAACTGTGCAGATGAGTATGGAAATGTATGATCAGAAATATATCAATTGAGTAATTTGTATCATCATGCTGAACTCATGGGGTGGTAGGTAATTTTTAACACTGATTTAATCCGCCAAGATGTTTACTTAAATTTGTTTAATACATTCATGAATGCTGAAAATTTACATAATCCTGCTATTAATGATTAATTTACTATTACTATAGCTTTATGTCATGAGATAGGAATGGAAGGTCTCATATTGATCATTTTCTTATTGATGATATAACTGGTCTCACCTTTAAGTATAAGGCTGTCAGTGATGACAACCTGTCCTGGTATCATCCTGCCATGGCCACCTCCAATATACCTCACTCACAAGTTGCTGCTGCCAAAGATAACATAAACCTCCCTAGAACACACCTAAACGTAGGAAGGCGACTCTTGCTGACCTGGATAAGTTTAAATGCCTGCTTAACGAATACTCAAATCATAAGCGATGCAATTGGCTGCAATATTATTCAGTCCAATTTGCATCAGAACAATCTCATGGACTTTTTCACATCTGTCGTGTTAGTGCTAGATAGGGCAGGGGAAGAGAGTATTTATCTTATAACCAATTAAAGAAGTATTATGCCTGGTTGGAATAATCATGTTAGGGAATTTCAAAATAGATCTACCTTTTGGCATAACCCACAAAAAGATGCAGGGTACTGCAGACGTTTCAGCACGACCTACGGAAAGAGGCAGCAGGCCCTAAACCTTTTGGCATAATCTGCGGAAAGATGCAGGGAGCCCCAGAGACGGTTGGTGGCCCCAGCTCAGGTGTGGCACCAGGGCTCAATATCATCAAGAAAGAGGATTAAGAAAGAGAAAGATAATATTGTGAGATTAAAAGTAGCTGATAATCTTTCAAGGAAAAAGTTTTATGATTTTTTGGGTGAAATTAGAAAAAAAGGTTCATGCAGAGGAGTAACAAAAGTTATAGATGATGTCTCCGGGGCCCATTAATATATGAAATGGTTTAAAAGAAAAATCTTTAACATTGTAGAACACTGCGAGGTGCAGGACAGATGAGACTGAAACTGGCCTAATTACAGCTGTATGTGAAGCCTGCATGGCCCCGGCCCCCCTCACCCCCCCCCCCATTGTTAAACACATGCACACAGTAACCCATGTAATGGTTGAGAAAACTTAGAGAGCTAACCAATAGCAATTATGATATAATACAGTAATATATTATTATACTGTATATTACTTTATTTTTTATATTTTTTTATATTTTTGTATACAAGAGTTCTTACATTCTTGTACAGCCAGTAGCACGCGTAGCATTTCGGGGTGTATGTCTATGCGTCTTACAGGCTTTCTCTCCCATGGTACATCACCACCATGTGTCTTACAGGCACACTCTCCCATGGTACATCACCACCATGTGTCTTACTGGCACACTCTCCCATGGTACATCACCACCATGTGTCTTACTGGCACACTCTCCCATGGTACATCACCACCATGTGTCTTACAGGCACACTCTCCCAGGGTACATCACCACCATGTGTCTTACAGGCACACTCTCCCATGGTACATCACCACCATGTGTCTTACAGGCACACTCTCCCAGGGTACATCACCACCATGTGTCTTACAGGCACACTCTCCCATGGTACATTGACACCATGTGACTTGGGCGGCAGCTTTACAGTCATGTGCTCCACACCCACCCAACTGGGCGGCAGCTTTACAGTCATGTGCTCCACACCCACCCAACTGGGCGGCAGCTTTACAGTCATGTTCCACACCCACCCAACTGGGCTGCAGCTTTACAGTCATGTTCCACACCCACCCAACTGGGCGGCAGTTTTACAGTCATGTGCTCCACACCCACCCAACTGGGAGGCAGCTTTACAGTCATGTGCTCCACACCCACCCAACTGGGCGGCAGCTTTACAGTCATGTGCTGCACACCCACCCAACTGGGCGGCAGCTTTACAGTCATGTGCTGCACACCCACCATACTGGGCGGCAGCTTTAAAGTCATGTGCATGCATTACCTACAGTAAGCAAATTTTGGATACTTCGCTAAGATTTCGGACAGCACATCATTATGAATGAAGTACTTACTGATGGGCATTGAAATCACCACAAATTTTTGTGTTTGAGGTGGTCGCGTGGCCAAATAAGACCGAGAGATCAATCTCAACATGTGAGGACCTGTAAAAATTAAACACTTCCCGTTTGTCGTGTCTTAGCTCAATGGTTACTCCCATTACCTCTGTCTCTGCTTCACAATCGGGTGGGCTGGTTATGGGCTTGGAAATCAGGTCACATTTCACATAGATTGCACATTCCTTGGATTGCCCGTTGACCCATGGAAGGAAGAAGCCTCGATAGCCTGAGATTTTAGGTTCTAATCCAACTCGAAGCAGGCTCTCCTATAATATCAAGATGGCTATGCCTTTGGATGCTGCTATGCATTGCAAGTGTTGCAATTTTGTGCGCAGCCCTTGAACATTCAATTGCAGGATCTTTAGTCCTCCTGGTCGTTGAAACTTGCTGATATTACCGTGGAATTCATGGAGTCAGACGAACTCATCATGGAAGTTTAAATCGGAGTTGAGGATCTTGGTGTACTTGACAAAGACTCATCAAGGTCGCTTTCAGAAGTACTGGACTCTACCTGGTTTTTAGGAGAGTGTTTCCTGCCCTGCGTTCTTGGAGGTGGGGATATTGTTTTTTCGACTTTCTTGAGCTTGTGCTCAATTGTCTTTCGAGTCTCTGTGGTTTGTTTGATACCGTGTTTCGGCAGCAAACTTTCGACCAATTCCGTGACCAAGGCCTTAAGCATTGGCCAGAAGGTGTCCAGTTGTGTTGGAGCACTACTTTCTGCTGTGCTGGTTTGGGGCCTGTTTACTCTTTAGGCCTTATCAGTGGAAACACGGACACTCTTGCCATCATTGCTCACAGTGTGCTTACTGGATGCAATGGGGTGGGGAGGGGGAGCGATTACGTTGACCTATTTTCTTGTTGCCCCCAGCCATACCTCTGTCCTGGACGGAGGCCATGTGCCCCCTCCACCATGGCCGATGGCAGAGGGCCATGTGCCCCCTCCACCATGGCCGATGGCAGAGGGCCATGTGCCCCCTCCACCTGGACGGAGGCCATGTGCCCCCTCCACCATGGCCGATGGCAGAGGGCCATGTGCCCCCCTCCACCTGGACGGAGGCCATGTGCCCCCTCCACCATGGCCGATGGCAGAGGGCCATGTGCCCCCTCCACCTGGACGGAGGCCATGTGCCCCCTCCACCATGGCCGATGGCAGAGGGCCATGTGCCCCCCTCCACCTGGACGGAGGCCATGTGCTCCCTCCACCATGGCCGATGGCAGAGGGCCATGTGCCCCCTCCACCTGGACGGAGGCCATGTGCCCCCTCCACCTGGACGGAGGCCATGTGCCCCCTCCACCTGGACGGAGGCCATGTGCCCCCTCCACCATGGCCGATGGCAGAGGGCCATGTGCCCCCTCCACCTGGACGGAGGCCATGTGCCCCCTCCACCATGGCCGATGGCAGAGGGCCATGTGCCCCCTCCACCTGGACGGAGGCCATGTGCCCCCTCCACCATGGCCGATGGCAGAGGGCCATGTGCTCCCTCCACCTGGTTTAGTCTTGGTAAGCTCCACGCTGTTTTGTGGGCAGGGGAGCTGGTGTATTTATTTATTTATTTATGTTATATACAAGGAGGTACATTGGGGGTTAAGAGAGAAGATAGGAATTGTGTTGATTTTACAATCTTGTAACGCCACTAACACGCATAGCGTTTTGGGCAAGTCCTTAAACTAACATAACTTTAAGTAGATAATTTACAGTAGAATTGACAACAAATGTTTATAGGTACTTTACAGCTTTACTTTACAGGTACAGGTACAGGTAATTTTAAGCAGATAAATTACAGTAAAATTGACAAAACTTTTACAGGTCAACAAAAATAAAGATTAGAATAATACGCAATAATAACAAAACACTATAATGAACAAGGATTTCTAGGTACATTAGAATAAAATATCAGGGTTATACATTGGTTCACTGTAGCACAATTTGAAGATCATTTCAAGGAATAATGCAGTAGAATATGCACTCAATATAACAACCATGATATCAGATGATATCAAAGATTACAATGGTAGAGTAATATGGCTTAGGTACATATATTGGGGGATTTGGTAACACTAGATACAGTGCGAGTTAAAAGTACTAGGTAGGAAACTATGAAGATGTAATTAGGTTCTTTTTGGTTTTATTTTTGAATAAGGCAAAAGTTGAGCAGCTTTTCAATTCATTAGGGAGTGAGTTCCTTAGACTAGGTCCCTTTATTTGCATAGAGTGTTTACACACATTAAGTTTGGCTTTGGGAATATCAAAGAGATATTTATGTCTGGTGTGGTGAGTATGTGATCTAATACATCTGTCCAGGAAGAGTTTCAGAACAGGGTTTGCACTTAACAAAAGGGTTTTATAAATGTAATTGACACAGGAGAATGTATGGAGTGAATTTATGTTTAGCATGTTGAGGGATTTAAACAGGGGAGCTGTGTGTTGTCTGAGGCAGAGTTTGTTATTGTCCTGATAGCAGATTTTTGCTGGGTGATGATGGGCTTGAAGTAGGCAACCCGTTCTCACACAAGACAGCACATATATGACTTAATGCTTAAAGTCAATATGTTGAATGTGATTTAGTACATATGTGATATATTCCCAGTTACCTTTTTTACCAAGGCCCAAACTCTTCCTCACGTACCAATTTACGTCTCACAGTACCCGTCCATCATCGTTGATAGCAGAATAGTCGTGATTGGTTCAATTATAATGAAAATTGTAGTTTTCAGGTCCCACATGGGTTGTGAAATTTACCTACTATTGTCCATGCTCTTAGAATATTACAGATCAGCTATATCCTATTGAAGGCTCGTAGTTTTGTTTTGAGAAATATTAGTTGTTCTTAGTAAATTATAATAACCACTATAAATTATTACATGGAATAACAGTGCTTCACCAATCAATATTTTATACCATAGTTTGTGCTTTAAAAATCTTTAAAGGATGTTTTGTAGGAACGCTAACAGAAAACGATATTACGTTGCAATGTTTATGGGGTAAACTACTGCAATTAGCATGGTATGGTGTCTAATATACCAAATATTGGATGGGTATAGGGTCCAATACCACCTGTTAGGTGGGTAAGGGGTCCAATACCACCCGCAGGATGGGTATGAGGGTCACATCCACCCACAGGATGGGTATGGGGATCACTTCCACCCACAGGAAGGGTATGGGGTCCAATACCATCCACTGGATGTGTATGGCGTCCACTACCACCCACAGGATGGGTATGGGGCTCACAACCACCCACAGGATGGGTATGGGGTTTAATACCATCCACAGGATGAGTATGGCGTGGTCCACCTGTATTACAGGTGGGCCCGCAATACCAATACTAGCTGCACCCAGCCACGCGTTGCTGTGGCTCATCAACGCTTGTGTGTTGCTGAGCCACAGCAACGTTCTCCTGTCTCCCAGTCCTTCCCACCATTTCCCCTCCCTCGTCCCCTCGTCCTCTCAACTATTCATCACTCCCTCGTCTCCTCTCAACTATTCATCACTCCCTCGTCCTCCCAACCATTCCCCACTTCCCTGTCCCCTCGTCCTCCCCACTATCCCCCCCTCCTCCGTCCCTTTGTCCTCTCCACCATCTCCCACTCTGCCGTCCCCTCGTCCTCCCTACTATCCCACCCCCTCCATTTCCTCGTTCTCCCCACCATCCCCCACTCTCCTGTCCCCTTCTCCTCTCCACCATTCTCCACTCCTTCGTCTGATACATTCCCAAATGATCGGTGAATTCCCATAATTCCCAAATCGATGGGGTTTTCTGATGTTCCCATCAGAAAATTAGGAACATCAAATGAGTTGATGTTCCCATTACTGAAATATAATAAAAACAGTTAAAAAACCAAATGAAAAACAATGAAAACATATTAAAATAAACTATACTCACGAAATGAACAGTATGGTAAACAACACAGCTCAATTCCAACACAATGTCACACAAAATAATTAAATCAAAATGAAAATTAATCAAAATCAATGAAAATTCAATTTATCAATAAAATCGGAAACATTGAAATGGAATCGTAATATATTTAGTATAGCGTTGTGTTGCTCTTACGTACAAAAGATGGCACTGTTTTTTTAAAGGCATGTTTTTACCTGTCACAGGTGTTGCATCTATACTTATACTAATGAAATGAATGGTATGGTAAACAACACAGCTTTAATTCCAATGCTATGTCAAACCAAATAATTAAATCAAAATGAAAATAAATCGAAATGTATCAAAATTTAATTTGTCAATGCAACTGGAAACATTGAAATGGGATCGTAACATATTTAGTATAGAGTTTGTTGCTCCTACATACAACAGATGGTGCTGTTTCTTAAAAAAAGAAGGATTTTCCTCTCACAGGTGTGGCATCTATACTTATACTTACGAAATGAACGGTATGGTAAACAACACAGCTCAATTCCAACACAATGTCACAAAACATAATTCAGTAAAAAATAAAACCAATCGAAACCTATGAAAATAAAATTTATCAATGCAATCGGAAGCATTCAAATGGAATTCGTGACATATTTTGTATAGTGTGCATGTTGCTATTATGTGCAACAGATGGCACTGTTTTTCAAAAACGCATGTTTTTACCTGTCACAGAGGAAGCATCTATATAGTAGGTATATAAAAAGACGCGCGTATTCAAACGGAACGTTGTGTCAGAATTTCAAAGCAATCGGTGAAGAACTTTGGGAGATTACAGCGTGTGTTGGTCTTACAGCCAACAGATGGCGATGTTTTTCGAAAAAGTATGTTTTCTCCAGTCACAGGTAAGACATGTATTTAGTAGATATATAAAAACACGCGCCTATTCGAATGCAACTTCGTGGTAAAGAGGCTTTGAAGATTTCTCTCACATGAAAAACACTTGAAAAACACAGTTTAAAAAAAAAATCATTTTTTTTTCCGTCACAGACGTGACATCAATATAATATGCATAGAAAAACCTGTTCGGATGCGAATGGAACGTTGTGTGAAAATTTCAAAGCAATCGGTGAAGAACTTTCGAAGATTAGCGATTTTGAACAAACGAACATTTCCCTTTTTATTTATATAGACTAGCTGTATCCCCGGCCACACGTTGCTGTGGCTCTGCAACGAATGTGCGTTGCTGAGCCACAACAACCTTCCCCTGTCTTCCAGTCCTCCCCACCATTTCCCCCTCCCTGTCCTCTCATCCTCCCAACCATTCCTCACTACCCCATCCTCTCATCCTCCCAAGCATTCCCCACTCTCACGTCCCCTCGTTCTCTCCACTATTCTCAATTCTTCAGTCCCTTTGTCCTCCCCACCATCAACAGCTCTATCTTCCCCTCGTCCTCCTAACATTTCCTCAGGCCACCATCCCCTTGTCCTTCCCACCATCTCCCACTCCCCTGTCTCCTCGTCCTCCCTACCATTCCCCCCCTCACCCGTCCTCTCATCCTCCTAACCACTCCCCACTCCCCTGTCACTTGTCCTCTCCACCAATCTCCATTCCCCTGATTCCCTCGTCCCCACCATCCCCAACTCCCCAATCCCTTGGTCTTCCCCACTACTATCCGCTCCCTTGTCCCGTCGTCCTCTCCACTATCCCCCACTCCCGTCCCCTCATCTTACCCACTATTTCCCACTCCCTCCTCTAATGCATTCCCAAATGATCTGATGGTCCCATTAGGAATTTGGGAACATCAAATGATCTGATGTTTCCATCAATGAACGACTGTTAAAAAAAAAACAAATGAAAAATAATTACAAAATTAAAAAATAAACTATACTAACGAAATGAACGGTATGGTAAACAACACAGCTCAATTCCAACGCAGTGTTACACAAAATAATTAAGTCAAAATGAAAATAAATCAAAATCTATGAAAATTCAATTTATCAATACAATTGGAAATATTGAAATGGAATCGTAATCATTTAGTATAATGGGGGTTGGTGGTACGTGCAACAGATGGCGCTGTATAAAAAAGAAAAACATGTTTTACCTGTCACAGGTGTGGCATCTATATAGTAAGAATTTAAAAACATGCGCGTATTCCAAACGGAACGTTGTATCAAAATTTCAAAGCAATCGGTAATGAACTTTCGGAAATTACAGCGTGTGTTGCTCTTACATCCAACAGATGTCGCTGTTTTTCAAAAAAGTATGTTCTTTCCTGTCACAAGTGAGGCATGTATATGGAATTTATATAAAAAAAAAACACACGCCTATTTGAATGCAACGTTGTGTCAAAATTTCAAAGCAATCGGTAAAGGGGTTTCAAAGATTTCCCTCACATGAAAAACATGAAAAAACACAGTTTTTCCCGTCACAGACGTGACATCTATATAGTATGTATATAAAAACCTGGCCGGATGCGAATGGAACATTGTGTGAAATTTTCAAAGCAATCGGTGAAAAACTTTCAGAGATTAGCGATTTTGAACAAACGAACATTTCCATATATATATATATATATATATATATATATGTCGTACCTAATAGCCAGAACGCACTTCTCAGCCTACTATTCAAGGCCCGATTTGCCTAATAAGCCAAGTTTTCATGAATTAATGTTTTTTCGTCTACCTAACCTACCTAACCTAACCTAACCTAGCCTTTTTTGGCTACCTAACCTAACCTTACCTATAAATATAGGTTAGGTTAGGTTAGGTAGGGTTGGTTAGGTTCGGTCATATATCTACGTTAATTTTAACTCCAATAAAAAAAAATTGACCTCATACATAGAGAAAAGGGTTGCTTTATCATTTCATAAGAAAAAAATTATAGTAAATATATTAATTCAGGAAAACTTGGCTTACTAGGCAAATCGGGCCTTGAATAGTAGGCTGAGAAGTGAGTTCTGGCTACTAGGTACGACATATATATATATATATATATATGTCGTACCTAGTAGCCAGAACTCACTTCTCAGCCTACTATGTAAGGCCCGATTTGCCTAATAAGCCAAGTTTTCCTGAATTAATATATTTTCTCTATTTTTTTTCTTATGAAATGATAAAGCTACCCATTTCATTACGTATGAGGTAAAAAAAAAATTATTGGAGTTAAAATTAACGTAGATATATGACCAAACCTAACCAACCTTACCTAACCTAACCTAACCTATCTTTAAAGGTTAGGTTAGGTTAGGTAGCCGAAAAAGTTAGGTTAGGTTAGGTTAAGTAGGTTAGGTGGTCAAAAAATCATTAATTCATGAAAACTTGGCTTATTAGGCAAATCTGGCCTTGCATAGTAGGCTGAGAAGTGCGTTCTGGCTACTTGGTACGACACACACACACACACATATATATATATATATATATATATATATATATGTATATATATATATATATATATATATATATATATATATATATATATATATATATATATATATATATATATATATATATGTGTCGTACCTAGTAGCCAGAACGCACTTCTCAGCCTACTATGCAATTTGCCTAATAAGCCAAGTTTTCATGAATTATTTGTTTTTCGACTTCCTAACCTACCTAACCTAACCTAACCTAACCTAACCTAACCTAACTTTTTTGGCTACCTAACCTAACGTAACCTATAAAGATAGATTAGGTTAGGTTAGGTAGGGTTGGTTAGGTTCGGTCATATATCTATGTTAATTTTAACCCCAATAAAAAAAATTCAGGGGGGTAGGGAAAGTATTCAAAAGAATTTAGCCTAGCCAGCCGGCCCAACCGTTAGCACTCTTCTCTAAAACAATGTTCATTAATACATAGTTATACAATGATACAAGTATAATATAATATAATATAACACAACATGATCTATGAGTATATATCCTCACAATACAAAGTATCACAGTATCAATCAACCAACAGCAGCCTAATTCACTTGACATCACACTAATAGAGATATTATAATACATATGATAGTAATACACAGTAATACACAAGACACATAGTACAGTAATACATAGAACCTATACATAATAGTTTATCAAAGATATAGCAAAATCAATTTATAATAGTGAACGAAAGTTATACTGTATTATATCATATTAAGGTATAATCAGAGCGTATACCAGCGTATACTGGTGTATGATGGATCATTAAATGGTGGTGAAGGGCAAGGTGGTGGGGGGGGGTGGTGGTGGGCCAAGTGGTGGGGATGTGTGGTGGTAGTGGGCCTGGTGGTGGGGATGTGTGGTGGTGGTGGCCCTGGTGGTGGGGATGTGTGGTGGTGGTGGGCCAGGTGGTGGGGATGTGTGGTGGTGGTGGGCCTGGTGGTGGGCCTGGTGGTGGTGGGCCTGGTGGTGGGGATGTGTGGTGGTGGTGGGCCTGGTGGTGGGGATGTGTGGTGGTGGTGGGCCTGGTGGTGGGGATGTGTGGTGGTGGTGGGGATGTGTGGTAGTGGTGGGCCTGGTGGTGGAGATGTGTGGTGGTGGTGGGCCTGGTGGCCAGGTAGTGTACTCACCTAGTTGTGCTTGCGTGGCTCCAGCTTCGGCTCTTTGGTCCCCACTTC
Source organism: Procambarus clarkii (assembly GCF_040958095.1). Lineage (NCBI taxonomy): Eukaryota > Metazoa > Arthropoda > Malacostraca > Decapoda > Cambaridae > Procambarus > Procambarus clarkii. The sequence goes on from NC_091181.1 coordinate 23,709,585, forward strand.
TCAACTGTCAATCAACAGGTGTACATATTCCTGAGCCTATTGGGCTCTAGAATATCTACATTGGAAACTGTGAATGAAGTCAGCCTCCACCACATCACTTTGTAATATATTCCATTTAGTACTACTACTCTGATTCCTTAAAAAAAATCTTTCTAATGACTTTATGCTCATTTGGGCACTCAATTTCCACCTGTGTCCTCTAGCCGTGTGCCCCTTGTGTTAAATAAACTGACTTTGTCTACCCTATCAATCCCTTTGAGAGTCTTTTATGGTGATCATGTCTCTCCTAACTATCCTGTCTTCCACCGACGGGAGGATTAATTCCTGTAGTCTCTCCTCATAGTTCATACCCCTCATTTCGGGCCCTAGTCTGGTGGCAAACCTCTGAACCTTCTCTAATTTAGTTTTATGCTTGACGAGATATTGGCCCAATGCTGGAGCTGCATACTCCAGGATTGGTCTGACATGCGTGGTATACAAGGTTCTGAATGATTCCTTACACAAGTTTCTAAAGACCATTCATATGTTGATGTTACGACCCTGGGTTCTCCAGTGGAAACCAGAGGTCAAAATTGAGCTATTAAACTTTCTGGTAGTACAGTTAGGTGCATCACTAGCGGCAATTGTTTGTATCTTCCCTGCCAGACGTAAGACTATTGTTGTTTCTCAAAGAGCATTTAAAGACTGAGCTGGGGGTGATTATTAAATAATAACATAGGCACCAACTTTGCTTACTAATACTTTCTAATCATTTGTAAAGTAACAATACATTGCATAGGGGAAGATCTTTAATGTGCTTAGCTGCACGATCAATTAGGCTCCTTCCGGCACCACGACATGAGGGAGGCCAGGTGGTCGCGAGGAGCTCGCTCTTCTCGGGCTGGTGTCGTGCGGATAAGACCTACTCTGTGGCTGCACCCCTACTCTTCTCCCTACTCCTCTTACTTATTTCCCTTACCTGAAGTTCCTGTATCCTTAAGTTAAGTACGGGGCATTATTAAGTGTACCTACTCTGGTAGTAACGATTGGTGAGACCTGGGGGTAGTATTTGCCAGTGTTTTGGGTACCCCTAAGTGTTGTGTTTTGTATTAGGGTCCCACGTGGTTTCCCTACCCTAAGCTGCATCCAGCTTCAGTGCTTATCCAGTAGTACTTTATCCTAGCTTGTTATTAGTGTAAACCTTGTATCCTGCCTACGTGGACCAAGGCTTTTAACGTAAGATAGTGTGGTAAAGTTATTATTATTATTGTAATTGGTGTGAGTGTATATGGGGGGTTGTTAAGGGGTTAATAAATAAGTACATGAATTACAGAGTATCTCTTCTTCCAGTGTGGGAGCGCATTGATCAACCCTTAGACTAACATATATGGTCTAGTAGCAAGTTATTACTACTGTGGATAGTTTATTTTGGGGGCCGGGCCTTTTAGCTCTCCCATATTTGATACTCTTGTCTTCTAACTACTCTTACCCCTTAATAGTACCAGTACCCCATAGAAGCCCCACTCATCTATTTTTATAACAAGTGGTTGGCCAGTCCGGGATGAACATTATAAGTGTAAAAAATTAGATTCTTGAGTGCCAAAATTAAAATTTTTTGTTTTCCGCAGAACGGTTGTGTGCTAGCCTAGGGTCCAGCTCATCTAGCAAAGGACATTCTTGCACTGACTGGTCACCCAGCTGGATCCCTTCACGATTAAGGTTAGTGTGGCCTTGTGTTAGGGGCCGTGCAAATTTTTGTTTTTTTCCAATTTTTATTTTTTAATTTTTTCTTTGGCTGGGAGCTAAAATTATTAGTGATGTCTTCTGAAATGCAGAAACTGGCAAGGGAGCCTTCAGTGGTAGAGATAAAGAAACTTAAAAAGTCTAATTTAGTGTTGTTAGGCCAGGAATTTGGCCTAGAATTAAATGACGCGGATAAAAAGTGGACTTTGGTGAATGAAATATTACAACATTGTATTGATGAAGAACTATTGGCAAGTGATACACCTTTATGCCAGCCTAGCCAAGCAGAAAGTGCAACTCATAGGGATAGAGAATTAGCTTTAGAGTTAGCAAAAATAAAATTAGAGGAGCAAAGACTCAAAACCGAGGAGGCTAGAATTAGAGCGAATGCCACTGGACCTCCACCTGCCGGGGATTCAAACCCCCAGGCATTATGAGAAAAAGCATAATTTGCCTGAATTTTCCGAGTCTGACCCCGAAAGGTTTTTCATCCATTTTCAGAGATTGGCCACGTCCATGAACTGGCCAAAGGAAGAGTGGGTGAAAATCCTACAGGGAAGACTTAGGGGTAAAGCACAAGATATTTTCATAAACATGCCTGACGACGAGTGTTTCGAATATGATAAAGTCAGGGAATGTATTTTGCGGGCATATGAAATTACTCCTGAAGCTCACCGCCAAGTTTATCGTAACCTTAGGCCTACTCACAACCAACCGCTCACTGAATTTGTGAATGATCAAATTCGATTGTTTGATAGATGGATTCGCTCGGCAAAAGCCGAAACATACGAGGCTCTCAGGAACTTAATTTTAATGGAGCATTTTATAGATATTATGCCAGAGAATGTTTCACAGTACATTAAAGGAAGGATAGAGTTAAATTCTAAAATAGGGGATTTGGCCAAGTTGGCAGAAAACTACCAATTGGCGGGCAAAAGGCCCAATAAAAATAATTATACCCCACAGAGTAGCAAAACTTATACCCACAGCCAGTCCAGACCAGCTCATTCTAACCCTTTACCTAATGCACCTTCTGTTTCAGACATAACTAACCCTGTTAAAGTGTCTAGCCCAACGGCACCTAAAGGTGAACTGAAGGGTAATTCTGTTAGTAATGTCTCTTCTCCCCGACGTTTTTGTGGTCACTGTAATCGTTCAAACCACAATATTAGCCGTTGTTGGCAACTGTACCCAGAAAAAAGACCCAATGCTCTAGTTGTGACACAGGGCTTGAGGCCTTCGGAAGGGTTAGGGAGTAAAACCTCCAACCCACAGTGGTTGGACTTGCTTACCCCATTCTTATCGAAAGGGAGACTACTTTTGTCTGAGGGTTCTTCCTGGAAGGACGTGGTGATCTTCCGAGACACCGGTGCCATCCAGACTTTAATTTTAGAGAGTGCATTGCAAGGTGCCAACACTCTCGACACTGGAGAGGTGGTACTGGTCGAGGGTGTCACTAGTGATACTCGGGCAGTACCCCTCCATAAGGTTACCCTGGAATCTGATTTCCACAAGGGTGTTTGTACAGTCGGAGTCACTTCATACCTACCTTTCCCTAATGTTGATGTAATAGTTGGTAATGATTTAGCAGGGGATAAGGTAGGGGACTCCAGACTGCCTATTATGTTGCCTACCCCTAAGGTTTGCCTGGATCCACCCGCCGCAGAGGATAATGTTGTGTACCCTGCGTGCGCGGTGACCAGGTCTATGGGACTTAAATGTAAGGGCAGCCCTGTGCTTGCCAAGGTGGTAAATCCCGAGGACACAAGGAACTTTCCGAGTGGTGAAAACCAAGTGGACCTCGCGGACACATTCATGGCCCGACTCGATGACGTGGCCGAGGACATTGTGGAGAGCCTGCCACCACCATCTACCGAGAGTAGTGGGGAGGTGGAGGAGAACACTGTTGAGCCTCGGCCAATGGCATCTGACCAAGGCCTAGATGCCTCCTTGAGTGAGTTACAGAAAGCTGACCCCACTCTTGCAGATTGTCATGAAACAGCCGTCTCTATGGAGGAAATTGTAGACGCAGCAACTGGGTACTACTACAATGATCGGATTTTGATGAGAAAATGGAGACCACAGAGTGCTCCCTTGTCAAATGAGTGGGAGGTAGTCCACCAGGTTATGTTGCCGACCTGCTATAGAGAAAGAGTTTTGGCAGCTGCTCATGATGATCCTATGGGGGGACATCAAGGTATTAATATTACGTATCACAAAATTTTAAAGTATTTTTTCTGGCCCAAGCTGAAAAGCGATGTGGCAAAATTTTGTAATGCGTGTGTTGTTTGTCAACTGGTTGGGAAACCAAACCAGACTCCACCTAAAGCTCCTCTAAGGCCTATTGTCGTGCCAGAGGAACCATTTTCTCATGTGGTAATGGACTGTGTTGGACCATTACCTAGAACTAAGTCTGGTAATATTTACCTAATCACGATGATGTGTATCACTACTCGTTACCCAGAGGCTTTTGCTGTAAGGAACATCCGAGCAAAAACTGTTGTTGCTCGTATGTTGCAATTTTTTTCCACTTTTGGACTGCCTCGGGTTGTGCAAACTGACAATGGTACTAATTTTAAGTCTGGTGTTTTTGAGCAATTTTGTAAGGAACATGGAATAACTCATAAGGTTTCCAGCCCATACCATCCACAGAGTCAGGGGGTAATTGAACGTTTCCATCTAACTCTGAAGCAGATGTTGAAGACATCGTGCGAGAGTTCCCACACCTTCTGGGATGAGAATTTACCGTATGTTTTGTTTGCGGCTAGAGAGGGATTACAAAGTTCACTGGGCTGTTCTCCTTTTGAGTTAGTCTTTGGCCATAAAGTTCGTGGACCCTTGCAAATGTTACAGGAGAATCTGTTAGGGAACGTAACGTTAACCGAAGGTTCGGCTTTCTTTGCGCAACACCACCAGAGACTCAAGGACTGCAAGGCGGCTGCATTTAAGTATCTTGGCAAGGCCCAAGAAAAGATGAAAGAACGTAACGATGCTAAATCTAAGTTACGGGTATTTCAGCCTGGCGACCCTGTCCTGGTATTAAAGCCTTGACTAGGGAACACTATGTCCCACAAGTACGAAGGCCCCTACATTGTGACAGAAAAGACTGGGGACCTCACGTACAAAGTGAGGCACTCTGACAAACGTAACCAGGTAATGCTCATACATGTAAATCGACTGAAGAAGTTCCAGGGCCCCAGGCCCATTGCACTAACCAATGTTTCCATTTCCAGTGAGAGAGGGGATGATTGTTCTGGGGACCCAACTAATCTCATTTTCAATAATTCTAGTTCTGTGAATGCTGTGGAGGAACTGTCCCATTTGCAGATGGCCCAACGTGAAGAGGTGCAGTCGTTGGTTGATGAATTCTCCAGTCTGTTCGGGGAGGTCCCGACCCAGACTGATGCCATTTGCCATGATGTCGAGTTGACGGACTACACTCCCATTCGCCTTCAACCCTATCGGATGAGTCCAGAAAAGAAGGCCATCGTACAGAAGGAGGTCGACTTCTTGCTCCAGCACGGCCTCATCCGGCCGAGCCAGGGCTCTTGGTGCTCGCCCTGCCTTTTGGTCCCCAAACCAGACGGCTCCTGGCGATTATGCACCGACTATCGGCAGCTCAACAAGGTGACCATTGTGGATGCCTATCCGCTGCCCCTCCTCGAGGACTGCATCGACGAATTGGGAAATGCCAAGTACGTTTCGAAATTCGACCTCTCGAGGGGGTATTATCAAATCCCACTCACTGAACGTGCTAAACAGCTAACGGCGTTTGTGACACCCGAGGGTGTTTTTGAGTATCAAGTGTTACCGTTCGGCTTGCGTAATGCCCCTGCCACGTTCCAGAGACTCATGAACTCTCTACTCGCTAAGGTGCCAAATTGTCGGGCGTATTTAGATGATATCGTGCTGTTTGACAGTAATTGGGCTGACCACATAGCTAGGTTACGCCAGTTGTTTGCCATCTTGAAAAGGGCAAATCTTACCTTAAATGCTAAAAAGTGTCATTTTGGCCAAGGCACAGTGACGTACCTCGGTTATGAAGTGGGCCAAGGAAAAGTGTTACCTCGGCAAGATAAAATCAGTGCCATTCTGGAGTATCCAGTACTAAAGTCTAAAAAGGACGTTCAAAGATTTATCGGTATGTGTGCGTACTATCGACGTTTTTGTCAGAACTTTTCCAGTGTTGCCACTCCTCTCACAGACTTGTTGCGGAAAGCCGTTAAATTTAAGTGGTCATCAGACTGTGCAGAGGCATTTAAAAAATTTGAAATTGATCTTAGCTTCCGCCTCAGTGCTTGCTAGTCCAAGGTTCGACCGACCGTTTAAAATTCATGTTGACGCGTCTGACTCGGGTGCTGGTGCAGTGTTGTTGCAAACTGGGGATGATCAGGTGGAACACCCAGTATATTATTACTCTGTGAAATTCGACAAGGCGCAACGCAATTATTCAGTGGTAGAAAAAGAGGCGTTGGCGCTAGTGTTAACATGTAAAAAGTTCGAAGTTTACCTCACAGGTAATATAGTGGAAGTGTACACGGACCATAATCCACTAGTCTTCCTGATTCAGATGAAGGGTAAGAATAAACGCATCCTCAGGTGGGCGTTGTACCTACAGGACTTCAATCTTTCCATTACCCACCTACCGGGCAGACTCAATGTGATAGCCGACGCTCTGTCCCGGTTGCCTGAATAACATTCATCTGAGCCACAGAAAGCCATTTACCAACTGTCATGCTTTAGTTAATTTTTTTTAGGTTCTCCTGTGACATTAAATATTCCGTGTCCAATTTATTTACTTCCCTGTTCTTTTATTTTTTTGTGTATGTTTTTTTTCTTTCAGAGAACTCCTTTGTATTTTTTTTTTTTTGCAGAGAAATTGTTTTTGATTGATTTTTTGTTTTTGTCATATGTTTTTCTTTTTATTCTCTGTATACTCTTACAAAAAAAATATGACTACTATTCTAGTAGTCACATTTTTTTTTCTCCGAAGGGGGGAGGAGTGTTACGACCCTGGGTTCTCCAGTGGAAACCAGAGGTCAAAATTGAGCTATTAAACTTTCTGGTAGTACAGTTAGGTGCATCACTAGCGGCAATTGTTTGTATCTTCCCTGCCAGACGTAAGACTATTGTTGTTTCTCAAAGAGCATTTAAAGACTGAGCTGGGGGTTGATTATTAAATAATAACATAGGCACCAACTTTGCTTACTAATACTTTCTAATCATTTGTAAAGTAACAATACATTGCATAGGGGAAGATCTTTAATGTGCTTAGCTGCACGATCAATTAGGCTCCTTCCGGCACCACGACATGAGGGAGGCCAGGTGGTCGCGAGGAGCTCGCTCTTCTCGGGCTGGTGTCGTGCGGATAAGACCTACTCTGTGGCTGCACCCCTACTCTTCTCCCTTCTCCTCTTACTTATTTCCCTTACCTGAAGTTCCTGTATCCTTAAGTTAAGTACGGGGCATTATTAAGTGTACCTACTCTGATAGTAACGATTGGTGAGACCTGGGGGTAGTATTTGCCAGTGTTTTGGGTACCCCTAAGTGTTGTGTTTTGTATTAGGGTCCCACGTGGTTTCCCTACCCTAAGCTGCATCCAGCTTCAGTGCTTATCCAGTAGTACTTTACCCTAGCTTGTTATTAGTGTAAACCTTGTATCCTGCCTACGTGGACCAAGGCTTTTAACGTAAGATAGTGTGGTAAAGTTATTATTATTATTGTTATTGGTGTGAGTGTATATGGGGGGTTGTTAAGGGGTTAATAAATAAGTACATGAATTACAGAGTATCTCTTCTTCCAGTGTGGGAGCGCATTGATCAACCCTTAGACTAACATATATGGTCTAGTAGCAAGTTATTACTACTGTGGATAGTTTATTTTGGGGGCCGGGCCTTTTAGCTCTCCCATATTTGATACTCTTGTCTTCTAACTACTCTTACCCCTTAATAGTACCAGAACCCCATAGAAGCCCCACTCATCTATTTTTATAACAGTTGACTAACCTGGCATTTGCCGCTGGTGTTATCCTCTTGATGTTATCCTCATTGTTATTCTATGTGTACTGTCCTCACCCATTTTAAGTTTCATCACCTGTTCTTTCACTGGTGTTTTCCTCCTGATGTGACTGTGGAGCAGTTTTGGTTTGGTCTTGGCTTCGTTTGCCATATTATGTTCACACTGTCTCTCTGCTTCTCTTCTCACACTGACATACTCATTCCTGGCTCTCTGTTATCTCTCTTGGCTTTCTGCTGTTCTGTAATTTCGGAAGTTCATCCACGCCCTTTTGTTCCTATCCTTTGCTTCCATGCATGCCTTACTAAACCATGGATTCCTCTTTTGCTTCTCATTTTTTTCTTTTGGGACGGGATAATCTTGTTTACTGCCTCCTGACACTTTGGGTGACATAGTCCATCATGTCTTGTACGATTTTAATTCTGAGATCTGTGTCCCCATGGTATTTCTCTTAGAAATTTTCTTATCTCCTCATAATTTCTCTTTCGATATGCCAGCCTCTTCTTTTCTAGTTCTTTTTTGGGGGAGATTATTGCTTTCTCTACCGGGTACGCATATATCAATACACTGTGATCGCTCATTCCCAATGGGGCTTCCAACTTAACTTCCATTATATCCGAGTCATTCAGTGTGAATATCAGTGTGAGGTTGATGTTGGGCGTGGTGGTGGGGATGTGGAGTGGTGGTGTGTTAGGAGGTGGGGGATGTGTGGTGCTGGTGATGGTGGTGGTGAAGGGTCTAGTGGTTGGGATGTGTAGGTGTGGTGAACAGCTAAGTTATGGGGATGTGTTGTAACACGGGTTCGGGTTCCTCTCTCTTTACTTCCTTCTTTCTACTCCCTCTACCCGTATTCTTACTTTTATTTCTAAACCAAGGGACTCCAAAACTTTTAACAAAGCCAACTCCACGCCACGTGGTCCTAAGACGATTGACCGACTTAGGATTCTACACCCAGTATGACGTGACCTAAGCTCTGAACAAAACCCTAGAGTCACCTCTGCTGCCACCACCAGACCAGTAATACAAGAGCAATGATCGAGGTCTGGATCGATCACGCTAATTAATCAACCTAGGGGCTTGATCCCCACTATAAACGATGACCTTGAGTGTGGAATAAATTACACGGTAATGATAATTCCGATTCGATGTTAGAATCGGCGCCCAATGCAACTCTGCCTCGTGTGGACCACGTGACCAGGACAAGTATACACATAAAACACATGGAAACAATAAAATGCAAATTAATAACAAATTTAATTTATTAAAAGAAAACTAAAACAAAATCTAAATGTGTTCACTCCCTATCACTTTAACACTCCCTACTTGACCTGAGTGGCAAATGAGAAGACTATTTCTATAATTAACAATAGCAACTATACCTTGGGCGACCAGCTAGATGTCTTGGGGAGAGGTAAGATGTTTGACCTCTCCTAGCTGCTTCCGTGACCACACTGATTTTTTTCTTGTCTGGACTACCCCAGACAGAGTATTGTATTGTTCCGCATCGCTTACCCAGTTACTTTAGCAAGGTTAAGTTATAACAATTAAACTCTGTTGTACTTAATTGATCCAGACTGGTTGAATTATTTTACTGAATTAAATTACAAACATCTAACGGCAGAGCTGTTCCCGATCACAAAAATGGTTATTAAAACTTTGAGAAATATTAGACCTGTCAACCCCTGATGACCTATGACCGCCGGTCACTCCGCCTCAAAAGTTAGATCTGATTCGTGACGTCACTGATGGTGACTTAAACTCAATAATTAGAATACTCTTGATATTGTATCCAGTACTATTATACAATACAATTTTAATGCAAAATGAATAAAGGCTAATTTTCTCTAAATTACTGAATACTATAGGATGATTCATTTACGCAGATATGAACAAAGCGTCGGTTATTTCCACCGCGAATTCCCCTGGGGGTCAGGTCACCATGCGGCTCAGCTTCCCATTCTCTTTTGTCGATAAACCACTCTGGATAATTCTTACAACAGCCTAGTTTGTTACAACCCCCCCGCACAAGCACTTAGTAAACCTTGTTAATTTGTTAAAATTCACGAGGTTTAGTATCCAAACCCACAATTCAACTCATGCCACAAACAAAAGCTAACCTAACTAATACAATTTGACACATAATAGTCCAACATCATAATGAACATGTTCATATTTCATAAATTTCTCAGCTGTCAACTGACAGCAATCCTCCAATATCAGGAAACATACATCCTACCCTTACTGACATAGCTAAATAACATGTCCCTACTCTACCATCAAAAACTAGCTATTAAACTCTCTTGGCTCTTCACTAGCCAAGTCCATGTGTCCTCTAGAGCCGGCCACACCGTGCTCAAACAAACATTAAAGTTATAAGTTCAGACTGAACTTTCAGTCATCCGGGAGCGTACTACGGAACTATCAGTTCACATCCGTGTACTAACCACTCCCCATCAAGGAACACACCTAACGTTTATTACATGTATCTAAAATAAAAAAAATTCCTATACTATATCACAGGTTTCAGCTGACTGTACAGCCAAGTGTTCTCACTCACTAGAAGTGTCAATGTTTATATTGGTCCGCCTCTCCTGTGTTCAAACATTCTGAAAAAAAAATAGCACAACATAATTTTCCATAACCGTTTGTTCTGGGCTGAGACAATTACACAGGGGCTTCGATTTTGATTACTGACCAATTTATAGAGTAAAATTCATATATTATACCAGAATTATTATTTTAAATCTGTTTTTCAACATTTATAAAGTATTGTGATTCTAACTCTGTTTTTCAACATTTAAACAAAAGTGTCCAGATGTTCTTTACACAGATGTTCAGAGCCAACTTTGTTGTTTGTATCAATTGTTCATATTGAGTAATCGACAAAAAAAAATCGACGCTGCTGGATGCTGAATGTAGTCGCTGACGATGACGGTGTCGATCTTGCTTCTCCCCATGTGTAGACATCAATACCTGGTCCTCTTGTACTCCCATCCGGTACTCCTGAATGACGACAGAGTGTAGTAGAGCTGAGTGCCAAGTGACAGCTGTAGAATACTGTTACTTCGGCCATTAATCTTGCTCTCGACAGTCCACACGCCTTCGTATCAATCACAGTTCACACGGTAGTCTTGATGTTAAACTTGTCGCAGATGACCACAGCAGAGCAGAACTGGATGTACCAACGGTGTCTCTTAGCAGGAGTGATGTTAGAAGGTCGTAGAGGCGGGTTGCTTGTTTGCAGAACAGGTGAATCTCGTCTTCCATCATTGCTCACGTCATCTCAGGCGTTTCTTGATGTCACCAGGTTACTAGGCCGTAAACACCAACTGTGTATACCCTCGTACCGCCGACTTTAGGCCAAAGGAGACAATTTTGCGACCTTCTATTGGCGAGTCCCGGTACTCTGTAGGGAAACCGTGCCTTCCACCTGTGACCGCCTTACTTCCGCTTTCTTGTTACTTCAGATGACGTAATCATTAATCTTCCGGCGAAATTCTTGAGTACTGCTACGCGCTTTCCATTTCTTGACCTCTCCTCCAACACTGCTGGAATGACTGCAGTCTTGATGACGCAGCAGGTGGGTATTGGTGATCTCGAGACAGCTACCCCGGCGTTGTATGGCACCTCCGGTGACTGCTATAATGTGGACAGCTCGCTGGCCCTGACAACCTCGTTAGTGACGTGAGGCGTCGGCCGGGTGACTCTTGGATAGTCACTCATCCCCAAAGTAACTGATGTATGGGTTACTGGGTCTGGTGGGGGGAGGGCTTTGTGTAACGTGCCTCCCCCCTCGGTCTTTACAGACAAGGGTTCACGTGTGGCTGGAACAACTGGGTCGGTGTACCAATCAGACCTGGGAACAGACAGACACAACACAGCGGAAGCATAGATATACTCTGGGTTTGGTGGAGGTGGAACCCCAGAGCACGGTAAAAGTTGCTACCTGAGTCAAGTATAGACATAGTACATCTCATTGCCTTTACAGGAAAATCTAATGAATACTAAATTATACTAACTAAGGAAGTTACATTACTGTATAGCGCGAGATCTCGTCACCATAGGGTGGCGAGACTGCACCTGACTACTGATGAGCGATGACAGAGGGTCATCCTCATCTTCTGACTCGTCGGTGAAGCCATGAGTCAGCACTTTCTGAGTCAGGAACTAGACCCGCTGAAGGCAGTTCTAATTCCTCTCTAGCATGATAATGTTTCAATTTATTTACGTGAATTGTCCTTTCCACCTGGTCCTCGAACACTCCTTTTATAACAAGATTAACCGGCCCCGCCCTTTTAATTACTCTATAGGGTCCTCGCCACCTCGGAGCTAGTTTCCTGCTCTGATTGGCGGGCGCAGCCTCATTCACTCTCAATACGAGGCTTCCTTCCTTCAACTCAAGAGGGCGCACTTTCTTGTCATAAAAATGAGCATACCGAGTCCGTGCCTTCTTGGACGCTTCAGCTGCAATATTCCATGCATTTCTCATTTTACCAAGGACCTCTGAAGGATAGTCCTCCCCGTATGCAACATTATGTCTGTTAAGCAGACCTGAGGGGAAATTGCATGAATTACCAGTAAACAAATGAAGTGGTTGGGTGTTAATTGATTGGTGGATGGCAGTATTCAAGGCGAACTGAACATAGGGTAGGTGTTCATCCCAGGTGTTTGCATCATGTTCAGCAAGGATTGCAAGCATATCCTTGACTGAACGATTAGTCCGTTCCGTCATTCCGTTTGCCTGTGGGTGGTAGGCCGTTGTAAAAGCCGAAGTTGTCTCTAAAATCTTACAAACTTCTCTAAATATATTCCCATTGAATTCTTGACCCCGGTCAGAGACTAAAACTTTAGGAGGTCCGAATACAGTAACGAACCTACGCAAGAACGCATCTGCAACCGTACGAGAATCCTTCTGAGGTAATGCAACTAGTGTAGTGTATCTAGACAGATGGTCAACTAGCACCAACACGTATCTGTTACCCGCATGACTGTGGTGTAAATCAATCAGATCGGCCCCCACGCGATCTAACGGTTCACGAATTTCAGGAAATTCCTGAAGTGGGGCTTGTACCTTAAGGGTACCTTTCCTCCTCTGGCAACGAGGGCACGACTTCACGAAATTGATTACCTCAGAAAGTAATCCTGGAAAATAAAATAGAGACTTTGCTTTTAAGTGGGTTTTAAAGATCCCCGGATGCCCTGCAATTTTTGAAGCATGTGCAAGCTTTAACGCTGATGACCGCAACGCGTCCGGAATAACGAGTTGAAATACTGCCCTATCATTCTGGCTATTAACATAATACAGGACGCCCTGTTTCATCTCAAAATCATGTATAGGTAAATTCTTTTTCTTTTTGGGGTATTTTCCTCCCTCTAAATACTCAATAATCTCTTTCCATCTCGGCTCGTTCATCTGGTATTCTCTCATTTTATCCGATGGAATGGTTTCAATATTTTCATTAATCTGCATTGCCGCTATATTTCTACTTAGCGTATCTGGCACAACATGTGCTGGACCAGGCTTGTACAAGATCTGGAATGAGTGGGCCGAAAGTTCGTGAGACCAGCGTGACATTCGTGGGCATTTCGTTCGCTTTTTAAATATGTGTGTTAACGCTCGATGGTCTGTGTAGATTACAAAATGCCGCTGAAATAGGTAAGGCTCGAAATACCTAACTGATTCTACTACTGCCAGTGCCTCCCGATCCGTAGCTGAATAACGAACTTCAGGTCCTTTGACCTTCCTACTGAAATAGGCTACTGGATGGGGTAAATTATCTGCGTCTCGCTGAATTAAGCACCCGCCAATAGCAATACCGCTGGCGTCAGTGTGCACTTCCCACTCTTTATCAAAATCAGGAATAGCCAATACCGGTGTCGTGATTAGTTGGTCTTTCAGTTTGCGATAGGCCTCGTCATGTTCTGATTTCCACACAAACTTCGCATTTTTCTTTGTCAGATCAGTCAGGGGTGCTGAAATGCCAGCGAAACCTTCAATGTGACGACGAAAATATCCGGCCGCCCCCAAAAACCTACGCACGTCCTTTGCTGTCCTTGGAGTAGGCATGTCAGCAATGGCGCGGCAAGAATCTGGGTCAGGTCGGATACCGTCTGGGCACACCTGGAACCCCAGAAATTTGAATTTCTGAGCCGCCAGGGTGCACTTCTGAACATTCAGCCTGAAACCTGCCTGATCTAACAACTTCAAAGTCTCAGTCAAGTCCTGTAGGTGTTCCTCAAACGTCCTGGAATATATCACAACATCATCCAGGTACGCTAAAGAATGCCTACCCAGTACCGGACTAAGGATAAAGTTGATGGCCCTCTGAAACGACGAAGGCGCTGTCTTCAAACCAAACGGCATCCTACGGAATTGATAAGTGTGCCTACCATCCGAGAATGCTGTTTTTTCCCTATCTTGTTCTGCCACCGGAATCGCCCAATACGCCGATTTTGCGTCAAGAGTTGAGAAATATTTAGCAGCACCAAATTGATCTATTATCTCCTGTATTCGGGGCAACGGATACACATCACCCTTAGTTAATTCGTTCACCTTCCGGTAGTCAACACAGAAACGATAACTACCGTCCGGTTTCCGAACTAGCACAACAGGAGAGAGCCATGGTGACGTACTAGGCTCTATCACGCCCTGTCTCAACATTTTCTGGCACTCCTCCCTGATAATGTTCTTTGCCTGTTCCGGCAACCTCCACTGTCTTGTGTACACAGGCAAATGCTCACCAGTTGGAATGGTGTGCTCGATCTTATCAAGGAGACCAATCTGGTCATCCTCTGTCGCAAACAATTTCGGGAATTTTCGTAAAACTCCTCTCAGTGCCTTCCTATCTGCCTGTGCAACATGTTGCAAATCAAGTGCTGAAATTAATTTTTCCACTTCCTCAACATTCTGTGCAACATTTCTCGTCTCGTATTGTACTTTGGATGGTGTTTTAGTATTCAACATATTCAGTGCACTACATTGTGCAGTGACGGCTGGCGTCTCAGCTGACTCATGGTGAAAGATTTCTGTGTCCTCCACCATGGTTCCCTGAGATACCCTATCACCTGCCCTGAAGCGAAAAGTCTTATGTGAAAGATTGACAACTGGAATGAGTGCACCTTTATCGAGCACTACAACTAAGTGATGAGGAATTAATAAACTATCACATCTCCCAGCCACCTGAAGGGTGGTACCTGGTTGTATGTGACGTCCCACGGCTACTTTAATAAATTTAACAGAATGTGGTGGGCAACTCTGTTTGGTCAATGCATGCAATGCGCATGACCTCTTAACTGTGTCTGGAAGAGACTTAAAAATCAATTTTGGATAGTGCGCATTATATTTCAGCTTCCTCTTAATTGAAGCTACAACTGGGGGATGGTCGATCATCTCCACAGGGTAGGAAGTCTGTCCCAACTGCAACCTGCAGTTCCTAGCCCCTTTTTGAGCAGACAAGGAATAATCAAATCGCGACAGAAAATCAGTTCCCATTAAGATGTGACCAGGAAAATCAAGGTTCTCTACGATCGTACATGTGTGAGGCTGCAATTCCCCATCAATCTCAAAATTAACTGTACCTTGACCTACGATCTCAATCTTTTCCCCATTGACTGCTGTTAATGTCTTTGCGCAACGTTGAAGACGCGCATACTTAAAATTGCTGAAGGCTGACTTTTTAATTACTGTTGCCTGGCTTCCTGTATCAACAAAAGCTGTCAATCTCACACCTTCCACTTTCACCTCAAACGTAGGCCTACCATCACTAGGAGCCTGCTTTCATGCTTTCGTAGGAGTGACTTCGCAATCCCTCTGTATATGCCCGCGCTTCCAGCAGGAGTAACACCTCCGCGGATCTCTGTTGGTACCCCGCGCAGGGTGGCTCGAACTTGCAGCTGAGGGCTGCTTCCCGCCTGATGAACCCGCGCCACAGTTCTTCGGCTTGGCTCCCTCGCCTTTACTTAACGCCTCTACGTATGGCGACAACTGAGTGCCCGGCGTCTCCGTGCGCATCTGCCTGTCTAAGGCTGTGGCGGCCTGGGGTTGGGGTGTGGATGGAGGTTGGGGTTGAGGTATGGTGTGGGTGACCTCGGGTTGGGGTGTGGATTGAGGTTGAGGTTGAGGTATGGTGTGGGTGACCTCAGGCTGGGGTGTGGATTGAGGTTGGGGTTGAGGTATGGTGTGGGTGACCTCAGGCTGGGGTGTGGATTGAGGTTGGGGTGGGTATGGGGTGGCCTGGGGCTGGAATGGGTATGGGTATGGGGTGGCCTGGGGTTGGAATGGGTATGGGTATGGGGTGGCCTGGGGTTGGAATGGGTATGGGTATGGGGTGGCCTGGGGTTGGAATGGATATGGGTATGGGGTGGCCTGGGGTTGGAATGGGTATGGGTATGGGGTGGCCTGGGGTTGGAATGGATATGGGTATGGGGTGGCCTGGGGTTGGAATGGGTATGGGTATGGGGTGGCCTGGGGTTGGAATGGGTATGGAGTGGCCTGGGGTTGGGGGAAGGGTTGGTATGGGAATTGAGGATGGGGTTGGGGTTGTTGTAGTGACGGATGAGGTGTACCTAGGTGGTCCCCAGTGGTGTCGGAAGAGGTGCTGTCCTCTACATTTCCACTTCCACTCCCACTGGTCCCCACTGACTGGTAATTATCTGGGTTAAACATTTTCTGTGATTCCTTGTGTGCCACGTCTCTTCTAAACTACCCTTTAGTACACCCTCGACCCGGACTCACTACAACCGTGATCTTACACAAATAAAAAAAAATCACAACTCTTTTCTAAGAGAAAACTACTAAATTCCCAAAATAGGAAATACAACGATTTATCGAGAGAATCGCTGAAGTGAATCCAATGAATGAGTGTCTGCCCCGCACTCGTGTCTGCCCGTGAATATCCCGCAGTTCTCTTGCTGAAACCTAAGTCCTTTACGTTAAAAAAATTAAAGAATCTAATTTATATAAAACAATTTAAATGATAACGCAACTAACGCGCAGCACTCGTGATGGATTAATAAAGAATATTTACTGTACTTGAATACTAAACGCGCTTGAAGTGAGCAGCGTGGCCACTGATGACTGATGGAGCGGGACCAGCTGCGCTGAAAAAAAACTAAGTCCCGCGCTTTTTCGCTTAAACGCTGAAAAATCAAAATTTTTGTTCTGAAGGAAAATAACTAGTTTTACGTTAATAAACCGCTCTAGCGATTAATATAGACACCCAGGACCTATAAATGCTTACTAAAAATTGAATTTTTATCAAAAACTACGTTTTTACTCAATTGCTGGACTCTGCCAATTTTCCTGACTCCGAGGGAAAAAAATTTCTATCACCCCAAATATCACAAAACTCCTTTAATTCACAAAAATTTGGGTTTCTCGTTCCCAGATATAAATACGTTATTATTTAATACTGACGTTGTATACAGAACAATACTGACACATCGGGCGGTTTCAACACTCACTAATTCGAATTTTCGTCAAAATCAGAGATTTTCACCTCAAATGGACTCTGACAAAATTACGACACGATTTTCTCGAAAAATAACTAAATTCGGCAAAAATGTAAATATCACTGTTTAATGTTTTACGAACAGAATTACGTCCCTTTCGCGCACTAGAGAGTAATACTGACCCTAGGATATACACAAAACATGAAAATTCGAATTTTTCGCCAAAAAGTCAGATTCTAGCCCAAGCTGGACTTAGAAAGTTTTCCACCTACGTTTCTACTGAAAACAGAATTCTAAGTCTACAAACACAATTCTACCGTCTTACTGGTAAAAACTAGAAACTATCACTCGCATCGACTGGAGAATCCTAATGACACCCAGATCATACACGTGACCCACGAATACAAATTAATTACAGTTAACGAGTTTCCGACATTGACTTAGCCGAAAACTTATCCCAAAATACTTAGACATATTCCACGGACAAATAACATTTACACGCAACTTTACTATCCCTTAAACTCCTTCACTTACTACAGTGACCGACCAATAGCCCTAAGTCCAGAGGATTAACAACACTCTAGCAACAACGCCTCTGACTTAGACTAATAGAACAGGGAATAACAAGACTTAACGTACGCACTTAGCCTAATATGCAAGAAAACGCTAAACACTTGGGAAAATTTTTTAACCGGGGATTGAATGTAAGGGAAAAAAAAATTAACTTCTAGAACAACGAAAATAAACGGAAATTACTTTATAAATTTAAGTATCCTTAATTCAAAAATGCACTCGACTTAAATCTTATAATTGTTCCTACCGGCTCGCCGTACCACACCTAGCCTAGAGGCCACACCATCTAGGTTCCAACAGATCGACACGCAGCTTTCAGCAACAATTATGACTAGGGACGACTCAACCTCCACTAAGTGTGCGATCACTTAGTTGTTGAATCGCTGCTAGGTAGGTTACTAGTCCGTCCCTCGGAGGCCGCAACGCCCTTCACGGATTACGTTTTTCCTAGCGTTTTGGGTCGTCTAATAACGCCCTCGGACTATCTACTGGCGTCCCACAGATATATCCGCCCCCGACAGCCCTCAAGGAACTGCTGTTGAGAGTATGGCGGCTCCCAACACCTCTGAATTAATTGCAATGGGTCGAGTATGGTACCCAGTCCAATCAACTCGGAGCGGTCTCCTTTTCAATAAAACTATTTTAACAGCCTAATCTTACTAACTAAACCTTAATCATATCAGCCCGCATGACTCAAGATTCGCCAATCCCCACTCAAACGCACTTGTGGGGCGCACTGCTAATCCGGGCCCGCGGCTGTCTCCTTAGCATTCGCGCACGTGTTCGAACGGCTAGACGCGTGAGCCTTTCAACAATTTCAAACAAAATTGTTGAAACCACCGCTGTGCACCATTGTAACACGGGTTCGGGTTCCTCTCTCTTTACTTCCTTCTTTCTACTCCCTCTACCCGTATTCTTACTTTTATTTCTAAACCAAGGGACTCCAAAACTTTTAACAAAGCCAACTCCACGCCACGTGGTCCTAAGACGATTGACCGACTTAGGATTCTACACCCAGTATGACGTGACCTAAGCTCTGAACAAAACCCTAGAGTCACCTCTGCTGCCACCACCAGACCAGTAATACAAGAGCAATGATCGAGGTCTGGATCGATCACGCTAATTAATCAACCTAGGGGCTTGATCCCCACTATAAACGATGACCTTGAGTGTGGAATAAATTACACGGTAATGATAATTCCGATTCGATGTTAGAATCGGCGCCCAATGCAACTCTGCCTCGTGTGGACCACGTGACCAGGACAAGTATACACATAAAACACATGGAAACAATAAAATGCAAATTAATAACAAATTTAATTTATTAAAAGAAAACTAAAACAAAATCTAAATGTGTTCACTCCCTATCACTTTAACACTCCCTACTTGACCTGAGTGGCAAATGAGAAGACTATTTCTATAATTAACAATAGCAACTATACCTTGGGCGACCAGCTAGATGTCTTGGGGAGAGGTAAGATGTTTGACCTCTCCTAGCTGCTTCCGTGACCACACTGATTTTTTTCTTGTCTGGACTACCCCAGACAGAGTATTGTATTGTTCCGCATCGCTTACCCAGTTACTTTAGCAAGGTTAAGTTATAACAATTAAACTCTGTTGTACTTAATTGATCCAGACTGGTTGAATTATTTTACTGAATTAAATTACAAACATCTAACGGCAGAGCTGTTCCCGATCACAAAAATGGTTATTAAAACTTTGAGAAATATTAGACCTGTCAACCCCTGATGACCTATGACCGCCGGTCACTCCGCCTCAAAAGTTAGATCTGATTCGTGACGTCACTGATGGTGACTTAAACTCAATAATTAGAATACTCTTGATATTGTATCCAGTACTATTATACAATACAATTTTAATGCAAAATGAATAAAGGCTAATTTTCTCTAAATTACTGAATACTATAGGATGATTCATTTACGCAGATATGAACAAAGCGTCGGTTATTTCCACCGCGAATTCCCCTGGGGGTCAGGTCACCATGCGGCTCAGCTTCCCATTCTCTTTTGTCGATAAACCACTCTGGATAATTCTTACAACAGCCTAGTTTGTTACAGTGTGGTGTGGTGAAGGGCCTGTTGATGGTGGTGTGAGGTGGTGGAGAGCCTAGTGGTGGAATTGTGTGGTGGTGGTTAAATGCCTGGTGGTTGGGTTGTGTACTCACCTAATTGTACTCACCTAATTGTGCTTGCGGGGGTTGAGCTTTGGCTCTTTGGTCCCGCCACTCAACTGTCAATCAACTGGTGTACAGATTCCTGAGCCTACTGGCCACTATCATATCTACATTTGAAACTGTGTATGGAGTCAGCCTCCAGTACATCACTGCCTAATGCATTCCACTTGTTAACTACTCTGACACTTAAAAAGTTCTTTCTAACGTTCCTGTGGCTCATTTGGGTACTCAGTTTCCACCTGTGTCCCCTTGTTTGCGTACAACCCGTGTTAAAAAGTGTTTCCTTATCTACCCTGTCATTTCCTCTGAGAATTTTGTAGGTAGTGATTATGTCTCCTCTTACTCTTATGTCTTCCAGTGTCGTGAGGTGCATTTCACGCAGCCTTTTCTCGTAACTCATGCCTCTTAGTTCTGGGACTAGCCTAGTGGTATACCTCTAAACTTTTTCCAGCTTCGTCTTGTGCTTGACAAGGTGCGGGCTCCATGCTGGGGCCGCCTCCTGTGTCCACCGCCTAGTTTCATGACCTAGCATTTACTCAGGTTGAATTTTAGTAGCCATTTGTTGGACCATTCATTCAGTCTGTCTAGGTCATCTTGTAGCCTCCTACTATCATCCTCTGTTTTAATCCTCCTCATAATTTTTGCATCATTAACAAACAATGAGAGGAACGCTTCTATACCCTCTGGGATATAATTTACATATATCAGAAACAGTATAGGTCCAAGCCCCTGCGGGACTCCTCTGGTGACGTCTCGCCAATGTGAGGCCTCACCCCTCACACTGACTCGCTGTCTTCTGTTGCTTAGTGTCTCCTTTATCCAATAGAATACCTTCCCTCTCACTCCTGCCTGCATTTCCAGCGTTTTCACTAGCCTCTTGTGTGGTACTGTGTCAAAGGCTTTCTGGCAATCCAAAAATATGCAGTCTGCCCACCTCACTCTTTCTTACCTGATTTTTGTTGCCTGGTCATAGAATTCAATTAATCTTGTGAGGCAGGACTTCCCATCCCTGAACCTATGTTGATGATGTGTTACAAAGTTCCTTCACTCCAGATGTTCCACAAGCTTTTTTCGCACAATCTTCTCCTTCAGCTTGCATGGTATGCAAGTTAGGGACACTGGCCTGTAGTTTAGTGCCTCTTGTGTATCCCCTTTGTATATCAGGATATAGTTGATTTTTGGAAGCAATTACCGCGTAACGTGGTGGAAGTGTGGTCCTTCGATTGTTTCAAGAGTGGATTGGATATGTATATGAGTGGGATTGGGTGGTTATAGATAGGAGCTGCCTCGTATGGGCCAATAAGCCTTCTGCAGTTGTATTTGTTCTTATGTTCATCCCATCCCACCCTAACCTCTATTACCTGAGGGGTAATAGAAAATGTGTTACTAATGTCGGAAAACCCGACACCATTTAATAATATTACATACAATATGCAGATAATAGTGCTGCTGTTGTATACACAAGTTACCCATAGAAAATGTAGCTTGTAGTGGAATTTTCTATTAATAGAAAACGGGATATCATTGCCACATCTTACTATAAATTCACCAGCTATTCTGTTGGGAATTATTCATAAATACATTAGTCTTTGGACTTTTAATATCATAAAAACATCTCATTTGAATTAACTTAATTATCAGTATCAAAATAAAGTAAATGTGACCCTTCTATCACTTATTGACATTGGACAAGGAGAGCCAAGGCGTCTGTGGTGGTGAAGTGGTCAGCTATTGTTTGTTAAGACCAGAGTTGCTGGAGCGAGTTCAGCTCCTATAATTTCTGTTGGACGAAGTGTTATGGAGATCAAAGTGTTCTACCATCATCAACATGCTGTCAACAACCACAAGGGAAGTGTCTTTCCGAAACTCGTTTATCTAATAATTTCTGGCCAGTTAATGTTAGGTAGATATTGGGTGAACCGGTTAGAACACAAACAATCGACTCAATCCAGGTAATTAAGCCTAGGTCCTTATCTTATCTAATATACAGTGTTTTCTCTGATATAGCTGTCATATATTAGGATTCCGGCTTTACAGCTAGCACCCTTTGACAGGATCAAGAAGAGGAAGCAAGACTTGGTACATCAGTTACTATGGGTGATGGAAGCTAGCCTCACATGAGAGGATAATTTAGTGTCTACATTCTAGTTATATCTGGTGGACTAAGCCTGCTGTACAATAAGATAAGGAACCTCCTCCAATTTATTTACTAATATATGTAGTTAATACTGTAGTTTGATTGGCTGCATATATATAAATTTAATATAAATCCCCCCTAATGAGTAAGGATCGATCTGTGAGAAATATTGCAGAAATACAGTCCACTTAACATCTTACCAATTGCTATCGAAGTATATAAATTAACGTAAATATAAATTCTATAAATTCATATAAATTAAATAAATATAAATCTCACAGGTCGGTTCCCACAACTAATAGGTATTTTCTCTGCATCAGTTCAACGCAACCATCCTTAACTTAACCTTATACACCTAGATCTGAACTCCATTTTACAATTTTTTTTCAGAAAGGAATATGATTCACTATATCTAAATAATTATCATAACCCAATTTTTCCTATCCTAACCAATAACTAAGGGGTTTAGACCCCCTCTTACCTCTAAATTATACTACATATTTAAGGTAGGAATACATTTTCACATAATAATCTAACATATCCTTAATTAACCCTAATTTCCCCTATCATTTATAATTACTCCCTGTAGTATAATTTCGAGGTAAGGGGGGTCTAAACCCTTTAGTTATGGGTTAGGATAAGGAAAATTGGGTTATGGTAATTGCTTAGATATAGTGAACCCTTTCTGAAAAATATCATGCAAAATGGAGTTCTGATCCAGATATATAAGGTAAAGTTAAGGATGGCTGAGTTGAACTGATGCAGAGAAAATACCCATTAGTAACACGAATGGGTATTTTGTGTAATGTGTAATGCCATTAGTAATACATTTTCCATTAATCCCTAGGTAATAGAGGTTAGGGTGGGATGGGATGGTAGTACTGATGTGAAAACAAACAAAAAAACAAACATTGCTAAGAATATGATGCAATATTGAACTAAGATCCAAGTATCAGAGGTTAAGTCCAGGGCAGTTGGGTTGATGCATAAACAATACTTTGCTTCCCCCAAAATATGATGCATTTGAAGTTAGGTAAAAGGTGGTTAGGTGCAGGGTGGCTGGGTTGATGTGTAAAACAATCACTTTCCTACCCAATACTCCCCAGTTTATCCATATGAATAGTATGTAGGTGGGGTATTTACTCATGTAATTACAATATTCGAAGTGTTTGAATATAATAGGGTATTTAATAATATTTTGGAGTTGCTTATATAATATGGTTACCTTGCTGATTGGTATGCATTAATATGAATTAACGGTACAAAAAATTAAGATTACTTGAGGTGAATGAACTGTGGGGTTGCTGATATCATGTTCTTAATACATTTTAGGGATTAATATTGTATAAATTACATCTGATTAATGGGGCAATGGTGGCAAAAACAGGCTATTCGCTATGCATGAATAGGTTATGGAGTATGTGTAAGTATATATGTATGTATTTGGGACTGTTGGTTTAGAAACAAATTAGCTGCTTTGTGTAGCAAGTTTAAGATTTTTGAAGACTAGAAATTATTAATCTACGAATATAGTGGCTAGCATCCATATGAGTTGCCGGATGGATGAATTGCTGTGCAACACTTGAAAAGCTATTTGATGAATGTGAGGACAATTGACTGACCTATGATCACAGGTACTAATCCGCTAAGCTGCCAGATGTGCGATAAGTGCCTTTGTAATATAGTGAACCATTTATCTGCAATGTTACATAAATGCCGCCACTGTGCAGGAGTTGCCCAGGTTTTAAAATGGTAGAGGAAACGCTGTACATATTCCCTGATATCTATAGATATCACCTATATCCCATGATATAGCTATCCCAATACAAATATCCCCTATATTCCCTGTAGATAATCCAGTACTGCGATTACAGAGATTGCCATCTGAAATATCGAGTTTTCCCACTGTATTTTTCGTTAAAACTAGAATGCAAACAAATATTACAATAAAAATTATAAAAATCTATAAATGTATATTATTAAACCCTTGATGAAGTTAGGTTAGGTTGGTCTAGCCATTTTGAATATTATTATTATTATTATTATTATTACTACTAGCTATACCCGGCCACGCGTTGCTGTGGCTAAGCAATGCATGTGCGTTGCTGAGCCACAGCAACCGTCGCCTGTCTCCCAGTCCTCCCCACCATTTCCCTCTCCCCTGCCCCCTCGTCCTCCTAATTATTCCTCACTACACCGTCCCTTTGCCCTTCCAACCATTCCCCACTCTCCCGTCCCCTCGTCATGCCTACCATTCCCTCCTCAGCTGTTCCCCACCATCCCCCACTCCCCTGTTCCCTTGTCCCCACCATCCCCAACTCCCTCGTTCCCTCGTCCACCCCACCATTAAGCCCTCCCCTGGAGGTCCGTAGCAATTCTGACGTGCAAATCGATCGTCAGAGCTGGGTATAGGGGCGAAAGACTAATCGAATTATGCTTGACTAGATATGGACTCCATGCTGGGGCTGCATACTCCAGGATTGGTCTGACATATGTGGTATATAATGTTCTGAATGATTCCTTACACAAGTTTCTGAATGCTGTTCTTATGTTGGGCAGCCTAGCATATGCCGCTGATGTTATCCTCTTGATATGAGCTGCAGGAGACAGGTCTGGCATGATATCAACCCCCAGGTCTTTCTCTCTCTCTGACTCCTGAAGTATATCGTGTGTGTGTGTGTGTGTGTGTGTGTGTGTGTGTGTGTGTGTGTGTGTGTGTGTGTGTGTGTGTGTGTGTAAATTATGAAAATTAACACGTGATGAAAAATGTGACGATGTGAATAATGTCCCCCTCGTCCTCCCAATATCCGCTACTTCTTGCCCCCTCGTCCTCCTCACCATTCCCCACTCCCTCGTTCAATGCATTCCCCAAATGATCTGATGTTCACATCAGAAAATTTGGAATATCAAATGATCTTATGTTCCATCACTGAAATATAAGGAAAACAGTAAAAATAAGAAATAAAAAAAAAAAATAAAAAAAAAATCAACTTTACTCACGAAATGAACAGAACAAAATGGTAAACAACACAGCTCAATTCCAACACAATGTTACACAAAATAATTAAATCAAAATGAAAATAATTCAAAATCTATGAAAATTCAATTTGTCAATTCAATCGGAAACATTGAAATGGAATTGCAACATATTTAGTATTGTGTGTATTGCTCTTACGTGCAACAGATGGCGTTGTTTCTCACAAAATGAATGTTTTTACCTGTCACAGGTGTAGCATGTATATTTATACTTACGAAATGAACAGTACGGTAAACAACACAGCTCAATTCCAATGCGAAGCCACAAAATAATTAAATCAAAATAAAAAAATGTAAATCTATGAAAATTCTATTTATTAATGCAATCGGAAACATTGAAATGGAATCAAAACATATTTAGTATAGCATATGTTGCTCTTACATGCAACAGATTGCGCTGTTTAAAAAAAAAATTACCTGTCATAGGTGTGGCATATATATAGTAGATATATAAAAACACACGTATTCGAATGGAACGTTGTGTCAAAATTTCAAAGCAATCGGTGAAGAACTTTCGGAGATTACAGAGTGTGTTGCTCTTACATCCACAGATTGTACTGTTTTTAAGAAACAGTGTTTTTTCCTATCACAGGTGAGGCATGTATATAGTAGGTATATAAAAACTCGCGCCTATTCGAATGCAACGTCGTGTCAAAATTTCAAAGCAATCGGTAAAGATGTTTCGAAGATTTCCCTCACATGAAAAAACTTGAAAAAAAAGTTTAAAAAATATACATGTTTTTTCCCGTCACATACGTGACATCTATCTTGTATGTATATAAAAACTCGCTCGGATGAGAATGGAACGTTGTGTCAAAATTTCCAAGCAATCGGTGAAAACTTTCAGAGATTAGCGATTTTGAACGAACGAACATTTACATTTTTATTTATTTAGATTATTATTATTATTATTATCAACGGTTCCAATTGTTGGAACTATACGTCTTAAAGCTGGTGGCGTGGGTATTAGGAACATATGAACAAAAGAATGAAGGTAACTGCAGAAGGCCTATTTTACCCATACGAGGCAGCTCCTATTTATATCTACCCCAACCTCATTCATATATGTATGTATTCTGAATGAGTACTTTAATTGGGTATAGATTGGGTTATGTTACAGTGAGGTATTTTTGAGCGTTAATGAGGCATATGCGGGATTGGCAGTGTGGGAGTAATAAATAAAAATGTCTGAGTGCTGGTGTAGCTTGATTATTAAAAAATTATATAATAACACATATTTGCATGTCTTTGGAGAGTCCAACAGGAGGTTCAGTAGTGTTCCGATACACGGTGTCAAAATTATTCCCCGAAATTAGAAACCTGCCATATGAAGAAAGATTGACAAAGCTTAAATTTCATTCTCTAGAAAGGTGAAGCATTAGGGATGGGGGGGTGACATGATCGAGATGTACAAGTGGAGGAATGGACATAACAAAGAAGATATTAATAGGATATTAAAAACATCAACACAAGACAGAAAACGAAAGAATTGGTATAAATTGGATAAGTTTAGATTTAGGAAAAGTCCTGGGTAAATACTGGCTCAGTAACAGGGTTGAATGCGGACGTAAGTGAACCTGTTTGTTCATGCTTTGTGTTGCCCCCCCCCCTCTTGTTTCATACGAATGGGAGATAGTGGATTTCATCCATTTTTATGCTCGATAAACGATCCTTGGCTGGATACTATACATATAGAGCTTCCAGATAAATAAGGGCGACAAATAGATCCTTCTAAATATTAATGGAGTGCCATGATTGAAGTGTATAAATATAGATGAAGGGGGGTATTAATTTAATAGGGAATAGACCTACCGCAGTTCATCTAATAGTGGCAGATGATGTTTTGGTTAACAAAGATTGGAAGTAAATGGGAGATCCTGCAAAATGCCTTCTGCAATTTCATTTCTTATGTTCTTATGCAATCTTAGCTAGAAAGTGATCTTTGAAAATGGGAAACAGTATGGAAATACGTCATTAAGGAAAATGACTTAATGTGGGAAGATGAATGCACCTCTGCTGATAGCTTAGGTAACGAAAACAGACCAGACGGGTGCCGGCCTTTTAATCCCATTGAATGAAATTTGAAGAGACTAGAAGGCCAGCAATCACTTGCTGGGGTATTGAAAATTGACCCACACGGAAAACGGATTTCTAGTCCCCCTTGAGCGAAATGACCGGACCTAGGAGGGAAACCTTTGCATTCCAATGGAAAAAATTTCCCGACACTAAGACCGTGCGTCGCTGTTTAACGGAAAAAACCACTGCACATAGACCGGCTGTCGCTGTTTCATGGAAAAAAATCACGACACATAGACCCCCCTCCCCCCCACACACACACACAACCCAACCACCAGGTTGTGTGGGTAGGCATTCCTTAGCTAACCTGGATGACATAATCATCTACTCTAGGTCGTTTGATGAGCACCTCCGGGACTTTGAAACTTTCATTGTTAGACAAGCCAGATTTAGAATTAAGTGTTCAGAAAGGCACCCCTGGCATTGAATTTCTGGGGTTCCAGAAGAGCACAGATAACATGCGACCTGACCTGGACTCATGCCGTGCCATAGCTGAGATGCCCAGGTCAGGTCAGCAAAGAATGTACGCAGGTTTCTTGGGGAAACCGGATACTTCCGCTGTCATATTGAGGATTTTGCCAGTACATCAAGCTCCCTTGACTTACCTTACAAAGAAGAATGCTAAATTTGTGTGGAACCTGGAACATAATGAAGCTTACACTAAACCTAAAAATAAATTATCACTCCGGTACTAGCTATGCTTAATCATCGTTGATAAGGATTGAGAGGTGTATACAGATGTTAGTGGAATCGTCACAGGCGGCTGCTTATTGCAGCGGTATTCTGAGAACCTTCCTCACCCTGTCGCGAATTTCAGTAGAAAATTAAAGGGACCAGAGGTTCGATACTCAGCAACAGACAAGGAAGTGCTTACCGTGGTTGAAAGCGTTTGTTATTTTGAGCCCCATCTATTCCAACGTCATTTTTGTTATTTTCACAGATCACAGAGCTCTCACACACATATTCAAAAAAGAAAACAAGGTGTCCCCGGATGTCACGCTGGTCTCATGAACTGTCGGCTCACTTATTTCAGATCTTTTATAAACCTGGTCCGTCTCACGTTGTGCCAGGCACGTTGAGTAGGAACGTCGCGTCAGTTAACTTAAATGTCAGCATTGAAACTACTGCGAGGGATAAAATAAAAGAATTAGAAATGAAAGAACAGTGATGGAAGGAAATAATTTAATATTTGGAAGGTGGTAAATACACTTCGAAGACAGGTAACTCTCCTATGAACGACTTTGAACTTAAAGATGTAGTCCTGTATTATGTTAGCAACATGAAAAATCGTGCAGTTTACCGGTTAGTCATCCCCGACGCATTAAGGTAATCAGCCTTGTTACTTGCATATGCGTCTAAGATCGTTGGTCACTCTTGTGTTTATAAAACCTATATAAGAGCAAAGTCATTTTTTCCCCTAGTATATCTTACATCATCAGGAATGTTAAATCATGTCCCAACTGTCAAAGAAGGAAAGGTATCCCTAATGTACAGAAATTTCCTGAAACTTATGAGCCTTTAGACCGTGTGGCAATCGATTTGATTTATGTATATAATAGTCATTCAGGTAATCGTCACGTTTCGGGCTATTCATGCCCGTGCCATCTTTTGTGTGGCTTAATCTTTATCAATCAATCAATCGCTACGTGTGGTTGGGTTGTTCCTGGGTTGCTCTTTCTCCTAAGGACTCGCAGACCTTTGCAGACGCTTTCTTAAGTAGTGTTGTCACTGTGTTTAGGCCACCTAAAATGTTAGTGTCTGACCGAGGTCAAGAATTCGTGGGTAACATTTTTGAAGAAGTTTGTACAATTTTAGAGGCCACCACAGCCCTTACGACAGCTTACCATCCGTAAGCAAACGGTATGACTGAAAGAACCAATCATACCATTAAGGACATGCTAGCAATTCTTGTAGAGAAAGACGCTGCCATCTGGGACGAACAACTTTCGTATGTACAACTAGCCTTGAATACTGTTAATAATAATTTAATACACAGCCATCGCTGCTTTTCACAGGGAACTCATGTAATTTCTCTTCAGGTCTGCTTTAAAGGTGCGAGGTTGTGTATGGTGAGGATTATCCTTCGGAAATCCTCTCCAAAAGGAGAAATGCTTGGAGGATTGCAGCTGAGGCGTCTAAGACAGCACTGAGCCGGTATGCACACTACTATGATAAGAAGGTTCAGCCATTGACACTTAAAGAGTGAAGTTTAGTAATGAGGTTAAATAAAAAGGCGCCTGCCAATCAAAGTAGGAAGTTAGCACCTCGATGGCATGGACTGTATAGAGTAATTAAGAAGCTTAGCTCAGTTATTTTTCTGATCAGAGGGAATCTTTGATGACCAGGGTCAAACAATTATTCATGTCAACAAATTGAAGAGTTATATTGCCAGGGAGGAACTCGAACTGCCTTCAGTAATTCCCATTCCAGATCCTACTGAAGGGAACGATACATCCGAGGTTGCCCAGCAGGGGAAAGGAAGATCTTCTGTCAACTTACATTAGTACTCAGAGTCAGCCTTGTCACCCCATATTAACGAGGTCAACGACGAGGCAGGGGAAGTTTCGGTAACTTGCTGTCTCGTTCCCTAGTAGTTTTCATTATTTTATAACTGGCAAATGGTTTGGAACTTTGAATGGATTGTATTCACAGGGTATGCCTTACCTGCCCTTGGGCTGTATTCTTTTACCAACGCCTAGGGAAGAGTCCATGCTTCCACCAGTCGGAGGGCATTTCTGTCTTCCCCAGGTCTGATTGTCCACACCGACCCGTCCACGGTCCCAGCTACTCGTGAACCAACATTGAGGCTAGTGGCATGATCCCAGTCACCTCTTCGGTATAATGGAGAGAGGGTTACGTTACATCCCACCCCTCCCCCAAATCCCTGTAACCCCACCAATTAGTTACCTGGGAGGGTTATAGTAACACCAATCACCCGACCGACATCTCCCCACAAACGAGGTCTGGACCAGAGTTCCCGCCAGCAAAGAACAGATGTTAACATATCAATCAGTATGGTGGGCTGCTGTCTTGCAGTCGTCATCAGATGCACCCACCCGCCTGCATCACAGACTATGGAGGAACACCGGAAGTGGAGGCAAGAGGTCAACGAAGCAGGTAAGCCGGCAGCAGTAACCTACCAGTTCCCCCTCGACTTTGTGGAGGCCACTTCACTGATTCCAACAAGATGAGCAACGAGGTGGTCACTTTTCAACGGCACATCACTACAGAGTGTGCTTCACTCGCCAATAGGGTGCACGTTTTGCACCATCGGCCAAAGGTCAAGCACATTAGGGCATGCGCGATAAGGCGTACCGGCTTGGTACTTCAAACAACGCCTGTTCAATGATGGGGCCCAGGAGCTGAAGTCGGGATCCACTTGGTCTGCCGCCACGCCTCAACACCTATACCTGCTTACTTCTTATGCAAGACATCGTTGACGTCACCCTCTCTGTCCTGCTGTCAAGACTCGTACTCTGTGGCAGCCGTCACTCATCGACCTCGGTTCTTAAGCACCTGGTTGTGAGATGTGCTTGCACGCACCTCCCCCAACACCGTTCACCTGTGGCCAAGTTCCTGACCGCTGTCACTCACCGATGCTCTCCCTATCACCTAATTCGAGCGGTTGGGCTGGTTGGCGAGAAGTCTCTGTCACCAACAGACTCACTCTGTCACCAGAAGTACACCGGAGCTGTTCCAAGAACATTCCAGGGGATATGTAGGTATTATCGACGGGCAGACGCTGGACCAGTCACCATCATAAGGTCACCATGCAAGAGTACACAGGATGCGTGATAGAAAATGCGTATATCAACATAAACAATTAGTGGAAAGGTTCATAAATGCTGCTTAAGAGAAAATACTTTATTTTAAGGTGTCTAATGAATATTTCTAATTGGTTGAGTCATTAAAACAACTATGGGGGACGTAAATAACTATATATATAGAAAAGTGGTCTCTAGACATTTAATAAGTAAATATCTTGAGCATTTTAGGGAGTATCTAGGACATAATGATTGTAAAAGTCTAGAAAAGTGCCTAGTAAACAATACAAGGGAAATTCCCTCGACCTGATCATAGCTAGTAGACTTGTGTCTACTAACAAAATTTATCTAGAATTTTATTATTATTTTGTTTCATTCATATTTTAATGTAGTAGATTTGTTCCTGGTGAGTGGGTCCAGAAGCTCCATTTTGTACCACTGTATGGGTACATCTATTTTTATTGTCTGTCTTTATGTATCAAGATATTAAGAAAGTTTAAGCAATTTTCCCTTTTGTGACAGGTCTTACTGTCAGTATTTGCAGAGTGAATGGAGATGACCCAGGTATTATAATGTGGCATAGATGGAATGGCTCACAAGTATTGTTCGTGCTTACATTTTTAGTTTAAATGTTCTCTCTTATCAATTATTTTTTATATATTCTACCATGTTTATAATACTATGAATTATAGCACGAGTATGGGTCATGCAGTACCCGGCAGATGATTGAGTATGTCCCACTTCAATTTATACATTTTATTATTTTTAGTTAGTTGTACTTTACTGTTAAATTAGGACTATTATGTTTTTATATATCATGTTAGCTTTTAGATTTTTTTCTATTTTTATTCTTCCAGCCTTCTGGGGAAGACTTGCTGGACTGCCTAATATGCAGTCGGGATGTAATTTTTACACATGGTGTACTTTGTTATCATGCCATGTTCCTCAGGGTAGTATCAATTATGATTGTATCATTACTTTGAATTTTTGCAAGCAGATCTTTTTAATGTTCTATTGTTACTTTCAATGTACTCTTGTCTATCTTTCATTTTGAAATGAACCTGTATGATATACTTTGGATTATACTAATTTAGTTAGATTAGTTCTTATAATTAATGCACTGACATACTGTTTCATAAATACTGTATGGGGTTGTATTGTGGACAAGTTAGAATGAGACAAAACCAGGCATAACTGACATACACCCAGTTGTTGTCTGGCGGTCAACTGCCTCACCATTTGTAATGAGTCTAGTGTCTAAACATGTGAAGTAGTAGTCCGTCACCCCTTTTAGTTACGAGATCAGCCCTGATAAACACAAGTCAAACAAGTTTTAATGAAAACTCTTGGAAGGTGAGTGTTAGCAGACTACCCTAACAAACTATTCCCTTTGTAGTTGAACCAACAGAAAAACAACCAGCTGACATCAGTTGGTGTAGTTTTGGTGTATAAATACCACTTGTGGGGGTGGGGGGATAAAAATTCAGAGTGCTGGGTGTTAGGGGAACAGAGTGGACCG
Source organism: Procambarus clarkii (assembly GCF_040958095.1). Lineage (NCBI taxonomy): Eukaryota > Metazoa > Arthropoda > Malacostraca > Decapoda > Cambaridae > Procambarus > Procambarus clarkii. The sequence continues at coordinate 23,742,071 of NC_091181.1, forward strand.
CAAGTCACCACGCGGCCATAGGCAGAGACAGTGAACCTCCCTGGGTCAGATGGCAGTATTCAGAAGGTAGTGTGTGTGATCTCTGATATTATTATTCCATGTCAAAATTAATTTAACATTTGCTAGTGTTAGTATAGGGACTTAGGGTTTTTATTAATATAATTTATCTTACCTAAATAAACTCTTGTTAAATTTGCAATCTGTATGTGTCACTCGCCTGTCTTCTTCTGTGTGGATTCGTCATCAGAGATATTAAGTCTACCAATCCTCTGGGTTCAGATTGTTAACATACGGAAAGTAGGTAATTACATCAATACGAGAACTCTCCCACTTCAGTAATGTTTCCTGTCTCATTGCTATATATGAATTATTCTCAGTAAGACAGGATGGCGGAAGCGTTAGTTAAGTTTTCCTCTGTTAGCATTTCCTTGGAAAGGTACTATTGGTTCAGGGTGTAAATCATCAGTGGTACTCAACATTTCAGCTCATATTACTTATAACATTTTAACAGTGCTATGATTGTTACCCGGTGTTACCTAGTGTTTCAATATATCAGGCTTATCAAGGGGTTACAGTTTAATCCAATGTTACAACTAGGCCCTTCACCACCAACCCACATCCTAACTAACAGGCCCTTCACCACCAACACAAAATCTCACCTGTTGATTGATGGTTGAGAGGCGGGACCAAAGAGCCAGAGCTCAACCCCCGCAAGCACAATTAGGTGAGTACAATTAGGTGAGTAGAATCCAAACACAAAGTCCTTCACCCCCATAACACAACACCCCAATAGGTCCTTCATCACTCCTACACAACACCATCAACAGGCCCTAAACCTCCACTACACATACTTATCACCATGCACTTCACCACCACCACCACACAACCCTTCCAATAGGCCCTTTACCGCAACCACACATCCCAGCTACCAGGTACTTCACCACAAACACACATCACGACCACCAGGCCCTTCACCACAACCCCACATCCCCACCAATAGGCCCTTCATCACCACCACACATCTCCAACTCCAGGCCCTTCACCACCACCACATATTTTCCCATCACCAGGCCCTTCACCACAACTACACATCCCCATCACCAGGCCCTTCACCACAACCATACAACCCCATCACCAGGCCCTTCACCACAACCACACATCCCCATCACCAGGCCCTTCACCACAACCATACATCCCCATCACCAGGCCCTTCACCACAACCACACATCCACACCACCACAACACCGCACCAACAGGCCCTTCACCTCCCCCCACATATCCCCACCACCTTGCCCTTCACCTAACTTCACAACCCCACTACTAGACCCCTTACCACCTCAACACCACCCCAATCACCAAGCCCTTCACCACCACCAGGCCCTTCAAGACCACCACACAACCCCCCCCCCGCAACACCTGGCCCTTCACTACAACAACACAACACAACTCCACCAAAAGATCATGCACCACCACCACACATCCCCACCACCATTCAACCATACCACCATAAAACCCCATGACTACACAACCCCCACTGCTAGGCCCTCCACCACCACAGCACATCCCCACCACTAGGTCTTTTAATTACCACCACACATACCCACTACCATTCTCTTCACCATTACCTCATTCCTACCACAACACAACCCCAACACCAGGTCCTTCACCACCGCCACACAGCCCCACAACCAGGCCCTTCACCACCACTACACAACCCAACCACCAGGTCCATCACTACCATAACACATTCCTATCACCACACAACACCACCACCAGGCCTTTCACCATCACAAAACCTCCCCACCACCACATAACCCTACCACCAGGCCTTTCACCACCACAAAACATCCCCACCACGACAATGTTCTTCAACTCCACTACACAACCCCATCACCAGGCTCTTCACCATCACCACACATTTCCACTATGAAACATTGGTGAAGTAAAAGGTCTTTCACCACCACCACACAACCCCACGACCATACAACCCCACCACCACACCTTTCACCACTACAAAACATCCCCACCACCACACATCCCAACCACAAGGCCCTTCACCACCACCACACAACTCCACCACCAGTCGCTTCACCACCAAAACACAAACCCACCACCACATTTCCCTAAGCCCTCCCTTCTTCGTCACCCCCTTACCCTGCCCCTCTCCCCCACCCGCCAAGCCTTCTCTTCTCCTCCCCCAAGCCCTCCCTCCTCCACCACTCTACCCATACCAGATTCTCCCAGCCCTCTCACGCTACAGATCCTGCAGGTCCTCCTTCCTAGGCCCTCCCATCTCGGACCCTCCCTGTTTCCCTGCTTCAGGGGAATTGACATAAACTGAGGAAGGACAGAAGAGAGTCAGTTTCAAGGTTATGTACTCGAACATAGATGGGATTACAAGCAAGGCAAGTGAATTAAGGGAAATTACCCTGATGTAATTGGACTCACAGAAACAAAACTCTCAGGAATCATAATGAATGTGGTGTTTCCCCAGGACTACACTGCAATAAAGAAAGAGAAGAAAGGAAGGGGAGGATGCGGAGTGACCCTACTAATGAAAAAGGAATAGAGGGCTGCAAGGGATTCAGAGACTACATAACATGCACCATGATGGTGGGAGGACCAAGAGTAGTAGTAGCAGTGATATATAACCCTCCACCAAACGACATAAGACCCAGGCAAGAATATGACAACAACAACAACATGGCAGTTAACACGATAATTGAGGGGGCAGCCGCTGCTGCCTGTAGAAACAGATCTCATCTGCTCATCATGGGAGACTTCAGTCACGGAAGGGTAGATTGGGTGAACAAGGAACCGCATGGAGGTGAGGATACATGGAAAGCTAGACTATTGGAGGTGGGGACAAAAAACGTTTTAAGGCAACATCTCAGGGACCGACATGAATGAGAGGAAACGTTGACCTAGAGAGACTGGACCGAGTCTTCACTGAATGACTCCGATATAAGGGAAATCGGTTTCAAGGCCCCAGTAGGAATGATCGACCACAGTGTACTGACGTTTGAGTATCTGGTCGAAGAAGGGTTAAGGAACTCGAGGAGGGGAACTGAAAACAAAAGGCTGACATTACGAAAGGAGGAGGATTAGGAAATTCCTATTTGAAGGAAATAGCCTTCAGGAATCTGAGTAAGGAATTATTCAGAACCTTGTACACAGCATATGTAAGACCAATCCTGGAGTATGCGGCCCCAGCATGGAGCCCGCACCTTGTCAAGCACAAGACGAAGCTGGAAAAAGTTTAGAGGTATACCACTAGGCTAGTCCCAGAACTAAGAGGCATGAGTTACGAGAAAAGGCTGCGTGAAATGCACCTCACGACACTGGAAGACATAAGAGTAAGAGGAGACATAATCACTACCTACAAAATTCTCAGAGGAAATGACAGGGTAGATAAGGAAACACTTTTTAACACGGGTTGTACGCAAACAAGGGGACACAGGTGGAAACTGAGTACCCAAATGAGCCACAGGAACGTTAGAAAGAACTTTTTAAGTGTCAGAGTAGTTAACAAGTGGAATGCATTAGGCAGTGATGTACTGGAGGCTGACTCCATACACTGCTTCACATGTAGATACGATAGAGCACAGTAGGCTCAGGAATCTGTACATCAGTAGATTGACGGTTGAGAGGCGGGACCAAAGAGCCAGAGCTCATCCCCCGCAAGCAGAACTAGGTAAGTACAACTAGGTGAGTACATCCCCACCATCACACATCCCTACCCCCAGGCCCTTTACAACCACCACACATAGTGGTTGCTCGATGGAGCCCGGGGACACATGATCACAACATACAAAATTCTCAGGGTAATTGACAGGGTAGATAAGGGTGGATTATTTAATACGGGTGGTACACACATAAGGGGACAGAGGTGGAAGCTGAGTACCCAAATGAGCCACAGAGACTTTAGAAAGAACTTTATCAGAGTCAGAGTAGTTAGTGTGTGGAATGCACTAGGAAATGTTGTGGTGGAGGCTGACTCCATACACAGTTTGAAATGTATCTATGATGGAGCTGGAGAAGCTCAGGAATCTGTACATCAGTAGATTGACAGTTGAGAGGCGGGACAATAGAGCCTAAGCTCAACCCCCGCAAGCACAACTAGGTGAGAACAACTAGGTGAGTACATCACCGCCACCACCACCACACACCACCAACACACGTCCCCTCCACCAGGCTATTCACCACTAAAACACGTCGATCTCCACCACCACACATCCTAACCACCACACAACCCCACCACTACCACACAACCCGACCAACAGGCCCTTCACCACCATACCCTTCATTATCACCACACATTCCCACCACAAGACCCCATCACCACCACTAAACAACCCCAACAACAGGCCATTCACCACAACCACACAACCCCACCACAAGGTCCTTCATCACCACCCATCCCCATCACTACTCCACCAGGACCTTCACTAACACTAAACATCCCCACCACCACACAACACCACGAAACATCCCCACCACCAGGCCCTTCACCACCACAACACATCCTTCAACTGGCCCTTCAACACCTCGCAATCGCTCTAGCAGGCACCACAACCACACATCCCTACCGTAAGGCCCTTCACCACCACCACCACCACCACCAGGCCCTTTACCACCTTCATACAACCCCACCAACAGGAACGTGACCACCACCACAAAATCCCACTAACAGGCCCTTCACCACCACCAGGCCCTTCACCACCACCACATAACCCACCCCGCAGGCTCTTAACCACCACCACACATCCCTACTACCAGGCCCGTAACAACAACCACACACACACCAAAACTAGACCCTTCACCAACATAACACATCCCCACCACTACACAACCTTCATCACTGTTATGAGTCCATATGCTTGATTCTAACATTTCTCATGATAAACTTGCATGCTCATTATTTCTTTCCTCAGTTATTACAGTTATTAACCGTACATTCATTTGTTATATATGTTTGAGTTATATGTAGCATGCTGTAGTGTGCCTGTCTGTAATGTTATGCTAATGCTATTGCATGTTCATTCCTGTGGGAGGAGACCGTGGCATTCACCCCTGTAATTATTCCAGTTTCTTATATGTACTTAATTTCTTAATTACACCTTAGAAGTGTTATATACTTATTAGTGTAGTTATAATTATGTACTTAAGTATTACTCTCTGATAGCAGAGTATCTAGAGATTTATTTCATGTGGTTTTTAGCTGGTAACTTGTAGACACCATGCCGTAAGCAGGCGATGAGTCACAATAACGTGGCTGAAGTATGTTGACCAGACCACACACTAGGTGTTGAAGGGACGACGACGTTTCGGTCCGTCCTGGACCATTCTCAAGTCGATTGTGATGAGGACAGGTAGGGACAGGCAATAAATAGGCAAGAGAGAGCTGAGGAGGAAAGTAAGGTGTAGGGGATAGTAGTAATAATGAGAACTGCAGCAGGCCTATTGGCCCATACGAGGCAGCTCCCATTATAACTACCGAAGGAGATAGTAATAGGAAAAAGAAGAGGATAGCAAGGGAGCGAGATTTATTGCCTGCCCCTACCTGTCCTCATCACAATCGACTTGAGAATGGTCCAGGACGGACCGAAACGTCGTCGTCCCTTCAACTTCTAGTGTGTGGTTTGGTCAACCATGCCGTAAGTTAGTCATGTGGGTGAAGCTGGCTGGGGTGGACATGTTATGCGATAAGTCTTTGGTACCTGGTTATTGTTTAGTAACATAGCTAATTGTCTGGTATGACCATTATTTGCATACCCATCTATTCATTTACGTTTTCAAATAGAGATCAGTACGTATATAATATTGTGTTATTTCCTTCTGGTGCAATAATATTTCTGGCTGCCTGTATTTTCATTTATATGTTTGTATGTTTCTTTGTTACCCTTACTTAAAGTATATTGCTTTGCGGATTAAGCAGTTGAATTATTTACCCCTAGACATTTGTAGTAGACAAGGCTGCATATTTATATATTTTGATTACTGCCAAAGCAGAGGAACCATACCAAGAGGTCAAGGGTTGTCACAATCACCACCACACATCCCCACGACCAGGCTCCTAACCACCACAACACATAGAGGGTAGGGCAACTCCACAACCCTCCTCTGCACAGAATTCCCCCTACCCTGGTCGGAGGGAGCCGGTCGGCCGAGCGGACAGCACGCTGGACTTGTGATCCTGTGGTCCTGGGTTCGATCCCAGGCGCCGGCGAGAAACAATGGGCAGAGTTTCTTTCACCCTATGCCCCTGTTACCTAGCAGTAAAATAGGTACCTTGGTGTTAGTCAGCTGTCACGGGCTGCTTCCTGGGGGTGGAGGCCTGGTCGAGGACCGGCCGCGGGGACACTAAAAAGCCCCGAAATCATCTCAAGATAACCTCAAGATAATTACCCAAAACCCTCCCGGTCCCCACTCAAATGATCAGCCAACTCTCCCTCCCTCTTCATCCCATGCACTCCCTGTCCCCCTTTCACTTGACCCCCCACCCCACACCCTCTGAGACCCTGTTATCTACATCACAAATCCTCACACCCATGGAACAGCTTCCCCCATCGGCAGAACGCTCACTATGAAAGAGATATGAGAAGGGACAAAAGAAAGTGAGTCTCAAGACAATGTACACTAACATAGATGGGATTACAAATAAAGTAAATGAACTTGGACAATGGGTACTAGAAGAAAACTCAGACATAAGCACTCACAGAAACAAAGCTAACGAAAACCATAACAAATGCAGTGTTCACACAGGACTACTTTGTTGTGAGGAAAGAGAGAGAAGGAAGAGGAGGTGGTAGTGTAGCTCTTCTGGTAAGAAAAGGCTGGGGTTTTGAGGAGATGGTTATTCAGGGCTGTGAAGGTTTCAGTGACTACATAACAGGTACCATAGCAACAAAAGGACAAAAAATTATAGTCGTAGTCATATATAACCTCCCACCAAATGACAGAAGACCCGTACAGGAATATGATAGAAACAACATGGCCACCATTAACATAATAGAGAGAGCAGCTTCTGTCGCTAGCAGGAATAGATCTGGACTACTAATCATGGGATATTTCAACCACGGGAAGATAGATTGGGAGAACAGAGACCCACATGGAGGACCCGATACATGGAGAGCTAAGCTGCTGGACGTGGCAACAAGAAACTTTCTAAGCCAACACATCAAGGGACCAACAAGAATGAGAGGGGAAGATGAACCAGCCTTGCTTGATCTGGTATTTACCCTAAATGACTGGGATATAAGGGAAGTTAAGTTGGAAGCACCCTCGGGAATGAGTGATCACAGTGTATTAATTTTTGAGTACCTGGTAGAGCTAGGATTTATCACCTCCCGAAAAGAACTAGGAAACAAAAGGCTAACATACCGAAAGGAAAATTATGAGGAGATGAGAAGTTTCCTAAGGGATATACCATGGGACACAGACCTCAGAGCTAAATCTGTACAAGACATGATGGACTATGTCACCCAAAAGTGTCAGGAGGCAGTAAACAAGTTCATCCCGGCCCAAAAGGAAAAAAATTCGAGAAGCATAAGAAGAATCCATGGTTTAATAAGACATGTATGGAAGCAAAGGAACTGAACAAACGGGAGAAGAGAAACTTCCAAAAAAACAAAACACCAGAAAGCAAAGAGAGATTCCAGAGAACCAGGAATGAGTATGTTAGCGTGAGAAGAGAAGCAGAGAAAAATTATGAAAATTATATAGAAGCAAAGCAAAGACCGAACCAAAGCTACTCCACAGTCACATCAGGAGGAAAACAACAGTGAAAGAACAGGTAATGAAACTTAGAACAGGCGAGGATAGGTATACAGAGAATGACAAAGAGGTGTGTGAAAAATTCAACAAGAGGTTCCAGGAGGTCTTCACAATAGAATAAGGTGAGGTCACTGCGCTAGGAGAGGGGGCAGAAAACCAAGTGGCCTTGGAAGGGTTCGAAATTACAAGAGATGAGGTCAAGAGACACCTGTTGGATCTGGATGTGAGAAAAGCTGTTGGCTGGATCTCACCATGAGCATTGAAAGAGTGTGCAGAGGGACTTTGCATGCCACTCTCCATAGTGTATAGTAGGTTACTGGAGACGGGAGACCTACCAGAAATATTGAAGACAGCTAATGTACTCCTAATATACAAAAAAGGGTGACAGACAGGAGGCACTGAACTACAGGCCAGTGTCCTTGACTTGTATACTATGCAAGGTGATGGAGAAGATCGTGAGAAAAACCTAGTAACACATCTGGAGAGAAGGGAGTTCGTGATAAATCGCCAACATGGGTTCAGGGAAGGTAAATCTTGCTTTACAGGCTTAAGAGAATTCGACGACCAGGTGACATAGATTAAGCAAGAAAGAGAAGGCTAGGCAGAGTGCATTTTCTTGGACTGTCGGAAAGCCTTTGACACAGTACCCTATAAGAGGCTGGTTCATAACCTGGAGAGACAGGCAGGAGTGACTGGTAAGGTGCTCCAGTGGATAAATGAGTACCTAAGCAATAGGAAGCAGAGTGTTACAGTGGGAAGCGTGAAGTGAGACCTCAGATTGGCGTGAAGTCACCAGTGGAGTCCCACAGGGCTCAGTACTCGGATCTATCCTGTTTCTGATATACGTAAATGATCTCCTGGAGGGTGATTCCTCTAAATGTTTGCTGACGATGCCAAAATTATGAGAAGGATTAAAACAGAGGAGGACTGCTTGAGGCTTCAAGAAGACCTAGACAAACTGAAGGAATGGTTGAACAAATGGTTCTTAGAGTTTAACCCAAGCAAATGTAATGTAATGAAGATAGGTGTAGGGAGCTGGAGAAAAAATACAAGGCATAATTTGGGAGATGAAATTCTTAAAGAGTAGAGAGAGAGAGAGAAGGACTTGGGGTTGATATCACGCCAGATCTGTCCCCTGAAGTCAATATCAAGAGGATAACATCAGGGGCATACGCCAGCTTGGCCAACATAAGACCGGCATTTAGAAACTTGTATAAGGAATCATTCAGAACTTTTATATTTTCTTTAACTTTATTATTTTTCAGGGCATAGATACAATGGGAAAAAGTCAATTTTTTCTTCAATGTATCTAAGATCTCTTCGAGTTGTGAGTCCAGAATTCTTAGATGAAGAGTTTAAGAATATTGATTCGATTGGTCTCAAGCTTTGTTACCCACTGAATTTTTTGGAAGTTTGCCGTAGCAAAGCACGTCGTACATATTATAATAATATATGCAGTGAAAAAATTCGCCCAAAGAATATGTTATGTTTACCATATTTCTCTGGGTTTGAGAATATTGTCAAGGCCTTGAAACGTTTTAATATACATCTATTGTTTATATTGTTGGTAAGCTATTAGTTAGAAACAGCCCTCGTAGTGGTAATTATGTCATTTATAAAATACCTTGAAAAGACTGTAATAAGTTCTATGTTGGGCAAACATCTAAAGATTTGAAATGTAGAATTTCGCAACATAAATAAGCAACGCATCTGATGTACAGGATCCCTTAACCACTCGACCAACACGACCAGAAAAAGAGGATGGTAGCGAGTTGCATACATTCCTGGAGACCGTTCCTCACGTGTGCTTCAAAGAATGAGGTGATTTGATAAAATACCATGCCCAAGATTACCAACAGAGTGCCGGCAGGGGGATGGGAATTGAGGGGGATGGTAGCCTCGGCTACCATCCTCTTTTTCCGGTCGTGTTGGTCGAGTGGTTAAGGGATCCTGTACATCAGCTGCATTGCTTCTGGCAGTATGGGTTCGAGTCACATCTGGGGTGTGAGTTTTCAGTTATACACACATATATATATATATATATATATATATATATATATATATATATATATATATATATGTATATATATATATATATATATATATATATATATATATATATATATATATATATTGTGACGGAGTTCCCCCCCTTATAATTCTCCCACGCCTGCAGTAAGAGTCATGTCTACTTTTCCCAAGCGTTTTCTACGTAGCAGGCTTCTATTTGATATATGGGAGAGAGTGGAGTGTTCTCGGAGAGCCGAGAAATTTGTGAAATAGTAATATTTTGGCCTGTGGTATAGGCCCTTTAGGGAGCCAAGATGGCGCTTGCCTCCCTGATTTCCCGCCAAAACCGTGTGACGTCAGTGGCACCGGATTGGTCACCGACAGCAATGTGGCACCGGGAGCCAATGAAAACCTCCCGTGGCGAAAGTGACGTCACGAAGGAAGGGGGTCCGGCCAGTGCGCCGAGCTGGCGCCAGCAGTCAGACACGACACGTCAAAGAGGTCGGACGTGCGACGATTGGTCCTGTCAGTTTGACAGTTGTTTCCCGCTCCCGTGGATTTACGCGTCACCTGAAGTCTGCCAGTACTCTGTGAGGTCTTCCCTAGTTCATGTGTTGAACCAGAGAGGGAATCGACGGTTATTTGAGCAACAAGTGCTCCAGTCAGGTACTGTGCAAGAAGCAGTGAAGCCATGCAGTGACGTATGTGATGTCTGTGGCAGTTCACCAGTTCGTGACAGCGTAGTGGCTGACAGAGCCACTGGGTAGCTGAGGAAGGAGAGGACTATTTGGGGAATCCAGACGACTGTTGCTGAGACGTAGGCGGCAGCCGTTGCTGGGAGAAGACGACGGCCAGGAGACCGACTCCAACCCTTCAAGAAGTCAAGAAGGAGGACGGACCTGCAGTGAAGAGGACACGGAGACGACGCGCTAAACGGTGGGACGACGAGAGGCTCTGGTAGGACACGACGACGTGTCGTGTGGGGGCGTTCCCGACACGAGGATCAGGAGCTACATCTCAACTCTCATCGGAGGACAGGTTGAAGTAGGTGTTTCTAGTTCCCTCCCCATTCCCCTTTAGTTAGCTATGTTATTCGGGTATATTATCTAGCCTGAGGATTTTATATGTCGTGAGCAAGTCTCACCAATGTCACAGTGAGGCACCAGTTTGCCGTGTAGTACTATCAAGAGTACATAAAATACTTATGTTGATTATTGGTGTGTACAGGCACCAGGAACAAGTGATAAATTTACTGTGTTGTGTATATCTTTCTAGAGATTTTGATGTGAACATATAATGATAAATTATATATAATATTATGCCAGTATTTGGAAGTTAGGCTATGTGCCCAGAAACTATTTATTTTACCAGTTACTGATGTCTGATCTATATGCATTATTATGTCTGTGTTCGTGCAGTGATTAATCATTTGTGAGTACAGTGAATTATTGCATTTTCGCCCTCGAGAGAAAGTACTGAAAACTCAAGTGTTAATACTTCATAATATGTCATTGAATGAAGGGCAGTGAAAGCCATTACAGTGAGTCATTGTAGCATTGATTGTGGAAAAGACTGTTTGAGCCTGAGTACAGTGTAACTAAGTAGTACGTGCTATTTGTGCCAATATCGAGTGTGCGAGTTTCTAGTAATATTGGAGAATTTAAAGAAACAGCGCTCGTGAATCTGAAAACAAGCAATAAGCTTTCGCGCGGGGGCCAGGCGATCAGCTGTTCTTGACACTTGATGAGGAGGGGAGGTGTTGCCACTTAGTGAGCGCATACTATTCGTGGGAACTACCGGCCGCTGCCAGGATCAGTTGATTTATTTATTATTGTTTGGCCTTGTGACATCTTTCATGCATTTTAAGTAAAATACAAAACTATCTTTGTGTTTATATCATTCCCTCCATTGATCTTGTGGCTATATTATACTGAAAGCATAGAGTGATAACAGTAAGTACCTGCCTGATTCCTGATCTTGTGAGTGTGACCTTGCCAAGGCTACCACTAATTCCACCAGTTCACTGAGGTGTTACTGGCCACCTAAAACACCAGTTGGCGACCTTGTGGTTTACCGTAGAGCCCGATTGTTGGGAAGGGCACACGACAGTCAAGTGAACGAGTCGTGTTCCCACTCTTTCTTAATCAGAGGCCGTTGAGATTGACTGGGAGACTCTCCTGGCGTGCAGTGTGTTACGTACTCCTATAAGATACGTAAGTAAATAAATTAATATGTACATTGATAATTGTGTGTAAATTACAAGCATGTATATTGATATACTTATATGTTCTATGCAAACGTACATTCATGTTACAGTGTTGGCGTTAGGCCCAACGTATCGTGGGAATGATTGTTTTATTTCTTTGTGTGCTCAGTTTTCCCACGGGAACTAATGATTTATATGTGATCATATGTGGGTAACAGAGGTGAATAATAATTGAGTGAACTGTATCTGGCAAATTGTCGTGGGATCGTCCGTTGCTGGGTGTGCATGCCATTATTCCCTTCTGTATGCATATTTTAATTACTATGTAAAGAGATAATTACCTTATGTTTGTATATCAATATGTATTAATTATTCATTAAGTTAGTTTAAGATTACTCTTGTCACAATGTATTGCTCCATTGTTGAAATAATAAATATTGTAACTTTGGCAATTTATTCGCGGGGCAAGGCAATGTGTTTTGACTCCCGCGTTATTTTATTCAGTAGCTGATCCGGAACCAGGGAGTTAACAACTAGTGGAGTTAAGTTATACATTTTTGTTCTGTCATAGCCATACATATAATAATATTGATTTAATGTCTGGAAGATACAGTGATATTTTTAATGTGATATATTGTGACCAAATAATCATCTGTTTGCTATTGAGATTTATTTAATATATATGTATATAAGATTTTGATCTATTCTTCAGTCCTAAGGAAGATTTATTATTGTGCTCATTACTTATCAAGGGGTTATACTGGTGATTCGCTATTGAGAACAGCAGTTGTCTCGTATCCCTAGACGTAATTAAAGTTTGGCTGCTGTAGGGTCACGAGCCGTAACGTACGATAGGTAACAAAGAGTTATGGGGGCCTGTGCCGGGAAATATTGTTCCCACTTAACCTTAACTATGCTAATCTAACCTTGCCTTCCTAGGTACCAGTGTGTCAAGTGTCTGTGTGTTTCTTAAGAACTATTCCATGTGCCAAGCAAGCCTTCCTGTGTGTCAAGTAACAACGTTTCACGATTTTGAGGTAAGTCATCCTATATATTTTGTTTGTGCAGTGAGGCCAAGCGAATTTTCAGTGTGGTGACAATTTTACAGTGAAGTGTAGTGCAGTGCCATTGTTTTAATTATTGTTGTGAATCAAGTGCCAAGTGTAGTAACGATGGAGGAGAAAGTTGCAACGTTGTTGGCTCACCCAGACTTTGAAGGGATTCAGAACCTTAAAAAGACTGAGTTAATACAAATGGCAAATCAGTTGGATTTGACCGCCAACAATAGAATGGTTAAAGCCCAAATATTGAAAGTCATTGTGACGCATTTTGTTGAGAATGGGGAGTTAGATGAAGAAATTCTAGAGGAGTTAAGAGAGGAGTCGAGTGATCAGGTGACGTTAAAGCGTCTTGAGTTAGAAGCGCAAATAGCCAATGCTAAGCTTGAAGCTCAAAAGGAACAGCAAATATTAGAGGCTGAAGCTCAGAAAAGGGAGCTTGAGACTAGGCGTTTAGAAATTGCGGTACAGTTGCAAATAGAAGCCACAAAGAAGCAACAAGCCGAGGAACAAACTAGGCAATTAGAGATTCAACAACAAATGGCTAACACTAACTTCAGGCTTGAATCACAGCGTATGGCAGCTGGGCATGGAAATACTAGTAATGTTTCAATAAATAGTGATAATAATCCCATCAGGATGAATAAGTATATAGAGTTACCCAAGTTCAATGAGGAGGATCCTGAGGTTTTCTTTGCACATTTTTATAAAATTGCCATCAGTATGAACTGGCCAAGGGATCAGTGGGTAGCCATTATGCAGTCTCAATTTAAGGGGCGTAGTCAGGAGGTTTTCACATCCCTACCTGATGCTCATAGTTTTGATTATGAATTTGTAAAGAAAAGCATCCTAAATGCGTACCAGTTAAATCCAGAGGCACACAGGCAAAAGTTCAGAAACCTAAGGAGGATAAGGGATCAGACAATAGCAGATTTTACTCGTCAGAAGACGAATTTTTGCAACAGATGGTTAAAGTCACTTGCAGTCACTGATTTTGATGCTCTAAAGAATCTTCTTATAATGGAAGAAGTATTGTCATGTCTCCCAGACCAGTTGTCTACTTTTATGGCAGAACAAAAGAATGTAACAGATATTTATGAGCTGTCCAAGCTCGCGGATGAGCATGAGTTGTTGACTAAGGCCCCGTTTACGGCCACTTCACCTAAGTCTAGTCGTAGAGTAAATTTTAATGCTCACCGAACTCCTTATCAGTATAAGTCTCCTCCTGGTGCGACAGTTACTCCCGTGAACTCTTCTCTTACTAACCCTAAGATGGTTACTCCATTGCCAGGATCATCTAAGCCTAGTAATGCTAATTCTAAACCGGCAGTTGGTTATACCAGTGTCTCCACTGTCAAGCATTGTACCCATTGTAAGAGAAGGGGGCATGTGATTTCTTCATGTTTTAGTTTGCATCCTGAACTACGGCCAACTGGTCTTATTATGAGTAAAGGATTGCAACCTATTAATTCTTCATGTATTACAGTCAGTCCAAATTGGATGGCTGAATTCAAACCCTATATTTCCACAGGTACCTTATTATGTAATAATGGTAGACATAAGACTGTTCAATTACTCCGTGATACTGGAGCTTCACAGTCTCTTATTACCCAGAAGGTACTTGATGATGTTGACACCCGAGATCTGGGTGAAGTTGTGCTTCTCCAAGGTATTGCCGGTAGTGTGCAACCAGTGTCCTTATTGCAAGTTAACCTTGATTCTAAATATACTTCAGGATGGTGTAATGTTGGTGTAAGTAAATAACTGCCCATTCCTGGGGTAGACATTATTCTAGGTAATGATTTTGGCAACCAAATGGTTGTAGGGCCCAAGTGTCCCATCATGTTAACTAAACCCCATAATGTATTAGCTCAACCAGTAGCAGATGATGATATTATTTACCCTGCTTGTGTTGTTACTAGATCAATGGGACAAACAGGTGAGAGTAATCCTGTCTTCACTGAGGTTGCTGTTCCCAAGACCAGGACCCCTTCAGTAAAGGAGTGGGAGGTGGATCTTGAGGATTCCTTTATGACTCGACTGGATGATGAGAGTGAGGCCGTAGTAGAAGCCCCGCCGAACCTAAATCACAAGGAAAGTGAAGGTGAGGAGGCTGAACTATCTGTACCTTGCCCGATTGTCTCCAGTGCGCCAGTTGTCGAGAGTGAGGCCGAAGTAGCTATGACTCCATTTTATTCTGATCAATCGGGAAAAGAGATCAAGCTACTAGGTTCTTGCCCGCTCGCTGCTGAGTCTGAGTCATTGCCCTTAAGTGTTGTACAGACTACTGATCCTAGTTTAAGTAAGTGTATTTCTGAGGCTCCTGATAATGTTGATGCATTGGAGGAAGGGACGGGTTTCTTCTTCAAGGATCGACTTCTGATGAGAAGGTGGAGACCCAAGGGAACTCCCTCTTCAGATGATTGTGAGATTAGAACCCAACTCGTTGTCCCCAATGATTATCGTAGGCAGGTCCTGCAGGCTGCACATGATGACCCCATGGGAGGTCATCAAGGTATCACGAATATGTACCATAAGATAAGTAAATATTTTTTCTGGCCAAAGTTAAAGAAAGACGTGGTCAGATATTGTCATAACTGTATACCCTGTCAAATTGTTGGTAAACCAAATCAATCTGTACCTAGAGCACCATTGCAACCTATTGTAGTTCCTGATGAACCATTTACTCATGTTGTAATTGATTGTGTAGGTCCTTTACCTAAGACTAAGTCGGGTAACATGTTTTTGTTCACTCTCATGTGTATGACTACTAGATTTCCTGAAGCCTATGCTCTACGGAATACCAAGGCTCATAATCTCATCAAGTGTCTTGAAAGATTCTTTTCGTTGTTTGGAATGCCTAGAGTTATTCAGAGTAACAATGGGGGAAATTTTGTTTCTAAAGTTTTCAGACCTTTTTGCGAATCCCGAGGGATTCGGCACAAATTATCCAGTCCATATCATCCACAAAGCCAAGGTGGGCTTGAACGTTTCCACCAGACTTTAAAACAAATGCTGAAGACAACCGGAGAAACTCATCCACGTAATTGGGATGAGAATCTCCCCTTTGTGTTGTTTGCTGCTAGAGAAGGGCTACAAGAGTCATTGGGCTGTTCACCCTTTGAACTAGTGTTTGGTCACCAAGTAAGAGGTCCTCTTAAAATGCTACAAGAAAAGTTGTTGGGAGATGTCTCTGTTCATCAGAGTGGATTGTACTTGAGTGAGGTCAAGGCCAAGTTGTGTCGGGCTCGTGAGTTGGCGAAAGAACATCTGGGAAGGACTCAACAAGCCATGAAAGTAAGATATGACAAGAAGTTCAAAGCTAAGCTCAGGTCTTTTGCTGTCGGAGATTTGGTGTTGGTGTTGAAACCTCGTATGGGGACTTCCATGTCCCATAAGTTCGCCGGACCCTACCAAGTGGTAGAAAAGGTGGGAGACCTAACTTATAAACTAATTAGCCCTAATCTTTCAGAACCCCAAATGACTGTACACATTAACAGATTAAAAGCTTATGTTGGACCTGGTGTAGTAGCTTGTTTTAGTCGGGAAGAGTTACCACCTGAGGATAATTGTAGTGAGGGACATGTTGTTAATATTCAACTTCTCAGTTCCAGTTCCAATGGCAGGGAGAAGCTATGTCATTTACAGGAGGAACAACGTGATGAGTTCCAGGTTCTGCTGGACAACCATACATCTCTGTTTGGGGAGGTTCCTACCCAGACCCACCTCATCACACACGACGTTCAGCTCCTGGACAGCACCCCCATTCGACAACATCCGTACCGAGCGAATCCCGAAAAGAGGAAAATTATACAAGCAGAAGTGGAATATCTGCTCCAGCATGATTTCATTCGGCCAAGTCAAAGTACTTGGAGCTCTCCGTGTTTGTTAGTGCCAAAACCAGATGGAACCTGGAGATTGTGCGTGGATTATAGGAAACTGAACAAGAACACTACAGTGGACGTTTTTCCTTTACCCTTGTTGGAGGAATGTATTGAGTCCATAGGCCATGCCGAATATGTAAGTAAGCTTGATTTGTCAAAAGGGTACTACCAAATTCCATTAACAGAGTATGCTAGGGAGGTTACTGCTTTTGTTACACCTGATGGTGCGTATGAATTTAATGTCATGCCATTCGGTTTGAGAAATGCACCTGCTACTTTTCAAAGACTCATGAATTTCTTACTCAAGGATGTGCCAGATTGTAGGGCCTACCTTGATGACATTGTTTTGTACAGTAAGAATTGGGCAGATCATCTCTTAGGCCTTAAGAACTTGTTTACAGTGTTGAAAAACGCAAAGTTAACCATAAATATGAATAAGTGTAGTTGGGCAAGAGGTACGATAACTTATCTTGGACACGAGGTAGGACAAGGTAAGATTATCCCCTTACAAGATAAGATTCAAGCCATTGTGGACTACCCAGTGTTAACCAATAAGAAAGGAGTCCAACGGTTTATTGGTATGTGTGCATACTATAGGCGTTATTGTAGAAATTTTTCAACAGTAGCTGCTCCTTTGACAAATTTGTTACGCAAGCAAGTAAAGTTTCAGTGGACACAAGATTGTCAGAATGCTTTTCAGAACCTAAAGGGCATATTGTCCACCTCACCTATTCTTGCTAGTCCCCAATTTGATAAACCATTTATATTACACATTGATGCGTCAGATGTTGGAATAGGTGCTGTGCTTATTCAAGTTGGTTTAGACAAGATTGAGCATCCTGTGTATTATTACTCTAGAAAATTTAATGCAGCTCAGAGGAATTATTCCGTGGTAGAAAAGGAGGCGTTGGGTCTTATATTGTCAATTAAGAAGTTTGAGATTTACTTATCAGGAAACAAAGTGTTAGTATTTACAGACCACAACCCCCTTATCTTTATAAATATGATGAAAGTCAAGAACCAACGAATTCTGCGCTGGTCATTGTTTTTGCAGGAATTTAATGTAGAAATCAAACATATTCCAGGCAGACAAAATGTTATTGCTGATGCTTTGTCAAGAAGTTTTGATGTACCATAAATGAAATGTTTCTTTCACTTAACATTTTTACTTCGGAAAAAAATGCCATTGATCTTCAATCCATTGCATTTTTTTTCTTGGAGGTGGAAGTGTTACGTACTCCTATAAGATACGTAAGTAAATAAATTAATATGTACATTGATAATTGTGTGTAAATTACAAGCATGTATATTGATATACTTATATGTTCTATGCAAACGTACATTCATGTTACAGTGTTGGCGTTAGGCCCAACGTATCGTGGGAATGATTGTTTTATTTCTTTGTGTGCTCAGTTTTCCCACGGGAACTAATGATTTATATGTGATCATATGTGGGTAACAGAGGTGAATAATAATTGAGTGAACTGTATCTGGCAAATTGTCGTGGGATCGTCCGTTGCTGGGTGTGCATGCCATTATTCCCTTCTGTATGCATATTTTAATTACTATGTAAAGAGATAATTACCTTATGTTTGTATATCAATATGTATTAATTATTCATTAAGTTAGTTTAAGATTACTCTTGTCACAATGTATTGCTCCATTGTTGAAATAATAAATATTGTAACTTTGGCAATTTATTCGCGGGGCAAGGCAATGTGTTTTGACTCCCGCGTTATTTTATTCAGTAGCTGATCCGGAACCTGGGAGTTAACAACTAGTGGAGTTAAGTTATACATTTTTGTTCTGTCATAGCCATGCATATAATAATATTGATTTAATGTCTGGAAGATAAAGTGATATTTTTAATGTGATATATTGTGACCAAATAATCATCTGTTTGCTATTGAGATTTATTTAATATATATGTATATAAGATTTTGATCTATTCTTCAGTCCTAAGGAAGATTTATTATTGTGCTCATTATTTATCAAGGGGTTATACTGGTGATTCGCTATTGAGAACAGCAGTTGTCTCGTATCCCTAGACGTAATTAAAGTTTGGCTGCTGTAGGGTCACGAGCCGTAACGTACGATAGGTAACACAGTGGCGCCGTGAGGATCGAGTGAAGACCCACAGGGCTACGGTGAGTGACCTTGAGCATAACTATTGCTCACCCCAGAGGAAGGATAGAGAAGTGAAACCCCAACATTGGCGACCTTGCCAGGATATCGATCGAAGTAAAGGTTGCAGTGGTGATACTTGGCAGTGGTGTTAGAGATCAGGTGCAGGTTATCACTCATAGCACAAGATGGAGGATGATAAAGTAGCAAGATTTATTGACTCTAGTGATGAACAGGTGCTGGAAGAGTGCACCAAGGCACAGTTACAGGCAATAGCAGATCATTTTGGAATAAAGCTGAAATCTGCCAGAGTGGCAGAAAGAAGACTAGAGATAATGGCTCAGCTCAGGGTTCGAGACGAAGCTTTGGGGGAAGAACGGCCCCAAACACCTGCCAGTGTGGGTGAACACCTGAGCATTGGTGGAAGCAGCAGGGGATCCAGCGGCAGCAGGCACAGCATTAAGCTGGAAATAATGAAGCTGCAGCTGGAAGCACAGCAGCGCAAAGAAGAGCGAGAAGCAGAAGCACAGCAGCGCAAAGAAGAGCGAGAAGCAGAAGCACAGCAGCGCAGAGAAGAGCGAGAAGCACAGCAGCGCAAAGAAGAGCGAGAAGCAGAAGCACAGTTGAAGCGTGAGGAGCGAGAAGCACAGCTACGCAGGGAAGAACAAGAGCGAGAAGCACAGTTGAAGCGTGAGGAGCGAGAAGCACAGCTACGCAGGGAAGAACAAGAGCGAGAAGCACAGCAGCGCAGCGAAGAGCGAGAAGTTGGGCTGAGACAACTGGAAATAGAAGCCAACAAGGAGGTAGAGCTGAAGCGAGCTGAACTAGGACTAGGTGCACCTGCTCCGCCGCCACAGGAAGACCGACGAGTGAGGGAACGAGACCTGCCGGTCTTTGTGCCTAGTGAAGCCGAAAGTTTCTTCGATCACTTTGAGAGAGTTGCTGCTATGAAGAGGTGGCCGAGGGCGGAGTGGGCGGAGTTGGTCCAAGGGAGGCTCACAGGTGAAGCTCGCAAAGCCTTCACTATGCTCGACTTCCAAGAATGCACCAACTACGATGTGGTAAAACGAGCTGTGCTCCGTTCCTTCAAGCTCACGCCGGAGTGTTACCGGAAGAGGTTTAGAGAATGTACCCGGTCACCAGGAAAATCGTATGCGGAAACGGCGAGGGACATGGAAAGAAAGTTCCTTAAGTGGCTGGACTCTGAAGAAGCGGGGTCGGCCGTAGAGGTCAAGGAACTAATGGTCATGGAAAAGTTTATGTCCATGCTCCCTCCTGAGATCAGGATGAGGGTAAAGGAGGCTGACATAAAGAACCTGAGGGCCGCAGCCGACCGAGCCGACATGTTAGAAGAAGCCCTACGCCCACGCCGAGAGGGACAGCACCGACCATCCGTATACGTCGGAAACGATAGGAATTATAGAAGGACGGATGGATGGAGGACAGGAGCGAGTTCTCCCAAATCCCACCTCTCAAGTTGGAACACCCGAGGATCAAAAGGTGCTGTAGAGCCGATAGAGGAGAACCAAGCTGAGAGCTCGGGAGTTGTTACTGCAACGAAGGAAACAACAAGTGGTGCGGGAAAGACACAGGGTGCGACGGCTCTGGAGGCAGTGCTAAGGCGAGCGGTGGCGGATGGTCTCCGCCGAGGGTCCGCTGCTATAACTGCGGAATAATCGGACACGTCGCGCGGGATTGCCGACGCTCTAAGCAGCGGGGACACGTTGCTTTAGTGATGTTCGAGGACCAGAGGGCCGAGGGAGTGCGGGATGAACCCGTGCTGAATGGGGAGAAGAAAGTTCACCCATTCATGTGTCAAGGAACCGTAAGGATGGGGGTCGCAGACCCCATCCCAGTGAAGATGCTAAGAGACACCGGGGCTGATTTCACCCTGGTGAGTGAAACCCTGTTCCCCGAGGGTTACGAAAGTACCAGTGTGGGGGTGGCGAGTGTGACCACTGTGGAAGGCCCAGTGAGGATGCCCCTACACCAGGTAACTTTAAATTCCGATTATGGCTGCCAGACCTTAGTGGTGGTAGTCTGTACATCGATGCCCAAGATGGAGGCACAGGTCATCTTGGGGAATGACGCATGTGGAGGATACGTCCTCCCGCATCTCGTGAAAGGCGAAGAGTGCATAGAACAAGACAAGGAGACAGGCGGAGAGTTGAACGCCTGTGGGGACGAGAAGGGAATCGCACCGGTGGCGATCCCAGTTTGTGCTGTAAGGCCGAGACAGCGCGAAGAACCAGGAGGTTGTGGATCTGATGGGGCTGAGGAGACGACTGACAGCCTGGGAATAGATCACCTCTGTGTAGGACCCGGAGAACGAGCGGAGGGCGAAGGTAGCCCGAATGGTGAGTTGCAGGTGACCCTCACCGGTTCTCTAGGGGTAGACCGCACTCGTCTCGGAGAGTTGCAGCAGGAGGAGTTCCCCGAGTTGGTTAGTGAGGCCAAAGGAGGACGTGTGGGTCCTGAGAAGGCTTACTTTCCATTTATCTATATTATATATGCCATGCTATCCATGCTGAGAGAACGATGGACACCAGGAGCAACCGTGGGAACGGTGATTGGATATGTCCAGAAGTTCAGAGAACGTCTCACCCTAACGAAGGAACTGGCTGGGAAACACCTGAAGGAGGCGCAGCGTAAGATGTCGGAGTGGTACGACAGGAGAGCTGTGCAGAGGGATTTCCAGGTCGGATCCCAAGTGATGATTTTGCTTCCAGGTAAAGGTAGGGTGACCAAGACGCGGTTCGAGAGACCATACCGAGTGCTGCGACGGTTGGGTCCAGTGTCGTATGAGATTGGGAAGCCGGATGGACCCCGAAAGAAACAAGTGTGTCACGCAGACCGCCTGAGACCTTTCTTCACTGTAGAAGGAGGAGCCGCCAGGCAGGAAGGAACGATGATCCGAGAAACCCAGCGGAAGACGGTTCTGTGTGTACCGAGGGACCGAGAACTCCCGGAGGAGGAAAGTAAGTGGTCCAGGGCGGACGGCACCCGTTTCACCGACACTGAGAGTCTGACAAGGATCAAGGTCAAGCACATCAAGGGGAAGGACGACGTAGTAGCGGACGCCCTATCCCGCATACACTAACCAGACATGACTCTTATTTTAAGGGGAGGGGTATGTGACGGAGTTCCCCCCGTTATAACTCTCCCACGCCTGCAGTAAGAGTCATGTCTACTTTTCCCAAGCGTTCTCTACGTAGCAGGCTTCAATTTGATATATGGGAGAGAGTGGAGTGTTCTCGGAGAGCCGAGAAATTTGTGAAATAGTAATATTTTGGCCTGTGGTATAGGCCCTTTAGGGAGCCAAGATGGCGCTTGCCTCCCTGATTTCCCGCCAAAACCGTGTGACGTCAGTGGCACCGGATTGGTCACCGACAGCAATGTGGCACCGGGAGCCAATGAAAACCTCCCGTGGCGAAAGTGACGTCACGAAGGAAGGCGGTCCGGCCAGCACGCCGAGCTGGCGCCAGCAGTAAGACACGACACGTCAAAGAGGTCGGACGTGCGACGATTGGTCCTGTCAGTTTGACAGTTGATTCCCGCTCCCGTGGATTTACGCGTCACCAGAAGTATGCCAGTACTCTGTGAGGTCTTCCCTAGTTCATGTGTTGAACCAGAGAGGGAATCGACGGTTATTTGAGCAACAAGTGCTCCAGTCAGGCACTGTGCAAGAAGCAGTGAAGCCGTGCAGTGACGTATGTGACGTCTGTGGCAGTTCACCAGTTCGTGACAGCGTAGTGGCTGACAGAGCCACTGGGTAGCTGAGGAAGGAGAGGACTATTTGGGGAATCCGGACGACTGTTGCTGAGACGTAGGCGGCAGCCGTTGCTGGGAGAAGACGACGGCCAGGAGACCGACTCCAACCCTTCAAGAAGTCAAGAAGGAGGACGGACCTGCAGTGAAGAGGGCACGGAGACGACGCGCTAAACGGTGGGACGACGAGAGGCTCTGGTAGGACACGACGACGTGTCGTGTGGGGGCTTTCCCGACACGAGGACCAGGAGCTACATCTCAACTCTCATCGGAGGACAGGTTGAAGTAGGTGTTTCTAGTTTCCTCCCCATTCCCCTTTAGTTAGCTATGTTATTCGGCTATATTATCTAGCCTGAGGATTTTATATGTCGTGAGCAAGTCTCACCAATGTCACAGTGAGGCACCAGTTTGCCGTGTAGTACTATCAAGAGTACATATAATACTTATGTTGATTATTGGTGTGTACAGGCACCAGGAACAAGTGATAAATTTACTGTGTTGTGTATATCTTTCTGGAGATTTTGATGTGAACATATAATGATAAATTATATATAATATTATGCCAGTATTTGGAAGTTAGGCTATGTGCCCAGAAACTATTTATTTTACCAGTTACTGATGTCTGATCTATATGCATTATTATGTCTGTGTTCGTGCAGTGATTAATCATTTGTGAGTACAGTGAATTATTGCGTTTTCGCCCTCGAGAGAAAGTACTGAAAACTCAAGTGTTAATACTTCATAATATGTCATTGAATGAAGGGCAGTGAAAGCCATTACAGTGAGTCATTGTAGCATTGATTGTGGAAAAGACTGTTTGAGCCTGAGTACAGTGTAACTAAGTAGTACGTGCTATTTGTGCCAATATCGAGTGTGCGAGTTTCTAGTAATATTGGAGAATTTAAAGAAACAGCGCGCCTGAATCTGAAAACAAGCAATAAGCTTTCGCGCGGGGGGCCAGGCGATCAGCTGTTCTTGACACTTGATGAGGAGGGGAGGTGTTGCCACTTAGTGAGCGCATACTATTCGTGGGAACTACCGGCCGCTGCCAGGATCAGTTGATTTATTTATTATTGTTTGGCCTTGTGACATCTTTCATGCATTTTAAGTAAAATACAAAACTATCTTTGTGTTTATATCATTCCCTCCATTGATCTTGTGGCTATATTATACTGAAAGCATAGAGTGATAACAGTAAGTACCTGCCTGATTCCTGATCTTGTGAGTGTGACCTTGCCAAGGCTACCACTAATTCCACCAGTTCACTGAGGTGTTACTGGCCACCTAAAACACCAGTTGGCGACCTTGTGGTTTACCGTAGAGCCCGATTGTTAGGGAGGGCACACGACAGTCAAGTGAACGAGTCGTGTTCCCACTCTTTCTTAATCAGAGGCCGTTGAGATTGACTGGGAGACTCTCCTGGCGTGCAGTGGCGCCGTGAGGATCGAGTGAAGACCCGCAGGGCTACGGTGAGTGACCTTGAGCATAACTATTGCTCACCCCAGAGTAAGGATAGAGAAGTGAAACCCCAACAATATATATATATATATATATATATATATATATATATATATATATATATATATATATATATTTATATATATATATATATATATATATATATATATATATATATATATATATATATATATATATATATATATATATATATGCAAACAAGCCTGAATGGTCCCCAGGACTATATACAACTGAAAACTCACACCCCAGAAGTGACTCGAACCCATACTCCCACAACTGGTATGTACAGGGACGCCTTAATCCGCTTGACCATCACGACCGGACATAAGGAAGTGATAGCCGAGGCTATATGAACCACTTCCCCGCCGGCACTCGGATGGTAATCTTGGGCATAGCATTTTATCAAATCACCTCATTCTTTGGGGCACACGTGAGGAACACAAATGCAAACAAGCCTGAATGGTCCCCAGGACTATATACAACTGAAAACTCACACCCCAGAAGTGACTCGAACCCATACTCCCACAACTGGTATGTACAGGGACGCCTTAATCCGCTTGACCATCACGACCGGACATAAGGAAGTGATAGCCGAGGCTATATGAACCACTTCCCCGCCGGCACTCGGATGGTAATCTTGGGCATAGCATTTTATCAAATCACCTCATTCTTTGGGGCACACGTGAGGAACACAAATGCAAACAAGCCTGAATGGTCCCCAGGACTATATACAACTGAAAACTCACACCCCAGAAGTGACTCGAACCCATACTCCCACAACTGGTATGTACAGGGACGCCTTAATCCGCTTGACCATCACGACCGGACATAAGGAAGTGATAGCCGAGGCTATATGAACCACTTCCCCGCCGGCACTCGGATGGTAATCTTGGGCATAGCATTTTATCAAATCACCTCATTCTTTGGGGCACACGTGAGGAACACAAATGCAAACAAGCCTGAATGGTCCCCAGGACTATATACAACTGAAAACTCACACCCCAGAAGTGACTCGAACCCATACTCCCACAACTGGTATGTACAGGGACGCCTTAATCCGCTTGACCATCACGACCGGACATAAGGAAGTGATAGCCGAGGCTATATGAACCACTTCCCCGCCGGCACTCGGATGGTAATCTTGGGCATAGCATTTTATCAAATCACCTCATTCTTTGGGGCACACGTGAGGAACACAAATGCAAACAAGCCTGAATGGTCCCCAGGACTATATACAACTGAAAACTCACACCCCAGAAGTGACTCGAACCCATACTCCCACAACTGGTATGTACAGGGACGCCTTAATCCGCTTGACCATCACGACCGGACATAAGGAAGTGATAGCCGAGGCTATATGAACCACTTCCCCGCCGGCACTCGGATGGTAATCTTGGGCATAGCATTTTATCAAATCACCTCATTCTTTGGGGCACACGTGAGGAACACAAATGCAAACAAGCCTGAATGGTCCCCAGGACTATATACAACTGAAAACTCACACCCCAGAAGTGACTCGAACCCATACTCCCACAACTGGTATGTACAGGGACGCCTTAATCCGCTTGACCATCACGACCGGACATAAGGAAGTGATAGCCGAGGCTATATGAACCACTTCCCCGCCGGCACTCGGATGGTAATCTTGGGCATAGCATTTTATCAAATCACCTCATTCTTTGGGGCACACGTGAGGAACACAAATGCAAACAAGCCTGAATGGTCCCCAGGACTATATACAACTGAAAACTCACACCCCAGAAGTGACTCGAACCCATACTCCCACAACTGGTATGTACAGGGACGCCTTAATCCGCTTGACCATCACGACCGGACATAAGTGCCGGCGGGGAAGTGGTTCATATAGCCTCGGCTATCACTTCCTTATGTCCGGTCGTGATGGTCAAGCGGATTAAGGCGTCCCTGTACATACCAGTTGTGGGAGTATGGGTTCGAGTCACTTCTGGGGTGTGAGTTTTCAGTTGTATATAGTCCTGGGGACCATTCAGGCTTGTTTGCATTTGTGTTCCTCACGTGTGCCCCAAAGAATGAGGTGATTTGATAAAATGCTATGCCCAAGATTACCATCCGAGTGCCGGCGGGGAAGTGGTTCATATAGCCTCGGCTATCACTTCCTTATGTCCGGTCGTGATGGTCAAGCGGATTAAGGCGTCCCTGTACATACCAGTTGTGGGAGTATGGGTTCGAGTCACTTCTGGGGTGTGAGTTTTCAGTTGTATATAGTCCTGGGGACCATTCAGGCTTGTTTGCATTTGTGTTCCTCACGTGTGCCCCAAAGAATGAGGTGATTTGATAAAATGCTATGCCCAAGATTACCATCCGAGTGCCGGCGGGGAAGTGGTTCATATAGCCTCGGCTATCACTTCCTTATGTCCGGTCGTGATGGTCAAGCGGATTAAGGCGTCCCTGTACATACCAGTTGTGGGAGTATGGGTTCGAGTCACTTCTGGGGTGTGAGTTTTCAGTTATATATATATATATATATATATATATATATATATATATATATATATATATATATATATATATATATATATATATATATCACCCTGAACCCTTCTAAATGTGAAATAATATGTTCCAACCAGGGCATCGTAGAGAGAATAGAGGGTCTTCTGCCAAATATCCATAAAACTAAACCTGAAGACAGCACACTCCTAGGAGCTCCCCTGGGGTTGAAAGCCATCGATGAGGTCCTTGATAAGAAAATCGCCGACCTTAAGAGGATGGATGGGAGGATTGAGGATATTGATGCTCATGATGCACTCTACCTCATCACCAGATGTCTGTCCCTCCCCAGGTTAACCTACTTTCTGAGGTGTTCACCATCTTACAGTAGCCAAAAACTAAGTGAGTATGACCGGTTACTGAAATCAATGCTAGAAAAAGCCCTTAACCTCTCTCTCGATGACCTACAGTGGAAACAAGCCTCTCTTCCCGTAAGACTTGGGGGCCTCGGAGTTCGAACAGCAACGCAAATCGCTGTTCCAGCCTTCCTGTCCTCCTTATCAGCATCCGACGACCTTGTGAAGGAAATTCTACCTGCCCACTTACATCAGCTGGCAGGTGTACATGATCCCAATTTTACACGCTGTGCCACAGAGTGGGCCTCTCGTGCAGGCCAATCACCTCAACCACCATCCCCAAAATCCCACAAGCAATCCAGCTGGGATGGTCCCATTGTAGACCAAGTTGCTGCAGAGTGCCTGGGTGCTGCAACAACACAACACGACATTGCTCGCCTCACAGCAGTAGCAGCACCACATGCAGGGGATTTCCTGTTAGCAACCCCAATGTCGGCAACTGGCACGCGTCTCACACCACACGCCCTCCGAATTGCTGTGGCCCTCCGCCTTGCTGCCCCAATCCACACCAGATATAGGTGTATTTGCGGCGAGGTGGTGGCTGACAGGTACGGTCACCATGGCCTACTCTGCCAAAGCACAGGGGGATGGCACTCGAGGCACAGTGAAGTTAACGACATCATCAAGAGGAGCCTCACCACAGCTGGATGCCCAGCTGAAAGAGAGCCCCGTTACCTAACGCCCCGTAACTCTGATGCTCTTATTGGTCGCCCGGATGGTATCACAGTGAACCCCTGGAAGAATGGGAAGCAGTTGGTATGGGACTACACGTGCGTATCAACCCTGGCTAACACCTACATTAACCTCAGTGTTGCACAACCAGGTGGCGCTGCCACCCACAGGGAAGCAGCCAAATCCCGTAAGTATAGAGAACTGGATCACCACTACAATTTTGTCCCCATTGCTTCTGAGACGCTCGGCGCCTGGGGTAAAAGTGCTACCAGTTTTTTGAAGGAACTGGGTTCTAGGCTCATTGAAACAACAAGGGACCCGAGAGCTGCAAGCTTTCTTTTCCAGCGCCTCAGTGTGGCGATACAGAGGGGAAATGCGCACTGCATCCAGGGTTCCTTCCCGCCATCTGAGGAGCTGGAGGAACTCGACAACCTATGACAACCATCTTTGTAACCCATATGTAACTCCTTTTTTGTAACAAACTTCAAATAAAGTAAATATATATGTGTACATACAAAAGAATGGGGGTGGTAGGAGAAGATAATATTAGTGTTCAGTGAGAAACCACAAGGTCTCCTCTGAATACTTTTTATTTTCTTCTCCGGGGCTATGGGTCCCCACATTGGCACCAGAGGTGGTACCCTCACAAACTTTAAAAAAAAAAAAAAAAAAAAAAAAAAAAAAAAAAAAATATATATATATATATATATATATATATATATATATATATATATATATATATATATATATATATATATTAGTATATTTTGGTAGCAGTCTTTCCTGTAGACATATATTATTAAATATGACCGAAAAAGTAAGATTAATTATTCTAACACGAATTTTCTCTATCTTTTGTACATTTCTTTTCACTGTTGGTGGTAACTCAAAAATCAATTCTCCAAAATTCATTTTTATTTCTAGTCTGACGCGACACTTGAGCGCGTTTCGTAAAACTTATTACATTTTCAAAGACTTTAGCTTACACATACACAACTGAATGGAACTTACACATCTCCGATTTGTTTATATCTACATTTTGAGTGAGGTGGATGGGGTGAGGTGGCATTAATAGGGTATTAATTTCATCAACACAAAACAGAACACGAAACAATGGGTATTGAATAGAAGTGATTGTAGAAAGCCTATTGGTCCATATTTCTTGATGCTTCTATATTGGAGCGGAGTCTTGAGGTGGGTAGAATATAGTTGTGCATTAATTGGCTGTTGATTGCTGGTGTTAACTTTTTAATGTGTAGTGCCTCGCAAACGTCAAGCCGCCTGCTATCGCTGTATCTATCGATGATTTCTGTGTTGTTTACTAGGATTTCTCTGGCGATGGTTTGGTTGTGGGAAGAGATTATATGTTCCTTAATGGAGCCCTGTTGCTTATGCATCGTTAAACGCCTAGAAAAAGATGTTGTTGTCTTGCCTATATACTGGGTTTTTTGGAGCTTACAGTCCCCAAGAGGGCATTTGAAGGCATAGACGACGTTGGTCTCTTTGAAAGCGTTCTGCTTTGTGTCTGGAGAGTTTCTCATGAGTAGGCTGGCCGTTTTTCTGGTTTTATAGTAAATCGTCAGTTGTATCCTCTGATTTTTGTCTGTAGGGATAACGTTTCTATTAACAATATCTTTCAGGACCCTTTCCTCCATTTTATGAGCTGTGGAAAAGAAGTTCCTGTAAAATAGTCTAATAGGGGGTATAGGTGTTGTGTTAGTTGTCTTTTCAGAGGTTGCATGGCGTTTCACTTTCCTTCTTATGATGTCTTCGACGAAAGACTAGAAAAGTCTTCAAAGACTTCGGCGTCAGACTAGAAATAAAAATTAATTTTGGAGAATTGATTTTTGAATTACCACCAACAGTGAAAAGAAATGTACGAAAGATAGAGAAAATTCGTGTTAGAATTATTAATCTTACTTTTTTGGTCATATTTAATAATATATATATATATATATATATATGCAAACAAGCCTGAATGGTCCCCAGGACTATATGCGACTGAAAACTCACACCCCAGAAGTGACTCGAACCCATACTCCCAGGAGCAATGCAACTGGTAACTACAGGACGCCTTAATCCGCTTGACCATCATGACCGAACATAAGGAAGTGATAGCCGAAGCTATATGAACCACTTCTCCGCCGACACTCGGATGGCAATCTTGGGCATAGAATTTTATCAAATCACCTCATTCTTTGGGGCACACGTGAGGAACACAAATGCAAACAAGCCTGAATGGTCCCCAGGACTATATCCGACTGAAAACTCACACTCCAGAAGTGACTCGAACCCATACTCCCAGGAGCAACGCAACTGGTAACTACAGGACGCCTTAATCCGCTTGACCATCACGACCAGACATAAGGAAGTGATAGCCGAAGCTATATGAACCACATATAGTGGTCGCATATTGTCCTGGGGACCATTCAGTCTTGTTTGCATTTGTGTTCCTCACATGTGCCCTAAAGAATGAGGTGATTTGATAAAATGCTATGCCCAAGATTACCATCCGAGTGCCGGCGTGGAAGTGGTTCATATAGCTTCGGCTATTACTTCCTTATGTCCAGTCGTGATGGTCAAGCGGATTAAGGCGTTCCACCCACTGCACCAAACTCAGACCCTTAAAAGAGATGGTAATTTCGGGGTCTTTAACCCCCCCCCTCCCCAAAGATCACCACCTCCCAAGGGCAACTAGATTTAGTGAGGGGGTTACTCATGTTCTTTCATCAAATTCTTGTTAATATGGGAGAACTCTTAAAGCTCTTCTAAGGTCGTTGGTTGCTTCACATTCCAGATGATAGTGAAGTAATGACTTTTCTGTGACAGTTTGGCAGAAGATGCATTCTCTCTGTCGGGGTTCACCAATCTCCCAGTTGCATATTTAACCTAGACGTAGTCTATATAACCTAACTGTTTTTTCCCTGTGGATTCCTTTTGGGATATTTAACCTTTCTAATTGGTTGCCCGAAGATACCATATTGCAGAGGGCGAACCTTCAGCTACTCTCTGGTGTAAATAGGCTTTGTTGAGGTGTGAGAGGATATAAACATTGATCAGACCTTTATACCTGCCTGGGCAGATCACCTGACCACCAAGAAAAGGCGAAGGAAAGGAAACATAAGAAAGAAGGTAACTGCAGAAGGCCTTTCAGCCCATATGAGGCAGCTCCTATTAATATCCATAACTGGAAGATACATAAAAGTGCCAAACAGGTTAAATAGATGCTATATTGTACTGACGTGCTATTTTGAAGCTTATATGGGAATCCAACCTGTACATACCAGGGCTCACATTAAGGCTGTTGTTACAAAGTTTGATCAGAGCAGACTCGATCACATTTCGTTCAACGAAACCCTTACTTTTAACAATACAATTTGCCCCTCTGAAATCGATAGAATGATCGCATAAACTGGAATGTAAATACAATGCACTGGAGTGCTGGGCTGAACGAATAGCATATGAATGTTGTTTTAAATGTGAGGAAAGAGATTTACAAGTCTGGCCGACGTAAACACATGTACATTACAAGGGATAGAGTACACACAACCTGCTACAGACGAGGGCGAGTTCTTAATTAACATGGACTTAACTGCATTATCATTTTTGAACACGGGGTTAATATTAAGGTTTTTCAGGGCTGGGGCAAGATATACTAGACCATCAAAATATGGTAATACCAACGAGCTTTTCAGTTCTGGTTTAGACTTGGAGGTTGTTTGAAGAACGCCCTTTTTGCTTGACCAAACGCAAGATCAAAGACCGATTTTAGATAGTTTAACTTCTTCCCAATTTCAAATATATTCGTTATTTCTTCATCAATAGATTCTGGATCGCAAACCCTCAGGGCTCTGAGAAACATACCAGGGAAACTGCCCGTTTTATCTGAATAGGATGATTTGAGTAAAAATGAACATACGATCACACATTGGTAGGTTTCTTATACACATTGAATTTGAAACTCCTACCTATTCTATGAATCGTGATGTCTAAAAAAGGCAGAACACCATTCATTTCATTCTCAATTGTGAATTTAATTGACGGAACCAGCGAATTATGTTGATTGAGAAAATCAGTTTGGCCATGGTTAACCGGCCACAGGCATAAAATATCATCACATACCTGTACCAAACCAAATTCGAGGGTAAAATCCTGGGTAGAATATTTGTTTCAATACACTCCATGTACAAATTGCTCAAAACAGGGGAGAGGGGATTACTCATCGCCATGCCAAATATTTATTTATAAAATTAATCATTAAAGTTGAAATAACTATCTTTAATGCACAATTTTATTAGTTCCACAATGGTGTAAGTAGGTAAAGTTAAATTATACTTAGGGAGTAGATCCCGTAAGAATGACAACAGGTCATCAACAGGAACCCTAGTGAACAGAGCCGTCACATCAAAACTCACAAGTTTAAAACCATAATTTAATTTCAAACCCGAAAACTTGTTAACCAAGTCTAAGTTACTTGTTTTGTGTGAGTTGGAAATGGAACCTACTACCGGAGACAAGACTTGGACAAGCTATTTGGAAAGTCTATATGCCACAGATCCAACAGAACTAATAATAGGTCTTGCAGGATTATTGGGTTTGGTTTGTGTTTTAATAGGACCATATAGATATGGTAATGAAGGGGGAACGACTTAAAAAACTTAGGAATCAACTCCTTATCGTTCTTGAGCAAGATTTAAGAGTTTTGTTAAAATATGCATTAACTTTTTCAATAAGGTCACTGTTAACAGGTAAGTAAGTGTCTCTATCATACAATAAATGGTTCATATTTTGGACGTAGTCATCCTTGTCCATGATGACAACAGCATTGGACTTATCAGCTTTAGTGATATGTAGAGAGTTATCATTTTTGTGAGTTTTGAATGCTCGGATAAACCTATCTGGACAATTAGGAACGTATAGACCCTTAAGACGTATAAAACGTATAGAGCGTATAGAACGTATAGAACGTATAGAACGTATAGACCCGTACACCACACCCCTGCAAATATTGATGTCATCAGCTGAAATCTCATTATATTTCTCAAAATTGCAAAAAATTTACTTATCCAACAAAGTGATTGGAACAAACACACCAACAATGACTTCGTTATTTATCTCTCTAGTAAAAACTGGATAATGATATGATGACTGCTCTTGGCTACGTTCTGAGTTTCTCCATATCGAATATGGATGTGAATTATGTAGACATTGCCAAAAGATTGTTCATTTTCTCCTTTTTATTTATGATCTGACGCCTAAAAGAGTTTAGTAAAGACTTCTCACATTTTCAAAGACAGGTTTTTACACACATCATTTCATGATTATATTTGTTTTGGGGGTGAGGTGAAATGATAAATGTTTTTGCGTGAGGTGACAAAAGCCAGAACACGGAACAATGGGTATTTTGCATATTTGCTGCTTTTATATTGCTCCTGCTGCTTCTATGTTGGTTCGGAGTCTTAAAGTAGGTAGAATATAGTTATGTGTTAATTGGCTGTTGAATGCTGGTGTTGACTTTTTTGATTTGTAGGGCCTCGCTGAAGTCGAGTCTCCTCCTATCGCTGTATCTATCGATGATTTCCATGTTGATTGTTAATATTTCTCTGGTGATGGTCTGGTTGTGAGAGGAGATTATATGTTCCTTGATGGAGCCTTGTTGTTTGTGCATTGTTAATCGCCTAGAAAGAGACGTTGTTGTCTTGCCTATATACTGAGATCTTTGGGGCTTACAGTCCCCAAGTGGGCATGTGAAGGCATAGACGACGTTGGTTTTCTTCAAGGTGTACTGTTTGGTGTCTGGGGAGTTTTTCATGAGTAGATTGGCCGTTATTTTGTTTTTGTAATATATTGTCATTTGTATTTTGTAATTTTTGTCTGTGGGGATAACGTTCCTATTAATAATATCTTTCAGGACACTTTCCTCGGTGTTATGAGCTCTCGAAAAGAAGTTCCTGTAAAACAGTCGAATAGGAGGTACAAGTGTTGTGTTAGTTGACACTTCAGAGGTTGCATGGCGTCTCACCTTTTTTGAATGACGTCTTCAATATAACCGTTAGAGAAGCCATTGTTGACTAGGACCTTCCTTACCCAACAGATATATACATATATATATATATATATATATATATATATATATATATATATATATATATATATATATATATATATATATATATATATATATATATATATATATATATATCGGTCCGGTCCGCAGGAAGCTGCCCGTGACAGCTGACTAACACCCAGGTACCTATTTTACTGCTAGGTAACAGGGGCATAGGGTGAAAGAAACTCTGCCCAATGTTTCTCGCCTGCACCTGGAATCGAACCCAGGACCATAGGATCACAAGTCCAGCGTGCTGTCCGCTCGGCCGACCGGCTCCCTTAGGTAGGGTATGTTAGGTTCGGTCATATATCTATGTTAGTTTTAACTCAAATTATATTAAATGAACTCAAACATAATGAAATAGATTGGTCTATCATTTCATAAGAAAAAAATAGAAAAATATGTAAATTCAGGAAAACTTGGCTTATTTGGCAAATTTGGCCTTGCATAATAGGCCGAGTATGACGTTCTGGCTACTAGGTACAACATATATATATATATATATATATATATATATATATATATATATATATATATATATATATATATATATGTCGTACCTAGTAGCCAGAACGCACTTTTTGGCCTACTATTCAAGGCCTAATTTGTCTAATAAGCCAAGTTTTCCTGAAATAATATATTTTCTCTAATTTTTTTCTTATGAATTGATAAAGCTACCCATTTCAATATGTATGAGGTCAATTTTTTTTTATTGGAGTTAAAATTAACGTAGATATATGACCGAACCTAACCAACCCTACCTAACCTAACCTAACCTATCTTTATAGGTTAGGTTAGGTTAGGTAGCCGAAAAAGTTAGGTTAGGTTAGGTTAGGTAGGTTAGGTAGTCGAAAAAACATTAATTCATGAAAACTTGGCTTATTAGGCAAATCGGGCCTTGCAAAGTAGGCTGAGAAGTGCGTTCTGGCTATTAGGTACGACATATATATATATATATATATATATATATATATATATATATATATATATATATGTCGTACCTAATAGCCAGAACGCACTTCTCAGCCTACTATTCAAGGCCCGATTTGCCTAATAAGCCAAGTTTTCATGAATTAATGTTTTTTCGTCTACCTAACCTACCTAACCTAACCTAACCTAGCTTTTTTTGGCTACCTAACCTAACCTTACCTATAAATATAGGTTAGGTTAGGTTAGGTAGGGATGGTTAGGTTCGGTCATATATCTACGTTAATTTTAACTCCAATAAAAAAAAAATTACCTCATACATAGAGAAAAGGGTTGCTTTATCATTTCATAAGAAAAAAATTATAGTAAATATATTAATTCAGGAAAACTTGGCTTATTAGGCAAATCGGGCCTTGAATAGTAGGCTGAGAAGTGAGTTCTGGCTACTAGGTACGACATATATATATATATATATATATATATATATATATATATATATATATATATATATATATATATATATATATATATATATATATATATGTCGTACCTAATAGCCAGAACGCACTTCTCAGCCTACTATTCAAGGCCCGATTTGCCTAATAAGCCAAGTTTTCATGAATTAATGTTTTTTCGTCTACCTAACCTACCTAACCTAACCTAACCTAGCTTTTTTTGGCTACCTAACCTAACCTTACCTATAAATATAGGTTAGGTTAGGTTAGGTAGGGTTGGTTAGGTTCGGTCATATATCTACGTTAATTTTAACTCCAATAAAAAAAAATTGACCTCATACATAGAGAAAAGGGTTGCTTTATCATTTCATAAGAAAAAAATTATAGTAAATATATTAATTCAGGAAAACTTGGCTTATTAGGCAAATCGGGCATTGAATAGTAGGCTGAGAAGTGAGTTCTGGCTTCTAGGTACTATATATATATATATATATATATATATATATATATATATATATATATATATATATGTCGTACCTAGTAGCCAGAACTCACTTCTCAGCCTACTATTCAAGGCCCGATTTGCCTAATAAGCCAAGTTTTCCTGAATTAATATATTTACTATAATTTTTTTCTTATGAAATGATAAAGCAACCCTTTTCTCTATGTATGAGGTCAATTTTTTTTTATTGGAGTTAAAATTAACGTAGATATATGACCGAACCTAACCAACCCTACCTAACCTAACCTAACCTATATTTATAGGTAAGGTTAGGTTAGGTAGCCAAAAAAAGCTAGGTTAGGTTAGGTTAGGTAGGTTAGGTAGACGAAAAAACATTAATTCATGAAAACTTGGCTTATCAAGCAAATCGGGCCTTGAATAGTAGGCTGAGAAGTGCGTTCTGGCTATTAGGTACGACATATATATATATATATATATATATATATATATATGTCGTACCTAGTAGCCAGAACTCACTTCTCAGCCTACTATGCAAGGCCAAATTTGCCTAATAAGCCAAGTTTTCATGAATTAATTGTTTTTCGACTACCTAACCTACCTAACCTAACCTAACCTAACTTTTTCGGCTACCTAACCAAACCTAACCTATAAAGTTAGGTTAGGTTAGGTTAGGTAGGGTTGGTTAGGTTCGGTCATATATCTACGTTAATTTTAACTCCAATAAAAAAAAATTGACCTCATACATAATGAAATGGGTAGCTTTATCATTTCATAAGAGAAAAATTAGAAAAAACATATTAATTCAGGAAAACTTGGCTTATTAGGCAAATCGGGCCTTGCATAGTAGGCTGAGAAGTGAGTTCTGGCTACTAGGTACGACATATATATATATATATGTCGTACCTAGTAGCCAGAACTCACTTCTCAGCCTACTATTCAAGGCCCGATTTGCCTAATAAGCCAAGTTTTCATGAATTAATATATTTACTAAAATTTTTTCTTATGAAATGATAAAGCTACCCTTTTCTTTATGTATGAGGTCAATTTTTTTTTAATTGGAGTGAAAAATAACGTAGATATATGACCGAACCTAACCAACCCTACCTAACCTAACCTAACCTATATTTATAGGTAAGGTTAGGTTAGGTAGCCAAAAAAAGCTAGGTTAGGTTAGGTTAGGTAGGTTAGGTAGACGAAAAAACATTAATTCATGAAAACTTGGCTTATTAGGCAAATCGGGCGTTGAATAGTAGGCTGAGAAGTGCGTTCTGGCTATTAGGTACGACATATATATATATATATATATATATATATATATATATATATATATATATATATGTCGTACCTAGTAGCCAGAACGCACTTCTCTGCCTACTTTGCAAGGCCCGATTTGCCTAATAAGCCAATTTTTCATGAATTAATTGTTTTTCGACTACCTAACCTACCTAACCTAACCTAACCTAACTTTTTCGGCTACCTAACCTAACCTAACCTATAAAGATAGGTTAGGTTAGGTTAGGTAGGGTTGGTTAGGTTCGGTCATATATCTTCGTTACTTTTAACTCCAATACAAAAAAAATACCTCATACATTATGAAACGGGTAGCTTTAACATTTCGTAAGAAAAAAATTAGAGAAAATATAATAATTCAGGAAAACTTGGCTTATTATGCAAATCGGGCCTTGCATAGTAGGCTGAGAAGTGCGTTCTGGCTACTAGGTACGACATATATATATATATATATATATATATATATATATATATATATATATATATATATATATATATATATATATATATATATATATATATATATATATATATATATATTTATATATATATATATATATATATATATATATATATATATATATATATATATATATATATATATATATGAGTGTGGTTTGCTCAACAATAAATTATTGTGATATCCATATTTAATTATTGTTTAGCTTCAGAACAATTGCCAAAGTGATTCAGTAAAATATTCATAAAAATTATTATATTTTCTGAGCAGTAAAGTAGCGTAAATCTAATGAATTTCTGTTAATATCGTAACTTATTGAAATTCCTGTCAGTGTTAATGACATTTTTTCAGTGAGGTTTTCCATATTATATTCGATCATTTAGTTATTTGGTAAACGTATTTGTACGAGCAATTATTTTTTCTCTCCTCTACACCTCTGCCAAATATTTGAACAAAATAGACCTGATTGTACACATTGCAAATACACTGTAGGAATGTTGTGGTCGGAGGCTATCAACTTGGATGAGTTACGACTGACGCCTGGCTTCTGTCTCCGGGTGAATGTGCATCAACTAACGATAAGCCAGTCCCAGAGCCTAGCTGAGAGCTACACCGCCATACTGACGTCTCACTCAATTCAAGAGGACACAGCATGTTGCTGGCAAGCCAATAGGGGTAAATTGTCTCCCTTTGATCCGTTGGCTACCTGGAAGCTCCGTTTGTGTCCAGGTGTGAGTGTAAAGCCATCACTGGCGGGGTAACCTGTACCTCAATTTATTATATATATTTGTTGGTGTTCGACTGCGGTCTACAGCTCTGCTGAAGACGGGAGTCTTCGTGTACGTACTGGGGTCGGAGTGCTGGGTAGCCAGGGGCGGGGACGAGACACGAGCAACAGACAGTCTGGACACACTACGCCTGAAACACACTTGATGTTCCTTCTGCATTTTATTAAAAAAGTTCAACGTAACTTATCAGGCAGCGAGAGTGCATTACTCAAGACGTTAGCATTGCTACGTGCTTCCTTTGGTCGGCAGCCAAAAGAGTGAGCAAAGCCTGAATATGTTGAGGGCGAGCATAACCTGAAGATGCTGAGGGCGAGCATAGCCTGAAGATGTTGAGGGCGAGCATAGCCTGAAGATGCCGAGGGCAATCATAGCCTGAAGATGATGAGGGAAAGTATAGCCTGATGATGCTGAGGGCGAGTATAGCCTGAAGATGCTATTAACGAGCATAGTCTGATGATGCTGAGGATGAGCATAGCTTATCTTCAGGCTATGCTCGCCCTCAGCATCCTCAGGCTATGCTCGCTCGTAATATTACTAACTCATAACGTAGGGATGCCAAAACCTTCCTACTATCCATGACCGCTGTTGTGTTAGCCGTCCCAGCTCCCATTAGAACAAACTCTTTATTCAAATTTAATTAAACCCAGCCTAACCTCTGCTTAATTTGCACGGTAATTTAGATTGAAAATTGATTTAATTCATTAAAATAAATTATACCTCCATCTTAAGGTGGAAATTTCCACAGGCGTGATCAGCTGATTCTGGTTGGATATAAGTCATGACATGCTTAGTATTAACGTATATGTGGTTTTATCTACTGACACTTCGGTTCAATAATATAAACAGCGGAAAATTGTCTGCTGAGATCTGAAGTGTAATACTAAGGCGTAAAACGACGTCGGTAATGTCTTGTTAGATAATAGAACAAAGTAGAATATCGTGACTTATATTCCGAGGTCCATGTGCTGAGAGGTGAGGTTGAGGGCGTGAAACACTTACTCTCCGAGAACCATAATGACAACATCCCCTTGAAGTCAGGAAATTAGCATCGCGTTAATTTGGGAACATCCGTGCAATTACGAGCCCCAGGCGCTGCTGCTTGCTACATCCAACACTCAGGATACCATGTCCGGTCGGTAAAGTGATTAGCTATTGTTTTTATAGCCATATTAACACATTAGATAGCCCGGCCGTTATGACGTAGGACCACCAAAATAACCCGAGTAAGTATATTAAGCAAGTTATATTAAGTATAATAAGCAGTCCCTGTGGTGTAGCGGCTAAGACGCTCGCCTAGCGTTTCGCAAACGCTTTGTCCTGGGTTCGTATCCTGGCCGGGGAGTATTTACTAGGAGCAAATCCTTAACTGTAGCCTATGTTTAACTCAATAGTAAAATGGATACCTGGTAGTTAAACCAGGTTTAACAACTTGGGGTCGTATTCCAGGGAACATCGGATTAAGGACTTACTCGAAACGCTACGCGTACTATTGGCGGTACAAGAATGTATGAATTCTTGTATATATAAATAAATAAATAAAAATAAGAAATAAATAAAAAAGTTTAATTGCTTAAAACGGTTAATCCCTTTAATGG
Source organism: Procambarus clarkii (assembly GCF_040958095.1). Classification (NCBI taxonomy): domain Eukaryota; kingdom Metazoa; phylum Arthropoda; class Malacostraca; order Decapoda; family Cambaridae; genus Procambarus; species Procambarus clarkii. The sequence continues at coordinate 23,782,020 of NC_091181.1, forward strand.
AGATTAGCTGAAATTATTATAACTCTATAGAAGTTACACTGTATATTCTCCACAGCATGGAGGGATACCATCTGGAGCTTGTCCTCTCAACTTGAGCATCACGTGGAAATGACTGATTTCGGGAGACTGTCAGACTCACTTTTAATTACCTGGTCGACAGCCTAGCTTTATAACATTTACTTATGATACTGTAGTCAGTTTACTAACTCCATAACAAGTATTTGCTTATAAAATTTTACCATTGAATCATTCAAACATATTTAATTTACAAGGTGGATTTACATTATTAATTCTACCCCCCAAAATTTTGTGGAAGTGGAAACATCCAACTAATTATTAAATCTCATACAGTTCAATCATATAATTTATTCATACATTCCATTTAATTATCTATATAAATAAAAATTTAAATGTTCGTTAGTTCAAAATCGCTAATCTTTGAAAGTTCTTCACTGATTGCTTTGAGTTTTTCACACAAAGTTCTATTTGCATCTGAGCGGGTTTTTATACATTCTATATAGATGTCATATCTGTGATGGGAAAAAAACATGTTTTTTTGAAAAACTGTGTTTTTCATCAGTTTTTCATGGGAGAGAAATCTTAGAAACCTCTTTACCAATTGCTTTGATAATTTGACACAACGTTGCAATTGATAGGCGCGTGTTTTTATATACCTACTATATACATGCCTCACCTGTCGGAGGAAAAAACGTGTTTTTTTTTAAAACGGTACCAACTGTTGGACGTAAGAGCAACACACGCTGTAATCTCCGAAAATTCTTCACCGATTGCTTTGAAATTTTTACACAACGTTCCAATTGAATACACAAATGTTTTTATATACGTACTATATTGATGCCATACCTGTGACAGGTAAAAACATGTTTATTGTTTTAAAGAGCGCTATCTGTTTAAGTAAGAACAACACTCGTTATACTAAATATGTTGCGATTCCATTTCAATGTTTCCGATTTCATTGATAAATTTAATTTTCATAGATTTTGATTTATTTTCATTTTGATTTAATTATTTTCTGTCACATTGCGTTGGAATTGAGCTGTATTGTTCACCCTACCGTTCATTTCATGCATAGCTTATTTTTTTTTATTTTTTTTTTCGTTTTTAATTCAGTTTCGTTTTTTAACAGTTTTTCTTATATTTCAGTGATGGGAACATCAGATCATTTGATGTTCCCAAATTTCTGATGGGAACATTAGATCATTTGGGAATGTATCAGACGAGGTAGTGGGGAATGGTGGGGGAGGACGAAGGGATGGGGGGTATTGGGGATGGTGGGGATGAGGAGACAGGGGAATGGAGAATGGTGGGGAGGACGAGGGGACGGGGGAGGGGGGAATGGTAGGGAGGACTAGGGGATGGGGGAGTGGGAGATAGTGGATAGCACGAGGGGACAGTGGAGAGGAGAATTATTAGGAGGACGAGGGGACGCTGGAGTGAAGGATGGTGGCGAGGACAAAGGTACGGGGAAGAGAGGTGGAATGGTGGGGAAGACGAGGGGACGGGGGCGGGGGGGAATGGTGGGGAGGTCTGGGAGACAGGGGAAGGTTACTGTGGCTCAACAAACTTCATGTGTTGCTGAGCCACAAAAGCGCGTGGCCGGGTACGGCTAGTTTTATTATAAAAAAAAACAATTGTTGGAAAAGCTTCCCAAATATAGCCTCAAGATGCAGAAGGCAAGCATAGCCTCAGCATGCTGAGGGCAAGCATAGCCTCAGCATGCTGAGGGCAAGCATAGCCTCAGCATGCTGAGGGCGAGCATAACCTCAGGATGCTTAGGGCAAGCATAGCCTCAGGATGCTGATGGTGAGAATAGCCCCAGGATGCTGAAGGCGAGCATAGCCTCAGGATGCTGAGTGCTAGCATACCCTTAGGACGCTGAGGGCAGCATAGCCTCCGGATGCTGAGGGCGAACGTAGCCTCAGGATGATGAGTATGAGCATTGCCTCAGGATGCTGAGAGCGAACATAGCCTTAGGATGCTAAGGGCGAGCATAGCCTCAAGGGTGCTGAGGGCGAGCATACCTTCAGGATGCTTAGGGCAAGCATAGCCTCCGGATGCTGAGGGCGAGCGTAGCCTCAGGATGATGAGTGTGAGCATTGCCTCAGGATGCTGAGAGCGAACATAGCTTCAGGATGCTGAGAGCGAACATAGCCTCAGGATGCTCAGAGCGAGCATAGCCTTAGTATGCTGAGGGCAAGCTTAACCTCAGGATGTTGAGGACGAGCATAGTCTGGGGATGCTGAGAGCGAGCATAGTCTGGGGATGCTGAGAGCGAGCATAGCCTGAGAATGCTCAGGCCGATCATAGCCTTAGGATGCTGAGGGCGAGCATAGCCTCAGAATAAAGAGGGGCGAGCATAGCCTGAGGATGCTGAGGGCGAGCATAGCCTCAAGATGTTGAAGGCGAACATTGCCTCAGGATGCTGAAGGCGAGCATAGCCTCAGGATGCTGAGGGTGATCATAACCTCAGAATAATGAGGGCGAGCATCGCCTGAGAAAGTTAAGGGCAAGCATATGTTGAGAATGCTGAGGGCGAGCATAGAATAAGGATGCTAAGGGTGAGCATATCCTGAGAATGCTGAGGGCGAGCATAGCCTGAGGATGCTGAAGGCGAGCATAGCCTTAAGATGCTGAGGGCGAGCATAGCTGAAGGATGTTGAGGGTGATCATAGCCTAAGGATGCTGAGGGCGAGCATAGCCTGAAGATGCTGAGGGTAAGCATAGCCTCATGATGCTGAGGGCGAGTATAGACTGAGGTTGCTCAGGGCGAGCATAACCTGAGGATGCGGAGGGCGAGTATAGACTCAGGACGCTGAGGGCAGCATAGCCTCCGGATGCTTAGGGCGAACGTAGCCTCAGGATGATGAGTATGAGCATTGCCTCAGGATGCTGAGAGCGAACATAGCCTTAGGATGCTAAGGGCGAGCATAGCCTCAAGGGTGCTGAGGGCGAGCATACCTTCAGGATGCTTAGGGCAAGCATAGCCTCCGGATGCTGAGGGCGAGCGTAGCCTCAGGATGATGAGTGTGAGCATTGCTTCAGGATGCTGAGAGCGAACGTAGCCTCAGGATGCTGAGGGCGAGCATAGCCTGATGAGGCTGAGGTTGAATCTTGCCTGAGGATGCTGACGGCGAGCATAGACTGAGGATGCTGAGGGCAAGCATATCCTCATTATGGTGAGGAAGAGCATGGCCACAGGATGCTGAGAGCGAGCATAGCCCCAGTATGCTGAGGGCGAGTTTAGCCCCAGGATGCTGATGGCGAGCATAGCCAAAGGATGCTGAGGGCGAGCATAGCCAAAGGATGCTGAGGGCGAGCAAAGCCTGTTGAAGCTGTGGGCGAGTGTAGCCTGATGATGTTGAGGGCGAGCATAGCCTGATGATGCTGAGGGCGAGCATAGCCTGATTATGCTGAGAGCGAGCATAGCCTGATGATGCTGAGGGCTAGCATAGCCTGATGATGATGAGGGCGAGCATAGCCTGATGATGATGAGGGCGAGCATAGCCTGATGATGCTGAGGGCGAGCATAGTCCCAGAATGCTGGTATGAGCATAACCTCAAGATGCTGAATGCGAGCATAGCCCCAGGATGCTGAGGGTGAGCATAGCCTAAGGATGCTGAGGGCGAGCATTGCCTGAGGATGTTGCGAGCGAACATAGTCTGAGGATGCTGAGGGCGAGCATAACCTCAAGATGCTGAAGGCGAGCATAGCCTGAAGATGCTAAGGGCGAGCACAGAATCAGGATGCTGATGGCGAGCATAGTCTATGATGCTGAGGACGAACATAGACTGTCGATGCTGAGGGCGAGCATAACCTCAGCATACTGAGGACGAGCATAGCCTCAGGATGCTGTGGGCGATCATAGCCTGAGGATGCTGAGGGCGAGCATAGCCTGAGGATGCTGAGGGCGAGCATAACCTCAAGATGCTGAAGGCGAGCATAGGCTCAGGATGCTGAGGGCGAGCATAGCCTGAGGATGCTGAGGGCGAGCATTGCCTGAGGATGCTGACGGCGAGCATAGCCACAGGCTGCTGTGTGCAAGCATAGCCCCAGGATGCTGAGGGCGAGCATAGCCCCAGGGTGCCTAGGACGAGCATAGCCTCAGCATGGTGAGGGCGAGCATAGCCCCAGGATGCTGAGGGAGAGCATAGCCTCAGCATACTGAGGACGAGCATAGCCAAAGGATGCTGAATTCGAGCATAGCCTGAGGATGCTGAGGGCGAGCATAGCCTATGAATCCTGAGTGCGAGCATAGTCTGAGGATGCTGAGGGCGAGCATAGCCACAAGGTGCTGAGGGCGAGCATAGCCACAAGGTGCTGAGGGCGAGCATAGCCTGAGGATGCTGAGGGCAAGCATAGCCCCAGGATGCTGAGGGCGATCATAACCCCAGGATGCCTAGGACGTGCATAGCCCCAGGATGCCTAGGACGAGCATAGCCTCAGCATGCTTTGGGCGAGCATAGCCTAAAGATGCTGAGGGCGAGCATAACCTGAGGAGGCTGAGGTTGAATCTTGCCTGAGGATGCTGACGGCGAGCATAGACTGAGGATGCTGAGGGCAAGCATATCCTCAGAATGGTGAGGGCGAGCATGGCCTCAGGATGCTGAGAGCGAGCAGAGCCTCAGTATGCTGAGGCTGAGATTAGCCCCAGGATGGTGATGGCTAGTATAGCCTGAGGATGCTAAGGGCTAGCATAGGAAAAGGATGCCGGGGGCGAGCATAGCCTGATGATGACGAGTTCAAACATAGCCTGATGATGCTGAGAGCGAGCATAACCTGTTGATGTTGAGAGCGAGCATAGCCTGATGATGCTGATAGCGAGCATAGCCTGATGATGCTGAGAGCGAGCATAGCCTGTTGATGCTGAGGGCGAATGTAGTCTGATGATGCTGAGGGCGAGCATGGACTGTTGATACTTAGGGCAAGCATAGCCTTATGATGCGAAAGGCGAGCATTGCCTGATGATGCTGAGGGCGAGCATAGCCTGATGATGCTGAGTCCGAGCATAGCGTGATGATGCTGAGAGCGAGCATAGCCAGATGATGCAGAAGGCCAGCATAGCCTGTTGATGCTGAGGGCAAATGTAGCCTTATGATGCTGAGGCCGAGCATGGCCTGTTGATGCTGAAGGCAAGCATAGCCTGATGATGCTAAGGGCGAGCATAGCCTGATGATGCTGAGGGTGAGCATAGCCTAGTGATGCTGAGGGCGAGCATAGCCTGATGATGCTGAGGGTGAGCATAGTCTGATGATTCTGAGAACAATAATAGCCTGATGATGCTGAGAGCAAGTATAGCAAGATGATGCTGAGGTCGAGCATAGCCTGATGATGCTGAGAGCAATAATAGCCTGATGATGCTGAGAGCAAGTATAGCCTGATGATGCTGAGGGCGAGCATAGCCTGATGATGCTGAGAACAATAATAGCCTGATGATGCTGAGAGCAAGTATAGCCAGATGATGCTGAGGGCGAGCATAGCGTGATGATGCTGAGAGCGAGCATAGCCAGATGATGCAGAAGGCCAGCGTAGCCTGTTGATGCTGAGGGCAAATGTAGCCTTATGATGCTGAGGCCGAGCATGGCCTGTTGATGCTGAAGGCAAGCATAGCCTTATGATGCGAAAGGCGAGCATTGCCTGATGATGCTGAGGGCGAGCATAGCCTGATGATGCTGAGTCCGAGCATAGCGTGATGATGCTGAGAGCGAGCATAGCCAGATGATGCAGAAGGCCAGCATAGCCTGTTGATGCTGAGGGCAAATGTAGCCTTATGATGCTGAGGCCGAGCATGGCCTGTTGATGCTGAAGGCAAGCATAGCCTGATGATGCTAAGGGCGAGCATAGCCTGATGATGCTGAGGGTGAGCATAGCCTGGTGATGCTGAGGGCGAGCATAGCCTGATGATGCTGAGGGTGAGCATAGTCTGATGATGCTGAGAACAATAATAGCCTGATGATGCTGAGAGCAAGTATAGCAAGATGATGCTGAGGTCGAGCATAGCCTGATGATGCTGAGAGCAATAATAGCCTGATGATGCTGAGAGCAAGTATAGCCTGATGATGCTGAGGGCGAGCATAGCCTGATGATGCTGAGAACAATAATAGCCTGATGATGCTGAGAGCAAGTATAGCCAGATGATGCTGAGGGCGAGCATAGCCTGATGATGCTGAAGGCGAGCATAGCCTGATGATGCTGAGGTCGAGCATAGCCTGATGATTCTGAGAGCAAGTATAGCCTGATGATGCTGAGGTCGAGCATAGCCTGATGATTCTGAGAGCAAGTATAGCCTGATGATGCTGAGGGCGAGCATAGCCTGATGATGCTGAAGGCGAGCATAGCCTGATGATGCTGTGGTCGAGCATAACCTGATGATGCTGAGGGCGAGCATAGCCTGATGATGCTGAGGGCGACTATAGCCAGATGATGCTGAGGGCGAGCATAGCCTGATGATGCTGAAGGCGAGCATAGCCTGATGATGCTGAGGTCGAGCATAGCCTGATGATTCTGAGAGCAAGTATAGCCTGATGATGCTGAGTGAGGTCGAGCATAGCCTGATGATTCTGAGAGCAAGTATAGCCTGATGATGCTGAAGGCGAGCATAGCCTGATGATGCTGAGGGTGAGCATAGTCTGATGATGCTGAGAAAAATAATAGCCTGATGATGCTGAGAGCAAGTATAGCCAGATGATGCTGAGGTCGAGCATAGCCTGATGATGCTGAGAGCAATTATAGCCTGATGATGCTGAGAGCAAGTATAGCCTGATGATGCTGAGGGCGAGCATAGCCTGATGATGCTGAGGGCGAGCATAGCCTGATGATGCTGTGGTCGAGCATAACCTGATGATGCTGAGGGCGAGCATGGCCTGATGATGCTGAGGGCGAGCATAGCCAGATGATGCTGAGGGCGAACATAGCCTGAGATGCTGAAGGCGAGCATAGCCTGATGATGCTGAGGTCGAGCATAGCCTAATGATTCTGAGAGCAAGTATAGCCTGATGATGCTGAGGTCGAGCATAGCCTGATGATTCTGAGAGCAAGTATAGCCTGATGATGCTGAGAGCAAGTATAGCCTGATGATGCTGAGGGCGAGCATAGCCTGATGATGCTGAGGGCGAGCATAGCCAGATGATGCTGAGGGCGAGCATAGCCTGATAATGCTGTGGTCGAGCATAACCTGATGATGCTGAGGGCGAGCATGGCCTGATGATGCTGAGGGCGAGCATAGCCTGATGATGCTGAGGTCGAGCATAGCCTGATGATTCTGAGAGCAAGTATAGCCTGATGATGCTGAGAGCAAGTATAGCCTGATGATGCTGAGGGCGAGCATAGCCTGATGATGCTGAGGTCGAGCATAGCCTGATGATTCTGAGAGCAAGTATAGCTTGATGATGCTGAGGGCGAGCATAGCCTGATGATTCTGAGAGCAAGTATAGCCTGATGATGCTGAGGGCGAGCATAGCCTGATGATGCTGAAGGCGAGCATAGCCTGATGATGCTGAGGTCGAGCATAGCCTGATGATTCTGAGAGCAAGTATAGCCTGATGATGCTGAGGTCGAGCATAGCCTGATGATTCTGAGAGCAAGTATAGCCTGATGATGCTGAGGGCGAGCATAGCCTGATGATGCTGAGGGCGAGCATAGCCTGATGATGCTGTGGTCGAGCATAACCTGATGATGCTGAGGGCGAGCGTAGCCTGATGATGCTGAGGGCGACTATAGCCAGATGATGCTGAGGGCGAGCATAGCCTGATGATGCTGAAGGCGAGCATAGCCTGATGATGCTGAGGTCGAGCATAGCCTGATGATTCTGAGAGCAAGTATAGCCTGATGATGCTGAGGTCGAGCATAGCCTGATGATTCTGAGAGCAAGTATAGCCTGATGATGCTGAGGGCGAGCATAGCCTGATGATGCTGAAGGCGAGCATAGCCTGATGATGCTGAGGGTGAGCATAGTCTGATGATGCTGAGAAAAATAATAGCCTGATGATGCTGAGAGCAAGTATAGCCAGATGATGCTGAGGTCGAGCATAGCCTGATGATGCTGAGAGCAATTATAGCCTGATGATGCTGAGAGCAAGTATAGCCTGATGATGCTGAGGGCGAGCATAGCCTGATGATGCTGAGAACAATAATAGCTTGATAATGCTGAGAGCAAGTATAGCCAGATGATGCTGAGGGCGAGCATAGCCTGATGATGCTGAAGGCGAGCATAGCCTAATGATGCTGAGGTCGAGCATAGCCTGATGATTCTGAGAGCAAGTATAGCCTGATGATGCTGAGGTCGAGCATAGCCTGATGATTCTGAGAGCAAGTATAGCCTGATGATGCTGAGGGCGAGCATAGCCTGATGATGCTGTGGTCGAGCATAACCTGATGATGCTGAGGACGAGCATGGCCTGATGATGCTGAGGGCGAGCATAGCCTGATGATGCTGAGGTCGAGCATAGCCTGATGATTCTGAGAGCAAGTATAGCCTGATGATGCTGAGAGCAAGTATAGCCTGATGATGCTGAGGGCGAGCATAGCCTGATGATGCTGAGGTCGAGCATAGCCTGATGATTCTGAGAGCAAGTATAGCCTGATGATGCTGAGGTCGAGCATAGCCTGATGATTCTGAGAGGAAGTATAGCCTGATGATGCTGAGAGCAAGTATAGCCTGATGATGCTGAGGGCGAGCATAGCCTGATGATACTGAGGTCGAGCATAGCCTGATGATTCTGAGAGCAAGTATAGCCTGATGATGCTGAGTGCAAGTATAGCCTGATGATGCTGAGGGCGAGCATAGCCTGATGATGCTGAGGGCGAGCATAGCCAGATGATGCTGAGGGCGAGCATAGCCTGATGATGCTGTGGTCGAGCATAACCTGATGATGCTGAGGGCGAGCATGGCCTGATGATGCTGAGGGCGAGCATAGCCTGATGATGCTGAGGTCGAGCATAGCCTGATGATTCTGAGAGCAAGTATAGCCTGATGATGCTGAGAGCAAGTATAGCCTGATGATGCTGAGGGCGAGCATAGCCTGATGATGCTGAGGTCGAGCATAGCCTGATGATTCTGAGAGCAAGTATAGCCTGATGATGCTGAGAGCAAGTATAGCCTGATGATGCTGAGGGCGAGCATAGCCTGATGATGCTGAGGTCGAGCATAGCCTGATGATTCTGAGAGCAAGTATAGCCTGATGATGCTGAGGGCGAGCATAGCCTGATGATGCTGAGGGCGAGCATAGCCTGATGATGCTGAGGGCGAGCATAGCCTGATGATGCTGAGGGCGAGCATAGCCTGATGATGCTGAGGTCGAGCATAGCCTGATGATGCTGAGGGCGAGCATAGCCTGATGATGCTGAGGGCGAGCATAGCCTGATGATGCTGAGGGCGAGCATAGCCTGATGATAGACAATAACACCCTACTCGTCCAAGCGGCGCCCAATACCAAAGGCACTTGCGCCGGTTTTTCTGTATTGAGTAATCATAGACAGTATTTATTTATATAAATTATTATATATTATAATTTTGTTTTAGGTAGGCCAAGATTAGGTTAGGTGTTTTGGTTCTGTAGGTAATTATTTGTATTTTCAGAACATGGAGAGTGGGTGAAATCATTTTGAAAGGCGCTAAAGAGCTTTTTAATCCAGACCTTCCTCATAAACAATGAGGTCCTCATTAACGCTGTTAATCCAGCCGCCAAACGCAGCTAAAATGAAAATGGTTAGCACACAACCCATCCTCAGGCAATATCGTCCATCCGGCGTTCAACCCTACAGACGTATTCATTAATTTTAACGCAATGTGCATTTTAAATATAAATTAATAATATTGTATTTTAGCATATTGTGTATATTTAAGCGTAGGATAATATAGGCTGGGAGTTTAGGTTCTGTTGTCGATTATTGATATTTTACTTGATATGTGGGTGCGAATCCCAAGATTTACAGTGCTGGAATTCAAACAGAGGTGGTCAGTGAAGCACTGTTCGAGCAACGTTCGAACGACTTTATTTAAAGGTTTCTACACAGACTAGTCTCTTCAATGTAGGCTACAGTACCACCTGGACCACGCCATGTAGAGTGTATTTGTTTTGAACACCTTGTAAATCCTCTAAGGTTCCCGCTGTTAACTCCTCGCTTGTTACTCTCCCAAATGCTTCCATTGTTGACATTTTTGCTCACGTGAACACGTTTGTTTAAGATCTCCGTCACCCGAAGATTTATTCTTTATATTGAATCTCTGTATTTGTTCAGATATTTCTTCCACACTTAGTACGGCAGCGGTCTCTTGGCGGTGTGGGCGTCTGGCCAGTGTTGGTGGACGTCTGGCCAGTGTTGGTGGGGGTCTGGCCAGTGTTGGTGGGCGTCTGGCCAGTGTTGGTGGGGGTCTGGCCAGTGTTGGTGGGGGTCTGGCCAGTGTTGGTGGGGGTCTGGCCAGTGTTGGTGGGCGTCTGGCCAGTGCTGGTGGGCGTCTAACCAGTGTTGGTGGGCGTCTGGCCAGTGTTGGTGGGGGTCTGGCCAGTGTTGATGGGCGTCTGGCCAGTGTTGGTGGGGGTCTGGCCAGTGTTGGTGGGCGTCTGGCCAGTGTTGGTGGGCGTCTGGCCAGTGTTGGTGGGCGTCTGGCCAGTGTTGGTGGGGGTCTGGCCAGTGTTGGTGGGCGTCTGGCCAGTGCTGGTGGGCGTCTAACCAGTGTTGGTGGGCGTCTGGCCAGTGTTGGTGGGGGTCTGGCCAGTGTTGATGGGCGTCTGGCCAGTGTTGGTGGGGGTCTGGCCAGTGTTGGTGGGCGTCTGGCCAGTGTTGGTGGGGGTCTGGCCAGTGTTGGTGGGAGTCTGGCCAGTGCTGGTGGGCGTCTAACCAGTGTTGGTGGGCGTCTGGCCAGTGTTGGTGGGGGTCTGGCCAGTGTTGATGGGCGTCTGGCCAGTGTTGGTGGGGGTCTGGCCAGTGTTGGTGGGCGTCTGGCCAGTGTTGGTGGGCGTCTGGCCAGTGTTGGTGGCCGTCTGGCCAGTGTTGGTGGGGGTCTGGCCAGTGTTGGTGGGCGTTTGGCCAGTGTTGGTGGGCGTCTGGCCAGTGTTGATGGGCGTCTGGCCAGTGCTGGTGGGCGTCTGGCCAGTGTTGGTGAGGGTCTGGCCAGTGTTGGTGGGAGTCTGGCCAGTGTTGGTGGGGGTCTGGCCAGTGTTGGTGGGCGTCTGGCCAGTGTTGGTGGGCGTTTGGCCAGTGTTGGTGGGGGTCTGGCCAGTGTTGGTGGGCGTCTGGCCAGTGTTGGTGGGCGTCTGGCCAGTGTTGGTGGGCGTCTGGCCAGTGTTGGTGGGCGTCTGGCCAGTGTTGGTGGGGGTCTGGCCAGTGTTGGTGGGGGTCTGGCCAGTGTTGGTGGGGGTCTGGCCAGTGTTGGTGGGCGTCTGGCCAGTGTTGGTGGGCGTCTGGCCAGTGTTGGTGGGCGTCTGGCCAGTGTTGGTGGGCGTCTGGCCAGTGTTGGTGGGCGTCTGGCCAGTGTTGATGGGCGTCTGGCCAGTGTTGGTGGGGGTCTGGCCAGTGTTGGTGGGCGTCTGGCCAGTGTTGGTGGGCGTCTGGCCAGTGTTGGTGGGCGTCTGGCCAGTGTTGGTGGGCGTCTGGCCAGTGTTGGTGGGGGTCTGGCCAGTGTTGGTGGGCGTCTGGCCAGTGTTGGTGGGGGTCTGGCCAGTGTTGGTGGTCGTCTGGCCAGTGTTGGTGGGGGTCTGGCCAGTGTTGGTGGGCGTCTGGCCAGTGTTGGTGGGGGTCTGGCCAGTGTTGGTGGGCTTCTGGCCAGTGTTGGTGGGCGTCTGGCCAGTGTTGGTGGGCGTCTGGCCAGTGTTGGTGGGGGTCTGGCCAGTGTTGGTGGGCGTCTGGCCAGTGTTGGTGGGGGTCTGACCAGTGTTGGTGGCCGTCTGGCCAGTGTTGGTGGGCGTCTGGCCAGTGTTGGTGGGCGTCTGGCCAGTGTTGGTGGGGGTCTGGCCAGTGTTGGTGGGCGTCTGGCCAGTGTTGGTGGGGGTCTGGCCAGTGTTGGTGGCCGTCTGGCCAGTGTTGGTGGGCGTCTGGCCAGTGCTGGTGGGCGTCTGGCCAGTGTTGGTGGGGTCTGGCCAGTGTTGGTGGGCGTCTGGCCAGTGTTGGTGGGGGTCTGGCCAGTGTTGGTGGGCGTCTGGCCAGTGTTGGTGGGGGTCTGGCCAGTGTTGGTGGGCGTCTGGCCAGTGTTGGTAGGCGTCTGTCCAGTGCTGGTGGGCGTCTGGCCAGTGTTGGTGCCGGTCTGGCCAGTGTAGGTGCCGGTCTAGCCAGTGTTGGTGGGGGTCTGGCCAGTGTTGGTGGGCGTCTGGCCAGTGTTGGTGGGCGTCTGGCCAGTGCTGGTGGGCGTCTGGCCAGTGTTGGTGGGGTCTGGCCAGTGTTGGTGGGCGTATGACCAGTGTTGGTGGGCGTCTGGCCAGTGTTGGTGGGCGTGTGGCCAGTGCTGGTAAGCGTCTGGCCAGTGTTGGTGGGGTCTGGCCAGTGTTGGTGGGCGTCTGGCTAGTGTTGGTGGGCGTCTGGCCAGTGTTGGTGGGCGTCTGGCCAGTGTTGGTGGGGGTCTGGCCAGTGTTGGTGGGCGTCTGGCCAGTGTTGGTGGGGGTCTGGCCAGTGTTGGTGGGCGTCTGGCCAGTGTTGGTGGACGTCTGGCCAGTGCTGGTGGGCGTCTGGCCAGTGTTGGTGGGGTCTGGCCAGTGTTGGTGGGCGTATGGCCAGTGTTGGTGGGCGTCTTGCCAGTGTTGGTGGGCGTCTGGCCAGTGTTGGTGGGAGTCTGGCCAGTGTTGGTGGGGGTCTGGCCAGTGTTGGAGCCGGTATGGCCAGTGTTGGTGCCGGTCTTGCCAGTGTTGGTGCCGGTCTGGCCAGTGTTGGTGCCGGTCTGGCCAGTGTTGGTGGGGGTCTGGTCATTGTTGGTGGGGGTCTGGCCAGTGATGATGGGGGTCTGGCCAGTGTTGGTGGGGGTCTGGTCATTGTTGGTGGGGGTCTAGCCAGTGTAGGTAGGGGTCTGGCCAGTGTTGGTGGGGGTCTGGCCAGTGTTGGTGGGGGGTCTGACCAGTGTTGGTGGGGGTCTGGCCAGTTTTGGCGGTGGTCTGTCCAGTGTTGGTGGGGGTCTGCCCAGTGTTGGTGGGGGGTCTGGCCAGTGTTGGTGGGGGTCTGGCCAGTGTTTGCGGGGGTCTGGTCAGTGTTTGCGGGGGTCTGGCCAGTGTTGGTTGGGGTCTGACCAGTGTTGGTGGGGGTCTGGCCAGTTTTGGCGGTGGTCTATCCAGTGTTGGTGGGGGTCTGCCCAGTGTTGGTAGGGGGTCTGGCCCGTGTTGTTGGGGGTCTGGCCAGTGTTTGCGGGTGTCTGGCCCGTGTTGGCGGGAGTCTGGCCGGTGTTGGTGGGGGTCTGGCCAGTGTTGTTGGGGTCTGGCCAGTGTGGGCGGGGGTCTGGCCATTGGTGATGAAGGTCTGGCCAGTGTTGATTGGGGTTTGGCCAGTGTAGGTGGGGGTCTGGCTAGTGTTGGTGGGGGTCTGACCAGCGTTGGTGGGGGTCTGGCCAGTGTTGGTGGGGGTCTGACCAGTGTTGGTGGGGGTCTGGCCAGTGTTGGAGGGGGTCTAGCCAGTGTTGGTAAGGGTCTTGCCATTGTTGGTGGGGGTCTAGCCAGTGTTGGTGGGGGTCAGGCTAGTGTGGGTGGGGGTCTGGCCAGAGTTGGTGGGGGTCTGGCTAATGTTGGTGGGGGTCTTGCCAGTGTTGGTGGGGGTCTGGCCAGTGTTGGTGGGGGTATGGCTATTGTTGGTGGGGTTCTGGCCAGTGTTGGTGTGGGTCTGGCCAGTGTTGTTGGGGGTCTGCCCAGTGTCGGTGGGCGTGTGGCCAGTGTTGGTGGAGGTCTGGCCAGTGTTGGTGGGGGTGAGACCAGTGTTGGTGGGGGTGTGGCCAGTGTTGGTAGGGTTGTGGCCAGTGTTGGTGGGGGTGTGGCCAGTGTTGGTGAGGGGCTGGCCAGTGTTGGTGGGGGTGTGGCTAGAGTTGGTGGGAGTGTGGCCAGTGTTGGTGGGGGTGTTTACGCACTTGGCCGCCAGGAAACTGTAATAATTAGCATCTATTGTACACAATCTTGTGTAAAGGAATTGTATAGAACATTGTCTAACAGGATTGTATATTTAAACAAATTATAATTGTCTTGTCAGTCTCTCGGTGTATTATGAGCCTGTTGTATTATGAGAATGTTGTTTTATGAGCCTGTTGTATTATGAGCCTGTTGTATTATGAGAATGTTGTATTATGACTGTTGTATTATGAGCCTGTTGTATTATGAGCCTGTTGTATTATGAGACCATTGTATTATGAGACTGTTGTATTATGAGATTGTTGTATTATGAGCCTGTTGTATTATGAGACCATTGTATTATGAGACTGTTGTATTATGAGACTGTTGTATTATGAGCCTGTTGTATTATGAGACTGTTGTATTATGAGACCATTGTATTATGAGACTGTTGTATTATGAGACTGTTGTATTATGAGCCAGTTGTATTATGAATGTTGTATTATGAGCCTGTTGTATTAAGAGACTGTTGTATTATGACTGTTGTATTATGAGACTGTTGTATTATGAGACTGTTGTATTATGAGACCATTGTATTATGAGACTGTTGTATTATGAGACTGTTGTATTATGAGCCAGTTGTATTATGAATGTTGTATTATGAGCCTGTTGTATTAAGAGACTGTTGTATTATGACTGTTGTATTATGAGACTGTTGTATTATGAGACCATTGTATTATGAGACTGTTGTATTATGAGCCTGTTGTGTTATGAGACCATTGTATTAAGAGACTGTTGTATTATGACTGTTGTATTATGAGACTGTTGTATTAAGAGACTGTTGTATTATGAGCCTGTTGTATTATGAGACCGTTGTATTATGAGACTTAGATTATGAGCCTGTTGTATTAAGAGACTGTTGTATTATGAGACTGTTGCATTATGAGACTGTTGTATTATGAGACCGTTGTATTATGAGACTGTTGTATTATGAGCCTGTTGGATTATGAGACTGTTGTATTATGAGACCGTTGTATTATAAGACCGTTGTATTATGAGACCGTTGTATTATGAGCTTGTTGTATTATGAGCCTGGGTGTATTATGAGCCTCGGTGTATTATAAGCCTGTTGAATTATGAACCTGGGTGTATAATGAGCCTGGGTGTATTATGGGCCAGGGTGTATTATGAGCCAGGGTGTATTATGAGCCAGGGTGTATTATGAGCCTGAGTGTATTATGAGCCTAGGTGTATTATGAGCCTGGGTGTATTATGATCCTGGGTGTATTATGAGTCAGGGTATATTATGAGCCTGGTTGTATTATGATCCTGGGGTGTATTATGAGCCTGTTGTATAATGAGCCTGGGTGTATTATGAGCCTGGTGTATTATGAGCCTGTTGTATTATGAGCCTGGGTGTATTATGAGACTTGGTGTATTATGAGCCTGTTGTATTATGAGCCTGTGTGTATTAAGAGACTGTTGTATTATGAGCCGGGTGTATTATGAGCCTGGGTGTATTAAGAGACTTGTATTATGAGCCGGGTGTATTATGAGACTGTTGTATTATGAGCCTGGGTGTATTATGAGCCTGTTGTATTATGAGCCTGGGTGTATTAAGAGACTGTTGTATTATGAGCTTGGGAGTATTATGAGTCCGGGTGTATTATGAGCCTGGGTGTATTATGAGCCTGAGTGTATTATGAGCCTGGGTGTATTATGAGTCTGGGTGTATTATGAGACTGTTGTATTATGAGCATGGGTGTATTATGAGCCTGGGTGTATTATGAGACTGTTGTATTATGAGTCTGGGTGTATTATGAGTCTGGGTGTATTATGAGCCTGGGTGTATTATGAGACTGTTGTATTATGAGCCTGGGTGTATTATGAGCCTGGGTGTATAAAGAGACTGTTGTATTATGAGCCTGGGTGTATTATGTGCCTGGGTGTATTATGAGCCTGTTGTATTATGTGCCTGGGTGTATAAAGAGACTGTTGTATCATGAGCCTGGGTGTATTATGAGCCAGGGTGTATTATGAGCCTGGGTGTATTATGAGCCTGGGTGTATAATCAGGCCGGGTGTATTATGAGCCTGGGTGTATTATGAGCCTGGGTGTATTATGAGCCTGGGTGTATAATCAGGCTGGGTGTATTATGAGCCTGGGTGTATTATGACCCTGTTGTATTATGAGCCTGGGTGTATTATGAGCCTATTGTATTATGAGCCTGGGTGTATTATGAGCCTGGGTGTATTATGAGCCTGGGTGTATTATGAGCCTATTGTATTATGAGCCTGGGTGTATTATGAGCCTATTGTATTATGAGCCTGGGTGTATTATGAGACTGTTGTATTATGAGCCTGGGAGTAAGTATTGACCCAGGACACGGCGCTCTTAGACTGTCATGACGACAACGGGGAACAAAAAACGGAGGTCACATAATAACAGCGAAGCAATAACTGGCAACTGGGGTGACTTCTCCGTTACTTCACGCGCCATTATTAGTTTAACCTACGCTGTTAGCGTCAAGTTTATTCTGTAATACGTTAGTAAATAAAGGTTCCTGTCATATATAACCATTAGGGGGGGCACAGGCGTTGGTGGAGAGGAATTATATAATTATATTAACTTGTGGAGGGGGGACTAGTAAAAACACAGGTCCGCCATCACGCTGGGAGTGATGTCCTTGTCTCCCTTCTTTACAGTCTCCGTGGTGTAGTGGTAAGACACTCGCCTGGCGTTCCGCGAGCGCTATGTCATGGGTTCGTATCCTGGCCGGGGAGGATTTACTGGGCACAATTCCTTAACTGTGGCCTCTGTTTAACGCAACAGTAAAATGTGTACTTGGATGAAAAAACGATTCTTCGCGGCAGGGGATCGTATTCCAGGGACCTGCCCGAAACGCAACGCGTACTAGTGGCTGTACAAAAATGTAACAACTCTTGTATATATCTCAAAAAAAAAAAAAAAAAATCAACATGCGTGCTAAAACGCAGTTCGACGCATTTACAGAAAACGGATTCTTCCCACCTGTGTGAGAATGGGATTATTCCCAGACTAAAGTAGAAGATGATGAGCCATATAAGCCGGCGGAGCTGGGAGGAGGAGGCCGTCGGCAGGCTGTTGACGGGGGAGCTGTTGCTGCCTCTCAGGGTTATGGGGGTGATAATGAGGCCCACCACACTGTTCACCACCTGTTAATGGTGGCAGGGTACGTGGCCCACCACACTGTTCACCACCTGTTAATGGTGGCAGAGTACACGGCCCTCACTTACTGTTGCACCAGCCCTCACTTACTGTTGCCCCAGCCCTCACTGTTGCACCAGCCCTCACTGTTGCACCAGCCCTCACTTACTGTTGCACCACCCCTCACAAACTGTTGCACCAACCCCCACTTACTGTTGCCCCAGCCCTCACTTACTGTTGCACCAGCCCTCACTTACTGTTGCACCAGCCCTCACAAACTGTTGTACCAGCTCTCACTTACTGTTGCACCAGCCCTCACTTACTGATGCCCCAGTCCTCACTTATTGTTGCACCAGCCCTCACTTACTGTTGCACCAGCCCTCACAAACTGTTGTACCAGCTCACACTTACTGTTGCACCAGCCCTCACTTACTGATGCCCCAGCCCTCACTTACTGTTGCACCAGCCCTCACTGTTGCACCAGCCCTCACTTACTGTTGCACCAGCCCTCACTTACTGTTGCCCCAGCCCTCACTGTTGCTCCAGCCCTCACTTACTGTTGCACCAGCCCTCACTTACTGTTACACCAGCCCTCACTTACTGTTGCACCAGCCCTCACTTACTGTTGCACCAGCCCTCACTGTTGCACCAGCCCTCACTTACTGTTGCACCAGCCCTCACTTACTGTTGCCCCAGCCCTCACTGTTGCACCAGCCCTCACTTACTGTTGCACCAGCCCTCACTTACTGTTACACCAGCCCTCACTTACTGTTGCACCAGCCCTCACCTACTGTTGCACCAGCCCTCACTTACTGTTGCCGCAGCCCTCACTGTTGCTCCAGCCCTCACTTACTGTTGCCCCAACCCTCACTTACTGTTGCACCATCCGTCACTTACTGTTGCACCAGCCCTCACTTACTGTTGCACCAGCCCTCACTTACTGTTGCACCAGCCCTCACTTACTGTTGCTCCAGCCCTCACTTACTGTTGCACCAGCCCTCACTTACTGTTGCACCAGCCCTCACTTACTGTTGCCCAAGCCCTCACTGTTGCACCAGCCCTCACTTACTGTTGCCCCAGCCCTTACTTACTGTTGCCCCAGCCCTCACTCACTGTTGCCTCAGCCCTCACTGTTGCACCAGCCCTCACTGTTGCACCAGCCCTCACTTACTGTTGCCCCAGCCCTTACTTACTGTTGCCCCAGCCCTCACTCACTATTGCCTCAGCCCTCACTGTTGCACCAGCCCTCACTGTTGCCCCAGCCCTCACTGTTGCACCAGCCCTCACTCACTGTTGCACCAGCCCTCACTTACTGTTGCACCAGCCCTCACTGTTGCACCAGCCCTCACTGTTGCACCAGCCCTCACTGTTGCCCCAGCCCTCACTTACTGTTGCACCAGCCCTCACTTACTGTTGCACCAGCCCTCACTTACTGTTGCACCAGCCATCACTGTTGCCCCAGACCTCACTTACTGTTGCACCAGCCCTCACTTACTGTTGCCCCAGCCCTCACTTACTGTTGCACCAGCCCTCACTTACTGTTGCACCAGCCCTCACTTACTGTTGCACCAGCCCTCACTTAATGTTGCCTCAGCCCTCACTTACTGTTGCACCAGCCCTCACTTACTGTTGCACCAGCCCTCACTGTTGCACCAGCCCTAACTTACTGTTGCCCCAGCCCTCACTCACTTTTGCACCAGCCCTCACTTACTGTTGCACCAGCCCTCACTTACTGTTGCACCAGCACTCACTGTTGCCCCAGCCCTAACTTACTGTTGCCCCAGCCCTCACTTACTGTTGCACCAGCCCTCACTTACTGTTGCACCAGCCCTCACTTACTGTTGCCCCAGCCCTCACTCACTTTTGCACCAGCCCTCACTTACTGTTGCACCAGCCCTCACTTACTGTTGCACCAGCACTCACTGTTGCCCCAGCCCTAACTTACTGTTGCCCCAGCCCTCACTTACTGTTGCACCACCCTCACTTACTGTTGTCCCAGCCCTCACTTACTGTTGCACCAGCCCTCACTTACTGTTGCACCAGCCCTCACTTACTGTTGCACCAGCCCTCACTTACTGTTGCACCAGCCCTCACTGTTGCCCCAGCCCTCACTTACTGTTGCCCCAGCCCTCACTTACTGTTGCACCAGCCCTCACTTACTGTTGCACCAGCCCTCACTTACTGTTGCACCAGCCCTCACTGTTGCACCAGCCCTCACTTACTGTTGCACCGGCCCTCACTGTTGCCCCAGCCCTCACTTACTGTTGCACCAGCCCTCACCCACTGTTGCACCAGCCCTCACTGTTGCCCCAGCCCTCACTTACTGTTGCACCAGCCCTCACTTACTGTTGCACCAGCCCTCACTTACTGTTGCACCAGCCCTCACTTACTGTTGCACCAGCCCTCACTGTTGCACCAGCCCTCACTTACTGTTGCACCAGCCCTCACTTACTGTTGCCCAGCCCTCACTTACTGTTGCACCAGCCCTTGTAACGGGGGGTGGGGGAAATAGCTCTATCTTGTCCATTATTCCACCCCCCAGTTAACTAACGAGGCCGGGGGAAACAGCTCTCTCTAGTCCGTTATCCCGTCCTCAGTTAGCTAACTATTCTAGAGCACTCCCAGAGTTCCTAAGGCAACCTCTCTCGTTCAACACCTTGTAACCTAGGTATTTGACTACCTAGGTGCTAAGACTACAAGGCGCCGTAACTGGATCAGCTACCCGGAACTCTAGAGAGAACTCTAGAATACAGAATCATTGCCACAAACGTATAAGAGGAAACGAAAGGAAAGAAATGAATTGTGAAGTAATTAGTGAGGGTTTGGGGTGAGAGGGAGAGAGGTGGGAGGAGCGAGGAGGGTCATTAGTTGAAAGTGAGAGTTTAGAGAGGGGTGGAGGGAGAGGTGTAGATAGGTAGAAGGAGAAGAGTAGATAGTAGAAGTAGAAGAGTAGATAGTAGAAGACGAAATGCTGCCACCATCCATTCATGATCATTACATACAAGACAAGGAATGGAACGTGTCTGTATCACAATATTCACCAAAGATGTCATCAAGAGATCATTATTAGTATGGTCCCATCTTTATCATGTACTCATTCTAAACCATGAAACCAGTAACCACAGAGGCTTTCTCACCTCAACTCAAAATCTCTAGGGAACAAAATAAAGTCCATTTAAATAATAAATTCAACAATTATATTTTCCATGATAAGTATCATAACTTAAGCACTCCAATTAAAATGTTAAAGATTAATATTCAAAGTGAGTCATCCTCCAAGAATCTGAGAACCCTACAACTGACTGCCCTTGATCATCACACAACACTTGTAAAACACGACCAATTCACCTTAATGCTCAACTCACCAAGTGTGTGCCTATAGCTGGATAGAGAGGGGGGGGGGGGGGGGGTCTGTAGTTGACGGAGACTCCCGCCCTGCCGGCCGACAGCCTCCCTGCTAGGGCTGTCTTCTCTGCTCTGCTGACTGCCGTTCTTCTCTGTCTGTTAATGCTCTCGAATCGATATTTTCTCCGAGTATTTATTGGGGGAACCTAGTAGCTAACTCCGCCCACAAGTAGATAGCCTCCAGCACTCTACCAAGCCACTCCTTAAACGTCGGCCTGTTTGAAGGCTACCAGGCTACAATTATCAGATTATCAGAAGCAAGGTGAAATTCGCATGAGCTGACCTTAGGTCACTTGGGGTCATTAACGCTTAGAGGTGTGAGTTCTCCGGCAGACAACTGGCGCCTTCCCAAATCCCTGTCTCTGACTCATATTTTATATATATTTTAAATAAACTAAACCAAACACCTTACAGTGTTACATCTCCCCTTCTCCCCGAAATAAAGTTTTTGCAACACTGCTAAAGCAAGCTAGCTGTGTGCAACAACTTTATTAACGAAATAAAAAAAATACATCCTAGCTAAACAAATATACATCATCCTACTCTAAAAAATGAAATATATAGACAGACGTCCATTGTCTCTGGCTGGGCGATGTCACTGCTTGGTCTTGTAGATAATCCTGTACCACATTTCTTCAACACAACTGCCTCCGTCGCTTCTCCGTCGTTAACGCACAACAACCCTTGGCCAACCAGGAAGCCGTTACTACTTGAACTGCGCACAGAACCGTGGAATTCGGTTGTCCCAGCTGATTTGTAATTGGCCCTACGTCAGTCACCATGAGAGACGTATATTGGTGTTTTTCACAGCTATAGGGACTACAAGTTTCGAGACCTTCCTATAATAGTTGCCAACAGTAGAAATCCCATCCTACTCTTCTTCCTCCCTGTTGCTCCAGCACGCCTCCTTCAGAGAGCTACTTCTGACAGCCACATCAAGTCCGCACGACACAGGAAGAATCACTCAACAGAGCAACATGCTTGCAGGAGGGGCGGCCAGTTAAGGCAAACGATCCTGTCTTGCAATTACGCTCCATGCAATGATGCTGACACAAGCAAGGGACACTAGGCATCGTGTCTCACTCAGCTTGTCTTATCTTCTTCTTCTTTCTTCTCTCTTCTTTCTTCTCTCTTCCTTCTTCTTTCTTCTTTCTTCTCTCTTCTTCTCTCTTCCTCCTCCCATGGGTCTTAGACAAGCGACCTGGGGTCCATTGGGGGTCTGTCCCTCCTGGGGTCCATCCTGGGTAGACCGATGTTGGTGGGACAGACTGGAGTCGTTGTTGCTCCTCTTCCATCTTTACAGGGTCGTCTGCAGAACGACCTGGGGTCCACTGGGGTCCGTCCGTCCTGGGGTCCACTGGGTAGACCAATGTTGACCGACCGAGAGGGCTGCATCTTGGGGTCCCCGGGGTGGTGGTGGTGGTGGTGGAGCCATGACCTCCAGGTAGTGGGCTGGTCGTCGTGGTGGTGAGGAACGCCCCTGAGTATGGTACACAGCAGCCGTTTCCCTCTTCTGTATGTGCGTCTCTCCTCTCTTCTGGCTCCCACCTGTGAATGAACAGAAAGGCGACAATACCGTGCTCCCAAAGTGTTATGTGACCCTGTAGTTTGTATAGGGTTTACACAGTCAAGTCATACCGCTCTCCTCCTGGCAACAACTACACTTAAATTTTAAAAATCCAATTAACTCTGAATGATATTGACTTGGTGGAACATAAAACAGTGACAGAGTAAAGTTAGAGAAGAGAGAATAAGGTCATCACTACTTTTAACTTGTCACAAAACGAATCTCCCCAAAAAAATATCAATACTAATAGACAAAACACTAGCCTAACTTAACTGTACCTTTCCTAATCTTAAGTACATAATTAACCGTTACTCCCACCCTTAACCTACAGCCACCAACGTGACCCAGAGTGTTTCCCTAGCTTCTCCGCCAGTCAACAACTCAAAACTGTTGCCACCCCTGTGACCAGACTATCTAACGTCGAGCGTCCCCAACGTGAAGTCTACTGACATACTAAGCCTCCCCATAGCATGCTGTACAAGACCAGTACACCTCGGGTTATTGCGTTCAAATGGAGTAAAACAGTCGATCACAATAATCTGAGCAGAACCACCACTTAATCCTACTTAAGAACTACACCTGCCACTCCCCACTGACCTGGAGACCAGCAGTGGCTGGGTGTCCCCGTGGGACATGCGAGGTCACCTGTCACACTCAGGTGACCTCCACTACCCACCAACCGCTAAGTTCCAAAATCACCAAATCTTAACACTAACATAAATCACTACACACGCAAGTTCTGGTGAACATTCCCTGAACTTCACAAAACTCACAAAATCACTAAACACAACACCAGAGAATCACTATCTCCTAACCTGAAAAAAAGTTCGCTAACTCGCGAATAATAAACACCTGTCAAGATCTCCCTGATAGCGCCTGAGCGGCAAAAAGACACGTGGGACTGAACAATATTAAAAGAACACCAACTACCTACAACATTGTTCAACACCGCTGCCAACATTGTAACGGGGGGTGGGGGAAATAACTCTATCTTGTCCATTATTCCACCCCTCAGTTAACTAACGAGGCCGGGGGAAACAGCTCTCTCTAGTCCGTTATCCCGTCCTCAGTTAGCTAACTATTCTAGAGCACTCCCAGAGTTCCTAAGGCAACCTCTCTCGTTCAACACCTTGTAACCTAGGTATTTGACTACCTAGGTGCTAAGACTACAAGGGGCGCCGTAACTGGATCAGCTACCCGGAACTCTAGAGAGAACTCTAGAATACAGAATCATTGCCACAAACGTATAAGAGGAAACGAAAGGAAAGAAATGAATAGTGAAGTAATTAGTGAGGGTTTGGGGTGAGAGGGAGAGAGGTGGGAGGAGCGAGGAGGGTCATTAGTTGAAAGTGAGAGTTTAGAGAGGGGTGGAGGGAGAGGTGTAGATAGGTAGAAGGAGAAGAGTAGATAGTAGAAGTAGAAGAGTAGATAGTAGAAGACGAAATGCTGCCACCATCCATTCATGATCATTACATACAAGACAAGGAATGGAACGTGTCTGTATCACAATATTCACCAAAGATGTCATCAAGAGATCATTATTAGTATGGTCCCATCTTTATCATGTACTCATTCTAAACCATGAAACCAGTAACCACAGAGGCTTTCTCACCTCAACTCAAAATCTCTAGGGAACAAAATAAAGTCCATTTAAATAATAAATTCAGCAATTATATTTTCCATGATAAGTATCATAACTTAAGCACTCCAATTAAAATGTTAAAGATTAATATTCAAAGTGAGTCATCCTCCAAGAATCTGAGAACCCTACAACTGACTGCCCCTGATCATCACACAACACTTGTAAAACACGACCAAGTCACCTTAATGCTCAACTCACCAAGTGTGTGCCTATAGCTGGATAGAGAGGGGGGGGGGGTCTGTTGACGGAGACTCCCGCCCTGCCGGCCGACAGCCTCCCTGCTAGGGCTGTCCTCTCTGCTCTGCTGACTGCCGTTCTTCTCTGTCTGTTAATGCTCTCGAATCGATATTTCTCCGAGTATTTTTTTTCTGGAACCTAGTAGCTAACTCCGCCCACAAGTAGATAGCCTCCAGCACTCTACCAAGCCACTCCTTAAACGTCGGCCTGTTTGAAGGCTACCAGGCTACAATTATCAGATTATCAGAAGCAAGGTGAAATTCGCATATGCTGACCTTAGGTCACTTGGGGTCATTAACGCTTAGAGGTGTGAGTTCTCCGGCAGACAACTGGCGCCTTCCCAAATCCCTGTCTCTGACTCATATTCTATATATATTTTAAATAAACTAAACCAAACACCTTACAGTGTTACACCCTCACTTACTGTTGCCCCAGCCCTCACTTACTGTTGCCCCAGCCCTCACTTACTGTTGCACCAGCCCTCACTTACTGTTGCCTCAACCCTCACTTACTGTTGCCCCAGCCCTCACTGTTGCACCACCCCTCACTTACTGTTGCACCAACCCTCACTTACTGTTGCACCAGCCCTCACTTACTGTTGCCCCAGCCCTCACTTACTGTTGCCCCAGCCCACACTTACTGTTGCCCCAGCCCTCACTTACTGTTGCACCAGCCCTCACTTACTGTTGCCTCAACCCTCACTTACTGTTGCACCAGCCCTCACTTCCTGTTGCACCAGCCCTCACTTACTGTTGCACTACCCCTCACTGTTGCCCCAGCTCTCACTTACTGTTGCACCAGTCCTCACTGTTGCACCAGCCCTCACTGTTGCACACGCCCTCACAAACTGTTGTACCAGCTCTCACTTACTGTTGCCCCAGCCCTCACTGTTGCCCCACCCCTCACTGTTGCACCAGCCCTCACTTACTGCTGCACCAGCCCTCACTTACTGTTGCCCCAGCCCTCACTTACTGTTGCACCAGCCCTCACTTACTGTTGCACCAGCCCTCACTTACTGTTGCACCAGCCCTCACTTACTGTTGCACCAGCCCTCACTTACTGTTGCACCAACCCTCACTTACTGTTGCACCAGCCCTCTCTAACTGTTGCACCAGCCTTCACTTACTGTTGCACCAGCCCTTACTTACTGTTGCCCCAGCCCTCACTTACTGTTGCACCAGCCCTCACTGTTGCACCAGCCCTCACTTACTGCTGCACCAGCCCTCACTTACTGTTGCACCAGCCCTCACTGTTGCACCAGCCCTCACAAACTGTTGTACCAGCCCTCACTTACTGTTGCACCAGCCCTCACTGTGGCACGAGCCCTCACTTACTGTTGCACCAGCCCTCACTTACTGTTGCACCAGCCCTCACTAACTGTTGCACCAGCCCTCACTTACGGTTGCACCAGCCCTCACTTACTGTTGCACCAGCCCTCACTTACTGTTGCACCAGCCCTCACTTACTGATGCCCCAGCCTTCACTTACTGTTGCACCAGCCATCACTTACTGTTGCACCAGCCCTCACTTACTGTTGCACCAGCCCTCACTTACTGTTGCCCCAGCCCTCACTTACTGTTGCACCAGCCCTCACTTACTGCTACACCAGCCCTCACTTACTGTTGCACCAGCCCTCACTTATTGTTGCACCAGCCCTCACTTACTGTTGCCGCAGCCCTCACTTGCTGTTGCTCCAGCCCTCACTTACTGTTGCACCAGCCCTCACTGTTGCTCCAGCCCTCACTTACTGTTGCTCTAGCCCTCACTTACTGTTGCACCAGCCCTCACTTACTGTTGCACCAGCCCTCACTTACTGTTGCCCCAACCCTCACTTACTGTTGCACCATCCCTCACTTACTGTTGCACCAGCCCTCACTTACTGTTGCACCAGCCCTCACTTACTGTTGCCCCAGCCCTCACTTACTGTTGCACCAGCCCTCACTTACTGTTGCACCAGCCCTCACTTACTGTTGCACCAGCCCTCACTTACTGTTGCCCCAGCCCTCACTTACTGTTGCACCAGCCCTCACTTACTGTTGCACCAGCCCTCACTTACTGTTCCACCAGCACTCACTTACTGTTGCCCCAGCCCTCACTGTTGCACCAGCCCTCAGTGTTGCACCAGCCCTCACTTACTGTTGCTCCAGCTCTCACTTACTGTTGCACCAGCCCTCACTTACTGTTGCCCCAGCCCTCACTTACTGTTGCACCAGCCCTCACTTACTGTTGCACCAGCCCTCACTTACTGTTGCACCAGCCCTCACTTACTGTTGCCCCAGCCCACACTTACTGTTGCCCCAGCCCTCACTTACTGTTGCACCAGCCCTCACTTACTGTTGCCTCAACCCTCACTTACTGTTGCACCAGCCCTCACTTCCTGTTGCACCAGCCCTCACTTACTGTTGCACTACCCCTCACTGTTGCCCCAGCTCTCACTTACTGTTGCACCAGCCCTCACTGTTGCACCAGCCCTCACTGTTGCACACGCCCTCACAAACTGTTGTACCAGCTCTCACTTACTGTTGCCCCAGCCCTCACTGTTGCCCCACCCCTCACTGTTGCACCAGCCCTCACTTACTGCTGCACCAGCCCTCACTTACTGTTGCCCCAGCCCTCACTTACTGTTGCACCAGCCCTCACTTACTGTTGCACCAGCCCTCACTTACTGTTGCACCAGCCCTCACTTACTGTTGCACCAGCCCTCACTTACTGTTGCACCAACCCTCACTTACTGTTGCACCAGCCCTCTCTAACTGTTGCACCAGCCTTCACTTACTGTTGCACCAGCCCTTACTTACTGTTGCCCCAGCCCTCACTTACTGTTGCACCAGCCCTCACTGTTGCACCAGCCCTCACTTACTGCTGCACCAGCCCTCACTTACTGTTGCACCAGCCCTCACTGTTGCACCAGCCCTCACAAACTGTTGTACCAGCCCTCACTTACTGTTGCACCAGCCCTCACTGTGGCACGAGCCCTCACTTACTGTTGCACCAGCCCTCACTTACTGTTGCACCAGCCCTCACTAACTGTTGCACCAGCCCTCACTTACGGTTACACCAGCCCTCACTTACTGTTGCACCAGCCCTCACTTACTGTTGCACCAGCCCTCACTTACTGATGCCCCAGCCTTCACTTACTGTTGCACCAGCCATCACTTACTGTTGCACCAGCCCTCACTTACTGTTGCACCAGCCCTCACTTACTGTTGCCCCAGCCCTCACTTACTGTTGCACCAGCCCTCACTTACTGCTACACCAGCCCTCACTTACTGTTGCACCAGCCCTCACTTATTGTTGCACCAGCCCTCACTTACTGTTGCCGCAGCCCTCACTTGCTGTTGCTCCAGCCCTCACTTACTGTTGCACCAGCCCTCACTGTTGCTCCAGCCCTCACTTACTGTTGCTCTAGCCCTCACTTACTGTTGCACCAGCCCTCACTTACTGTTGCACCAGCCCTCACTTACTGTTGCCCCAACCCTCACTTACTGTTGCACCATCCCTCACTTACTGTTGCACCAGCCCTCACTTACTGTTGCACCAGCCCTCACTTACTGTTGCCCCAGCCCTCACTTACTGTTGCACCAGCCCTCACTTACTGTTGCACCAGCCCTCACTTACTGTTGCACCAGCCCTCACTTACTGTTGCCCCAGCCCTCACTTACTGTTGCACCAGCCCTCACTTACTGTTGCACCAGCCCTCACTTACTGTTGCCCCAGCCCTCACTTACTGTTGCACCAGCCCTCACTTACTGTTGCACCAGCCCTCACTTACTGTTCCACCAGCACTCACTTACTGTTGCCCCAGCCCTCACTGTTGCACCAGCCCTCAGTGTTGCACCAGCCCTCACTTACAGTTGCACCAGTCCTCACTTACTGTTGCCCCAGCCCTCACTGTTGCCCCAGCCCTCACTGTTGCCCCAGCTCTCACTGTTGCCCCAGCCCTCACTCACTGTTGCTCCAGCCCTCACTTACTGTTGCACCAGCCCTCACTAACTGTTGCACCAGCCCTCACTGTTGCTCCAGCCCTCACTTGCTGTTGCAACAGCCCTCACTAACTGTTTCACCAGCTCTCACTTACTGTTGCCCCAGCCCTCACTTACTGTTTCCCCAGCCCTCACTTACTGTTGCCCCAGCCCTCACTTACTGTTGCACCAGCCCTCACTGTTGTACCAGCCCTTACTTACTGTTGCACCAGCCTTCACTTTTGCCCCAGCCCTCACTTACTGTTGCCCCAGCCCTCACTTACTGTTGCACCAGCCCTCACTTACTGTTGCACCAGCCCTCACTTACTGTTGCCCCAGCCCTCACTTGCTGCTGCACCAGCCCTCACTTACTGTTGCCCCAGCCCTCACTGTTGCACCAGCCCTCACTTACTGTTGCATCAGCCCTCACTGTTGCACCAGCCCTCACTTACTGTTGCACCAGCCCTCACTTACTGTTGCACCAGCCCTCACTGTTGCACCAGCCCTCACCTACTGTTGCACCAGCCCTCACTTACTGTTGCCCCAGCCTTCACTGTTGCACCAGCCCTCACTTACTGTTGTACCAGCCCTCACTGTTGCACCAGCCCTTACCTACTGTTGCCCCAGCCCTCACTTACTGTTGCACCAGCCCTCACCTACTGTTGCACCAGCCCTCACTTACTGTTGCATCAGCCCTCACTTAATGTTGCACCAGCCCTCACTTATTGTTGCCCCAGCCCTCACTTACTGTTGCACCAGCCCTCACTTACTGTTGCCCCAGACCTCACTGTTGCACCAGCCCTCACTTACTGTTGCACCAGCCCTCACTGTTGCACCAGCCCTCACTTACTGTTGCCCCAGCCCTCACTGTTGCACCAGCCCTCACTTACTGTTGCACCAGCCCTCACTGTTGCACCAGCCCTCACTTACTGTTGCACCAGCCCTCACTGTTGCACCAGCCCTCACTTACTGTTGCACCAGCCCTCACTTACTGTTGCCCCAGCCCTCACTTACTGTTGCACCAGCCCTCACTTACTGTTGCCCCAGCTCTCACTGTTGCACCAGCCCTCAATTACTGTTGTACTAGCCCTCACTGTTGCCCCAGCCCTCACTTACTGTTGCACCAGCCCTCACTTACTGTTGCACCAGCCCTCACTTACTGTTGCACTAGCCCTCACTGTTGCACCAGCCCTCATTTACTGTTGCACCAGCCCTCACTTACTGTTGCCCCAGCCCTCACTTACTGTTGCACCAGCCCTCACTTACTGATGCCCCAGCCCTCACTTACTGTTGCACCAGCCATCACTTACTGTTGCACCAGCCCTCACTTACTGTTGCACCAGCCCTCACTTACTGTTGCCCCAGCCCTCACTTACTGTTGCACCAGCCCTCACTTACTGTTACACCAGCCCTCACTTACTGTTGCACCAGCCCTCACTTACTGTTGCACCAGCCCTCACTTACTGTTGCACCAGCCCTCACTGTTGTACCAGCCCTTACTTACTGTTGCACCAGCCTTCACTGTTGCCCCAGCCCTCACTTACTGTTGCCCCAGCCCTCACTTACTGTTGCACCAGCCCTCACTTACTGTTGCACCAGCCCTCACTTACTGTTGCACCAGCCCTCACTTACTGTTGCCCCAGCCTTCTCTTGCTGCTGCACCAGCCCTCACTTACTGTTGCCCCAGCTCTCACTGTTGCACCAGCCCTCACTTACTGTTGCATCAGCCCTCACTGTTGCCCCAGCCCTCACTTACTGTTGCACCAGCCCTCACTTACTGTTACACCAGCCCTCACTTACTGTTGCACCAGCCCTCACTTATTGTTGCACCAGCCCTCACTTACTGTTGCCGCAGCCCTCACTTGCTGTTGCTCCAGCCGTCACTTACTGTTGCACCAGCCCTCACTGTTGCTCCAGCCCTCACTTACTGTTGCTCTAGCCCTCACTTACTGTTGCACCAGCCCTCACTTACTGTTGCACCAGCCCTCACTTACTGTTGCCCCAACCCTCACTTACTGTTGCACCATCCCTCACTTACTGTTGCACCAGCCCTCACTTACTGTTGCACCAGCCCTCACTTACTGTTGCCCCAGCCCTCACTTACTGTTGCACCAGCCCTCACTTACTGTTGCACCAGCCCTCACTTACTGTTGCACCAGCCCTCACTTACTGTTGCCCCAGCCCTCACTTACTGTTGCACCAGCCCTCACTTACTGTTGCACCAGCCCTCACTTACTGTTGCCCCAGCACTCACTTACTGTTGCCCCAGCCCTCACTGTTGCACCAGCCCTCAGTGTTGCACCAGCCCTCACTTACTGTTGCTCCAGCTCTCACTTACTGTTGCACCAGCCCTCACTGTTGCTCCAGCCCTCACTTACTGTTGCACCAGTCCTCACTTACTGTTGCACCAGAACTCACTTACTGTTGCCCCAGCCCTTACTTACTGTTGCACCAGCCCTCAGTTACTGTTGCACCAGCCCTCACCGTTGCCCCAGCCCTCACTTACTGTTGCCCCAACCCTCACTTACTGTTGCCCCAGCCCTCACTGTTGCTCCAGCCCTCACTTACTGTTGCCCCAGCCCTCACTTTCTGTTGCACCAGCCCTCATTTACTGTTGCACCAGCCCTAACTTACTGTTTCACCAGCCCTCACTTACTGTTGCCCCAGCCCTCACTGTTGCCCCAGCCCTCACTGTTGCCCCAGCCCTCACTGTTGCCCCAGCCCTCACTGTTGCTCCAGCCCTCACTTACTGTTGCACCAGCCCTCACTTACTGTTGCACCAGCCCTCACTTACTGTTGCCCAGCCCTCACTTACTGTTGCACCAGCCCTCACTTACTGTTGCACCAGCCCTCACTTACTGTTGCACCAGCCCTCACTTACTGTTGCACCAGCCCTCACTTACTGTTGCACCACCCCTCACTTACTGTTGCCCCAGCCCTCACTGTTGCCCCAGCTCTCACTGTTGCCCCAGCCCTCACTTACTGTTGCTCCAGCCCTCACTTACTGTTGCACCAGCCGTCACTTACTGTTGCACCAGCCCTCACCTTCTGTTGCACCAGCCCTCACTTACTGTTGCACCAGCCCTCTCTTACTCTTGCACCAGCCCTCATTTACTGTTGCACCAGCCCTCACTTACTGTTGCACCAGCCCTCACTTACAGTTGCACCAGTCCTCACTTACTGTTGCCCCAGCCCTCACTGTTGCCCCAGCCCTCACTGTTGCCCCAGCTCTCACTGTTGCCCCAGCCCTCACTCACTGTTGCTCCAGCCCTCACTTACTGTTGCACCAGCCCTCACTAACTGTTGCACCAGCCCTCACTGTTGCTCCAGCCCTCACTTGCTGTTGCAACAGCCCTCACTAACTGTTTCACCAGCTCTCACTTACTGTTGCCCCAGCCCTCACTTACTGTTTCCCCAGCCCTCACTTACTGTTGCCCCAGCCCTCACTTACTGTTGCACCAGCCCTCACTGTTGTACCAGCCCTTACTTACTGTTGCACCAGCCTTCACTTTTGCCCCAGCCCTCACTTACTGTTGCCCCAGCCCTCACTTACTGTTGCACCAGCCCTCACTTACTGTTGCACCAGCCCTCACTTACTGTTGCACCAGCCCTCACTTACTGTTGCCCCAGCCCTCACTTGCTGCTGCACCAGCCCTCACTTACTGTTGCCCCAGCCCTCACTGTTGCACCAGCCCTCACTTACTGTTGCATCAGCCCTCACTGTTGCACCAGCCCTCACTTACTGTTGCACCAGCCCTCACTTACTGTTGCACCAGCCCTCACTGTTGCACCAGCCCTCACCTACTGTTGCACCAGCCCTCACTTACTGTTGCCCCAGCCCTCACTGTTGCACCAGCCCTCACTTACTGTTGTACCAGCCCTCACTGTTGCACCAGCCCTCACCTACTGTTGCCCCAGCCCTCACTTACTGTTGCACCAGCCCTCACCTACTGTTGCACCAGCCCTCACTTACTGTTGCATCAGCCCTCACTTAATGTTGCACCAGCCCTCACTTATTGTTGCCCCAGCCCTCACTTACTGTTGCACCAGCCCTCACTTACTGTTGCCCCAGCCCTCACTGTTGCACCAGCCATCACTTACTGTTGCACCAGCCCTCACTGTTGCACCAGCCCTCACTTACTGTTGCCCCAGCCCTCACTGTTGCACCAGCCCTCACTTACTGTTGCACCAGCCCTCACTGTTGCACCAGCCCTCACTTACTGTTGCACCAGCCCTCACTGTTGCACCAGCCCTCACTTACTGTTGCACCAGCCCTCACTTACTGTTGCCCCAGCCCTCACTTACTGTTGCACCAGCCCTCACTTACTGTTGCCCCAGCCCTCACTTACTGTTGCACCAGCCCTCACTTACTGTTGCACCAGCCTTCACGTACTGTTGCACCAGCCCTCAATTATTGTTGTACTAGCCCTCACTGTTGCCCCAGCCCTCACTTACTGTTGCACCAGCCCTCACTTACTGTTGCACCAGCCCTCACTTACTGTTGCACTAGCCCTCACTGTTGCACCAGCCCTCATTTACTGTTGCACCAGCCCTCACTTACTGTTGCCCCAGCCCTCACTTACTGTTGCACCAGCCCTCACTTACTGATGCCCCAGCCCTCACTTACTGTTGCACCAGCCATCACTTACTGTTGCACCAGCCCTCACTTACTGTTGCACCAGCCCTCATTTACTGTTGCCCCAGCCCTCACTTACTGTTGCACCAGCCCTCACTTACTGTTACACCAGCCCTCACTTACTGTTGCACCAGCCCTCACTTACTGTTGCACCAGCCCTCAATTACTGTTGTACTAGCCCTCACTGTTGCCCCAGCCCTCACTTACTGTTGCACCAGCCCTCACTTACTGTTGCACCAGCCCTCACTTACTGTTGCACTAGCCCTCACTGTTGCACCAGCCCTCATTTACTGTTGCACCAGCCCTCACTTACTGTTGCCCCAGCCCTCACTTACTGTTGCACCAGCCCTCACTTACTGATGCCCCAGCCCTCACTTACTGTTGCACCAGCCATCACTTACTGTTGCACCAGCCCTCACTTACTGTTGCACCAGCCCTCACTTACTGTTGCCCCAGCCCTCACTTACTGTTGCACCAGCCCTCACTTACTGTTACACCAGCCCTCACTTACTGTTGCACCAGCCCTCACTTACTGTTGCACCAGCCCTCACTTACTGTTGCACCAGCCCTCACTGTTGTACCAGCCCTTACTTACTGTTGCACCAGCCTTCACTGTTGCCCCAGCCCTCACTTACTGTTGCCCCAGCCCTCACTTACTGTTGCACCAGCCCTCACTTACTGTTGCACCAGCCCTCACTTACTGTTGCACCAGCCCTCACTTACTGTTGCCCCAGCCTTCTCTTGCTGCTGCACCAGCCCTCACTTACTGTTGCCCCAGCTCTCACTGTTGCACCAGCCCTCACTTACTGTTGCATCAGCCCTCACTGTTGCCCCAGCCCTCACTTACTGTTGCACCAGCCCTCACTTACTGTTACACCAGCCCTCACTTACTGTTGCACCAGCCCTCACTTATTGTTGCACCAGCCCTCACTTACTGTTGCCGCAGCCCTCACTTGCTGTTGCTCCAGCCGTCACTTACTGTTGCACCAGCCCTCACTGTTGCTCCAGCCCTCACTTACTGTTGCTCTAGCCCTCACTTACTGTTGCACCAGCCCTCACTTACTGTTGCACCAGCCCTCACTTACTGTTGCCCCAACCCTCACTTACTGTTGCACCATCCCTCACTTACTGTTGCACCAGCCCTCACTTACTGTTGCACCAGCCCTCACTTACTGTTGCCCCAGCCCTCACTTACTGTTGCACCAGCCCTCACTTACTGTTGCACCAGCCCTCACTTACTGTTGCACCAGCCCTCACTTACTGTTGCCCCAGCCCTCACTTACTGTTGCACCAGCCCTCACTTACTGTTGCACCAGCCCTCACTTACTGTTGCCCCAGCACTCACTTACTGTTGCCCCAGCCCTCACTGTTGCACCAGCCCTCAGTGTTGCACCAGCCCTCACTTACTGTTGCTCCAGCTCTCACTTACTGTTGCACCAGCCCTCACTGTTGCTCCAGCCCTCACTTACTGTTGCACCAGTCCTCACTTACTGTTGCACCAGAACTCACTTACTGTTGCCCCAGCCCTTACTTACTGTTGCACCAGCCCTCAGTTACTGTTGCACCAGCCCTCACCGTTGCCCCAGCCCTCACTTACTGTTGCCCCAACCCTCACTTACTGTTGCCCCAGCCCTCACTGTTGCTCCAGCCCTCACTTACTGTTGCCCCAGCCCTCACTTTCTGTTGCACCAGCCCTCATTTACTGTTGCACCAGCCCTAACTTACTGTTTCACCAGCCCTCACTTACTGTTGCCCCAGCCCTCACTGTTGCCCCAGCCCTCACTGTTGCCCCAGCCCTCACTGTTGCCCCAGCCCTCACTGTTGCTCCAGCCCTCACTTACTGTTGCACCAGCCCTCACTTACTGTTGCACCAGCCCTCACTTACTGTTGCCCAGCCCTCACTTACTGTTGCACCAGCCCTCACTTACTGTTGCACCAGCCCTCACTTACTGTTGCACCAGCCCTCACTTACTGTTGCACCAGCCCTCACTTACTGTTGCACCACCCCTCACTTACTGTTGCCCCAGCCCTCACTGTTGCCCCAGCTCTCACTGTTGCCCCAGCCCTCACTTACTGTTGCTCCAGCCCTCACTTACTGTTGCACCAGCCGTCACTTACTGTTGCACCAGCCCTCACCTTCTGTTGCACCAGCCCTCACTTACTGTTGCACCAGCCCTCTCTTACTCTTGCACCAGCCCTCATTTACTGTTGCACCAGCCCTCACTTACTGTTGCACCAGCCCTCACTTACAGTTGCACCAGTCCTCACTTACTGTTGCCCCAGCCCTCACTGTTGCCCCAGCCCTCACTGTTGCCCCAGCTCTCACTGTTGCCCCAGCCCTCACTCACTGTTGCTCCAGCCCTCACTTACTGTTGCACCAGCCCTCACTAACTGTTGCACCAGCCCTCACTGTTGCTCCAGCCCTCACTTGCTGTTGCAACAGCCCTCACTAACTGTTTCACCAGCTCTCACTTACTGTTGCCCCAGCCCTCACTTACTGTTTCCCCAGCCCTCACTTACTGTTGCCCCAGCCCTCACTTACTGTTGCACCAGCCCTCACTGTTGTACCAGCCCTTACTTACTGTTGCACCAGCCTTCACTTTTGCCCCAGCCCTCACTTACTGTTGCCCCAGCCCTCACTTACTGTTGCACCAGCCCTCACTTACTGTTGCACCAGCCCTCACTTACTGTTGCACCAGCCCTCACTTACTGTTGCCCCAGCCCTCACTTGCTGCTGCACCAGCCCTCACTTACTGTTGCCCCAGCCCTCACTGTTGCACCAGCCCTCACTTACTGTTGCATCAGCCCTCACTGTTGCACCAGCCCTCACTTACTGTTGCACCAGCCCTCACTTACTGTTGCACCAGCCCTCACTGTTGCACCAGCCCTCACCTACTGTTGCACCAGCCCTCACTTACTGTTGCCCCAGCCCTCACTGTTGCACCAGCCCTCACTTACTGTTGTACCAGCCCTCACTGTTGCACCAGCCCTCACCTACTGTTGCCCCAGCCCTCACTTACTGTTGCACCAGCCCTCACCTACTGTTGCACCAGCCCTCACTTACTGTTGCATCAGCCCTCACTTAATGTTGCACCAGCCCTCACTTATTGTTGCCCCAGCCCTCACTTACTGTTGCACCAGCCCTCACTTACTGTTGCCCCAGCCCTCACTGTTGCACCAGCCATCACTTACTGTTGCACCAGCCCTCACTGTTGCACCAGCCCTCACTTACTGTTGCCCCAGCCCTCACTGTTGCACCAGCCCTCACTTACTGTTGCACCAGCCCTCACTGTTGCACCAGCCCTCACTTACTGTTGCACCAGCCCTCACTGTTGCACCAGCCCTCACTTACTGTTGCACCAGCCCTCACTTACTGTTGCCCCAGCCCTCACTTACTGTTGCACCAGCCCTCACTTACTGTTGCCCCAGCCCTCACTTACTGTTGCACCAGCCCTCACTTACTGTTGCACCAGCCTTCACGTACTGTTGCACCAGCCCTCAATTATTGTTGTACTAGCCCTCACTGTTGCCCCAGCCCTCACTTACTGTTGCACCAGCCCTCACTTACTGTTGCACCAGCCCTCACTTACTGTTGCACTAGCCCTCACTGTTGCACCAGCCCTCATTTACTGTTGCACCAGCCCTCACTTACTGTTGCCCCAGCCCTCACTTACTGTTGCACCAGCCCTCACTTACTGATGCCCCAGCCCTCACTTACTGTTGCACCAGCCATCACTTACTGTTGCACCAGCCCTCACTTACTGTTGCACCAGCCCTCATTTACTGTTGCCCCAGCCCTCACTTACTGTTGCACCAGCCCTCACTTACTGTTACACCAGCCCTCACTTACTGTTGCACCAGCCCTCACTTACTGTTGCACCAGCCCTCACTTACTGTTGCACCAGCCCTCACTGTTGTACCAGCCCTTACTTACTGTTGCACCAGCCTTCACTTGCTGCTGCACCAGCCCTCACTTACTGTTGCCCCAGCTCTCACTGTTGCACCAGCCCTCACTTACTGTTGCATCAGCCCTCACTGTTGCACCAGCCCTCACTTACTGTTGCACCAGCCCTCACTGTTGCACCAGCCCTCACTTACTGTTGTACCAGCCCTCACTGTTGCACCAGCCCCCACCTACTGTTGCACCAGCCCTCACTTACTGTTGCCCCTGCCCTCACTGTTGCACCAGCCCTCACTTACTGTTGTACCAGC
Source organism: Procambarus clarkii (assembly GCF_040958095.1). Taxonomy (NCBI): domain Eukaryota; kingdom Metazoa; phylum Arthropoda; class Malacostraca; order Decapoda; family Cambaridae; genus Procambarus; species Procambarus clarkii. The sequence continues at coordinate 23,818,898 of NC_091181.1, forward strand.
CCTCACTGTTGCACCAGCCCTCACCTACTGTTGCCCCAGCCCTCACTTACTGTTGCACCAGCCCTCACCTACTGTTGCACCAGCCCTCACTTACTGTTGCACCAGCCCTCACTTACTGTTGCACCAGCCCTCACTTATTGTAGCCCCAGCCCTCACTTACTGTTGCACCAGCCCTCACTTACTGTTGCCCCAGCCCTCACTGTTGCACCAGCCCTCACTTACTGTTGCACCAGCCCTCACTGTTGCACCAGCCCTCACTTACTGTTGCACTAGCCCTCACTGTTGCACCAGCCCTCACTTACTGTTGCACCAGCCCTCACTTACTGTTGCACCAGCCCTCACTTACTGTTGCCCCAGCCCTCACTTACTGTTGCACCAGCCCTCACTTACTGTTGCCCCAGCCCTCACTTACTGTTGCACCAGCCCTCACTTACTGTTGCACCAGCCCTCACTTACTGTTGCACCAGCCCTCACTTACTGTTGCACTAGCCCTCACTGTTGCCCCAGCCCTCACTTACTGTTGCACCAGCCCTCACTTACTGTTGCACCAGCCCTCACTTACTGTTGCACTAGCCCTCACTGTTGCAAAAGCCCTCATTTACTGTTGCACCAGACCTCACTTACTGTTGCCCCAGCCCTCACTTACTCTTGCACCAGCCCTCATTTACTGTTGCACTAGCCCTCACTTACTGTTGCTCTAGCCCTCACTGTTGCCCCAGCCCTCACTTACTGTTGCACCAGCCCTCACTGTTGCACCAGCCCTTACAAACTGTTGTACCAGCTCTCAGTTACTGTTGCCCAAGCCCTCACTTACTGTTGCCCCAGCCCTCACTGTTGCTCCAGCCCTCACTTACTGTTGCACCACCCCTCACTTACTGTTGCACCAGCCCTCACTTACTGTTGCGCCAGCCCTCACTTACTGTTGCCCCAGCCCTCACTAACTGTTGCACCAGCCTTCACTTACTGTTGCACCAGCCCTCACTTACTGTTGCCCGAGCCCTCACTTACTGTTTCACCAGCCCTCACTTACTGTTGCACCAGTCCTTACTTACTGTTTCACCAGCCCTCACTTACTGTTGCACCAAACCTCACTTACTGTTGCACCAGCCCTCACTTACTGTTGCACCAGCCCTCACTGTTGCCCCAGCCCTCACAAACTACTGTACCAGCTCTCACTTACTGTTGCACCAGCCCTCACTTACTGTTGCACCAGCCCTCACTTACTGTTGCCCCAGCCCTCACTTACTGTTGCACCAGTCCTCACTGTTGCTCCAGCCCTCACTTACTGTTGCACCACCCCTCACTTACTGTTGCACCAGCCCTCACTTACTGTTGCACCAGCCCTCACTTACTGTTGCCCCAGCCCTCACTTACTGTTGCACCAGCCCTCACTTACTGTTGCCTCAGCCCTCACTTACTGTTGCACCAGCCCTCACTTACTGTTGCACCAGCCCTCACTTACTGTTGCACCAACCCTCACTTACTGTTGCATCAACCCTCACTTACTGTTGCACTAACCCTCACTTACTGTTGCCCCAGCCCTCACTAACTGGTGCACCAGCCTTCACTTACTGTTGCACCAGCCCTCACTTACTGTTGCCCGAGCCCTCACTTACTGTTTCACCAGCCCTCACATACTGTTGCCCCAGCCCTCACTTACTGTTGCACCAGCCCTCACTTACTGTTGCACCAGCCCTCACAAACTGTTGTACCAGCTCTCAGTTACTGTTGCCCTTGCCCTCACTTACTGTTGCCCCAGCCCTCACTGTTGCTCCAGCCCTCACTTACTGTTGCACCAGCCCTCACTTACTGTTGCCCCAGCCCTCACTTACTGTTGCACCAGCCCTCACTTACTGTTGCCCCAGCCCTCACTTACTGTTGCACCAGCCCTCACTTACTGTTGCTCCAGCCCTCACTTACTGTTGCACCAGCCTTCACTTGCTGCTGCACCAGCCCTCACTTACTGTTGCCCCAGCTCTCACTGTTGCACCAGCCCTCACTTACTGTTGCATCAGCCCTCACTGTTGCACCAGCCCTCACTTACTGTTGCACCAGCCCTCACTGTTGCACCAGCCCTCACTTACTGTTGTACCAGCCCTCACTGTTGCACCAGCCCCCACCTACTGTTGCACCAGCCCTCACTTACTGTTGCCCCTGCCCTCACTGTTGCACCAGCCCTCACTTACTGTTGTACCAGCCCTCACTGTTGCACCAGCCCTCACCTACTGTTGCCCCAGCCCTCACTTACTGTTGCACCAGCCCTCACCTACTGTTGCACCAGCCCTCACTTACTGTTGCACCAGCCCTCACTTACTGTTGCACCAGCCCTCACTTATTGTAGCCCCAGCCCTCACTTACTGTTGCACCAGCCCTCACTTACTGTTGCCCCAGCCCTCACTGTTGCACCAGCCCTCACTTACTGTTGCACCAGCCCTCACTTACTGTTGCACCAGCCCTCACTTACTGTTGCCCCAGCCCTCACTTACTGTTGCACCAGCCCTCACTTACTGTTGCCCCAGCCCTCACTTACTGTTGCACCAGCCCTCACTTACTGTTGCACCAGCCCTCACTTACTGTTGCACCAGCCCTCACTTACTGTTGCACTAGCCCTCACTGTTGCCCCAGCCCTCACTTACTGTTGCACCAGCCCTCACTTACTGTTGCACCAGCCCTCACTTACTGTTGCACTAGCCCTCACTGTTGCAAAAGCCCTCATTTACTGTTGCACCAGACCTCACTTACTGTTGCCCCAGCCCTCACTTACTCTTGCACCAGCCCTCATTTACTGTTGCACTAGCCCTCACTTACTGTTGCTCTAGCCCTCACTGTTGCCCCAGCCCTCACTTACTGTTGCACCAGCCCTCACTGTTGCACCAGCCCTTACAAACTGTTGTACCAGCTCTCAGTTACTGTTGCCCAAGCCCTCACTTACTGTTGCCCCAGCCCTCACTGTTGCTCCAGCCCTCACTTACTGTTGCACCACCCCTCACTTACTGTTGCACCAGCCCTCACTTACTGTTGCACCAGCCCTCACTTACTGTTGCCCCAGCCCTCACTAACTGTTGCACCAGCCTTCACTTACTGTTGCACCAGCCCTCACTTACTGTTGCCCGAGCCCTCACTTACTGTTTCACCAGCCCTCACTTACTGTTGCACCAGTCCTTACTTACTGTTTCACCAGCCCTCACTTACTGTTGCACCAAACCTCACTTACTGTTGCACCAGCCCTCACTTACTGTTGCACCAGCCCTCACTGTTGCCCCAGCCCTCACAAACTACTGTACCAGCTCTCACTTACTGTTGCACCAGCCCTCACTTACTGTTGCACCAGCCCTCACTTACTGTTGCCCCAGCCCTCACTTACTGTTGCACCAGTCCTCACTGTTGCTCCAGCCCTCACTTACTGTTGCACCACCCCTCACTTACTGTTGCACCAGCCCTCACTTACTGTTGCACCAGCCCTCACTTACTGTTGCCCCAGCCCTCACTTACTGTTGCACCAGCCCTCACTTACTGTTGCCTCAGCCCTCACTTACTGTTGCACCAGCCCTCACTTACTGTTGCACCAGCCCTCACTTACTGTTGCACCAACCCTCACTTACTGTTGCATCAACCCTCACTTACTGTTGCACTAACCCTCACTTACTGTTGCCCCAGCCCTCACTAACTGGTGCACCAGCCTTCACTTACTGTTGCACCAGCCCTCACTTACTGTTGCCCGAGCCCTCACTTACTGTTTCACCAGCCCTCACATACTGTTGCCCCAGCCCTCACTTACTGTTGCACCAGCCCTCACTTACTGTTGCACCAGCCCTCACAAACTGTTGTACCAGCTCTCAGTTACTGTTGCCCTTGCCCTCACTTACTGTTGCCCCAGCCCTCACTGTTGCTCCAGCCCTCACTTACTGTTGCACCAGCCCTCACTTACTGTTGCCCCAGCCCTCACTTACTGTTGCACCAGCCCTCACTTACTGTTGCCCCAGCCCTCACTTACTGTTGCACCAGCCCTCACTTACTGTTGCTCCAGCCCTCACTTACTGTTGCACCAGCCCTCACTTACTGTTGCTCCAGCCCTCACTTACTGTTGATCCAGCCCTCACTTACTGTTGCACCAGCCCTCACTTACTGTTGCACCAGCCCTCACTTACTGTTGCTCCAGCCCTCACTTACTGTTGCACCAACCCTCACTTACTGTTGCACCAGCCCTCACTTACTGTTGCACCAGCCCTCACCTTCTGTTCCACCAACCCTCACTTACTGTTGCACCAGCCCTCACTTACTGTTGCTCCAGCCTTCACTTACTGTTGCACCAGCCTTCACTTACTGTTGCCCCAGCCCTCACTTACTGTTGCACCAGCCCTCACTTACTGTTGCACCAGCCCTCACTTACTGTTGCACCAGCCCTCACTTACTGTTGCACCAGCCTTCACTTACTGTTGCCCCAGCCCTCAGTTACTGTTGCACCAGCCCTCACTTACTGTTGCACTAGCCCTCACTGTTGCCCCAGCCCTCACTTACTGTTGCACCAGCCCTCTCTTACTGTTGCACCAGCTCTCACTGTTGCACCAGCCCTCACTTACTGTTGCACCAGCCCTCACTGTTGCACCAGCCCTCACTTACTGTTGCACCAGCCCTCACTAACTGTTGCACCAGCCCACACTTACTGTCGCCCAAGGCCTCACTGTTGCACCAGCCCTCACTTACTGTTGCACCAACCCCCACTTACTGTTGCACCAGCCCTCACTGTTGCACCAGCCCTCACTAACTGTTGCACCAGCCCTCACTTACTGTTGCACCAACCCTCACTGTTGCACCAGCCCTCACTGTTGCACCAGCCCTCACTTACTGTTGCACCAGCCCTCACTTACTGTTGCACCATCCCTCACTGTTGCACCAGCCCTCACTGTTGCACCAGCCCTCACTTACTGTTGCCCCAGCCCTCACTGTTGCACCAGCCCTCACTTACTGTTGCCCCAGCCCTCACTTACTGTTGCACCAGACCTCACTTACTGTTGCACCAACCCTCACTTACTGTTGCACCAGCCCTCACTGTTGCACCAGCCCTCACTGACTGTTGCACCAGCCCTCACTTACTGTTGCACCAGCCCTCACTGTTGCCCCAGCCCTCACTGTTGCACCAGCCCTCACTTACTGTTGCTCCAGCCTTCACTTACTGTTGCTCCAGCCCTCACTTACTGTTGCACCAGCCCTCACTTACTGTTGCACCAGCCCTCATTGTTGTTCCAGCCCTCACTTACTGTTGCACCAGCCTTCACTTACTGTTGCCCCAGCCCTCACTTACTGTTGCACCAGCCCTCACTTACTGTTGCCCCAGCCCTCACTGTTGCACCAGCCCTCACTTACTGTTGCCCCAACCCTCACTTACTGTTGCACCAGCCCTCACTTACTGTTGCACCAACCCTCACTTACTGTTGCACCAGCCCTCACTGTTGCACCAGCCCTCACTAACTGTTGCACCAGCCCTCACTTACTGTTGCACCAGCCCTCACTGTTGCCCCAGCCCTCACTGTTGCACCAGCCCTCACTTACTGTTGCACCAACCCTCACTTACTGTTGCACCAGCCCTCACTTACTGTTGCTCCAGCCTTCACTTACTGTTGCACCAGCCCTCACTTACTGTTGCACGAGTCCTCACTTACTGTTGCACCAGCCCTCACTTACTGTTGCACCAGCCCTCACTTACTGTTGCACCAGCCTTCCCTTGCTGTTGCCCCAGCCCTCACTTACTGTTGCACCAGCCCTCACTTACTGTTGCCTCAGCCCTCACTTACTGTTGCACCAGCCCTCACTTACTGTTGCACCAGCCCTCACTTACTGTTGCACCAACCCTCACTTACTGTTGCACCAACCCTCACTTACTGTTGCACTAACCCTCACTTACTGTTGCCCCAGCCCTCACTAACTGGTGCACCAGCCTTCACTTACTGTTGCACCAGCCCTCACTTACTGTTGCCCGAGCCCTCACTTACTGTTTCACCAGCCCTCACTTACTGTTGCCCCAGCCCTCACTTACTGTTGCACCAGCCCTCACTTACTGTTGCACCAGCCCTCACAAACTGTTGTACCAGCTCTCAGTTACTGTTGCCCTTGCCCTCACTTACTGTTGCCCCAGCCCTCACTGTTGCTCCAGCCCTCACTTACTGTTGCACCAGTCCTCACTTACTGTTGCCCCAGCCCTCACTTACTGTTGCACCAGCCCTCACTTACTGTTGCCCCAGCCCTCACTTACTGTTGCACCAGCCCTCACTTACTGTTGCTCAAGCCTTCACTTACTGTTGCACCAGCCCTCACTTACTGTTGCTCCAGCCCTCACTTACTGTTGATCCAGCCCTCACTTACTGTTGCATCAGCCCTCATTTACTGTTGCACAAGCCCTCACTTACTGTTGCTCCAGCCCTCAATTACTGTTGCACCAGCCCTCACTTACTGTTGCACCAGCCCTCACTTACTGTTGCACCAGCCCTCACTTACTGTTCCACCAACCCTCACTTACTGTTGCACCAGCCCTCACTTACTGTTGCTCCAGCCTTCACTTACTGTTGCACCAGCCTTCACTTACTGTTGCCCCAGCCCTCACTTACTGTTGCACCAGCCCTCACTTACTGTTGCACCAGCCCTCACTTACTGTTGCACCAGCCCTCACTTACTGTTGCACCAGCCTTCACTTACTGTTGCCCCAGCCCTCAGTTACTGTTGCACCAGTCCTCACTTACTGTTGCACCAGTCCTCACTTACTGTTGCACTAGCCCTCACTGTTGCCCCAGCCCTCACTTACTGTTGCACCAGCCCTCACTTACTGTTGCACCAGCTCTCACTGTTGCACCTGCCCTCACTTACTGTTGCACCAGCCCTCACTGTTGCACCAGCCCTCACTTACTGTTGCACCAGCCCTCACTAACTGTTGCACCAGACCACACTTACTGTCGCCCAAGGCCTCACTGTTGCACCAGCCCTCACTTACTGTTGCACCAACCCTCACTTACTGTTGCACCAGCCCTCACTGTTGCACCAGCCCTCACTAACTGTTGCACCAGCCCTCACTTACTGTTGCACCAACCCTCACTGTTGCGTCAGCCCTCACTGTTGCACCAGCCCTCACTTACTGTTGCACCAGCCCTCACTTACTGTTGCACCATCCCTCACTGTTGCACCAGCCCTCACTGTTGCACCAGCCCTCACTTACTGTTGCCCCAGCCCTCATTGTTGCACCAGCCCTCACTTACTGTTGCCACAGCCCTCACTTACTGTTGCACCAGCCCTCACTAACTGTTGCACCAGCCCTCACTGTTGCTCCAGCCCTCACTTGCTGTTGCAACAGCCCTCACTAACTGTTTCACCAGCTCTCACTTACTGTTGCCCCAGCCCTCACTTACTGTTGCCCCAGCCCTCACTGTTGCACCAGCCCTCACTTACTGTTGCACCAGCCCTCACTGTTGCACCAGCCCTCACTTACTGTTGCACCAGCTCTCACTGTTGCACCAGCCCTCACTTACTGTTGCACCAGCCCTCACTTACTGTTGCCCCAGCCCTCACTTACTGTTGCACCAGCCCTCACTTACTGTTGCCCCAGCCCTCACTTACTGTTGCACCAGCCCTCACTTACTGTTGCACCAGCCTTCACTTACTGTTGCACCAGCCCTCAATTACTGTTGCCCCAGCCCTCACTTACTGTTGCACCAGCCCTCACTTACTGTTACACCAGCCCTCACTTACTGTTGCACCAGCCCTCACTTACTGTTGCACCAGCCCTCACTTACTGTTGCACCAGCCCTCACTGTTGTACCAGCCCTTACTTACTGTTGCACCAGCCTTCACTGTTGCCCCAGCCCTCATTTACTGTTGCCCCAGCCCTCACTTACTGTTGCACCAGCCCTCACTTACTGTTGCACCAGCCCTCACTTACTGTTGCACCAGCCCTCACTTACTGTTGCCCCAGCCTTCACTTGCTGCTGCAAGAGCCCTCACTTACTGTTGCCCCAGCCCTCACTGTTGCACCAGCCCTCACTTACTGTTGCATCAGCCCTCACTGTTGCTCCAGCCCTCACTTACTGTTGCACCAGCCCTCACTGTTGCACCAGCCCTCACTTACTGTTGTACCAGCCCTCACTGTTGCACCAGCCCCCACCTACTGTTGCACCAGCCCTCACTTACTGTTGCCCCAGCCCTCACTGTTGCACCATCCCTCACTTACTGTTGTACCAGCCCTCACTGTTGCACCAGCCCTCACCTACTTTTGCCCCAGCCCTCACTTACTGTTGCACCAGCCCTCACCTACTGTTGCACCAGCCCTCACTTACTGTTGCACCAGCCCTCACTTACTGTTGCACCAGCCCTCACTTATTGTTGCCCAGCCCTCACTTACTGTTGCACCAGCCCTCACTTACTGTTGCCCCAGCCCTCACTGTTGCACCAGCCCTCACTTACTGTTGCACCAGCCCTCACTGTTGCACCAGCCCTCACTTACTGTTGCACCAGCCCTCACTGTTGCACCAGCCCTCACTTACTGTTGCACCAGCCCTCACTTACTGTTGCCCCAGCCCTCACTTACTGTTGCACCAGCCCTCACTTACTGTTGCCCCAGCCCTCACTTACTGTTGCACCAGCCCTCACTTACTGTTGCACCAGCTCTCACTGTTGCACCTGCCCTCACTTACTGTTGCACCAGCCCTCACTGTTGCACCAGCCCTCACTTACTGTTGCACCAGCCCTCACTAACTGTTGCACCAGACCACACTTACTGTCGCCCAAGGCCTCACTGTTGCACCAGCCCTCACTTACTGTTGCACCAACCCTCACTTACTGTTGCACCAGCCCTCACTGTTGCACCAGCCCTCACTAACTGTTGCACCAGCCCTCACTTACTGTTGCACCAACCCTCACTGTTGCGTCAGCCCTCACTGTTGCACCAGCCCTCACTTACTGTTGCACCAGCCCTCACTTACTGTTGCACCATCCCTCACTGTTGCACCAGCCCTCACTGTTGCACCAGCCCTCACTTACTGTTGCCCCAGCCCTCATTGTTGCACCAGCCCTCACTTACTGTTGCCACAGCCCTCACTTACTGTTGCACCAGCCCTCACTAACTGTTGCACCAGCCCTCACTGTTGCTCCAGCCCTCACTTGCTGTTGCAACAGCCCTCACTAACTGTTTCACCAGCTCTCACTTACTGTTGCCCCAGCCCTCACTTACTGTTGCCCCAGCCCTCACTGTTGCACCAGCCCTCACTTACTGTTGCACCAGCCCTCACTGTTGCACCAGCCCTCACTTACTGTTGCACCAGCTCTCACTGTTGCACCAGCCCTCACTTACTGTTGCACCAGCCCTCACTTACTGTTGCCCCAGCCCTCACTTACTGTTGCACCAGCCCTCACTTACTGTTGCCCCAGCCCTCACTTACTGTTGCACCAGCCCTCACTTACTGTTGCACCAGCCTTCACTTACTGTTGCACCAGCCCTCAATTACTGTTGCCCCAGCCCTCACTTACTGTTGCACCAGCCCTCACTTACTGTTACACCAGCCCTCACTTACTGTTGCACCAGCCCTCACTTACTGTTGCACCAGCCCTCACTTACTGTTGCACCAGCCCTCACTGTTGTACCAGCCCTTACTTACTGTTGCACCAGCCTTCACTGTTGCCCCAGCCCTCATTTACTGTTGCCCCAGCCCTCACTTACTGTTGCACCAGCCCTCACTTACTGTTGCACCAGCCCTCACTTACTGTTGCACCAGCCCTCACTTACTGTTGCCCCAGCCTTCACTTGCTGCTGCAAGAGCCCTCACTTACTGTTGCCCCAGCCCTCACTGTTGCACCAGCCCTCACTTACTGTTGCATCAGCCCTCACTGTTGCTCCAGCCCTCACTTACTGTTGCACCAGCCCTCACTGTTGCACCAGCCCTCACTTACTGTTGTACCAGCCCTCACTGTTGCACCAGCCCCCACCTACTGTTGCACCAGCCCTCACTTACTGTTGCCCCAGCCCTCACTGTTGCACCATCCCTCACTTACTGTTGTACCAGCCCTCACTGTTGCACCAGCCCTCACCTACTTTTGCCCCAGCCCTCACTTACTGTTGCACCAGCCCTCACCTACTGTTGCACCAGCCCTCACTTACTGTTGCACCAGCCCTCACTTACTGTTGCACCAGCCCTCACTTATTGTTGCCCAGCCCTCACTTACTGTTGCACCAGCCCTCACTTACTGTTGCCCCAGCCCTCACTGTTGCACCAGCCCTCACTTACTGTTGCACCAGCCCTCACTGTTGCACCAGCCCTCACTTACTGTTGCACCAGCCCTCACTGTTGCACCAGCCCTCACTTACTGTTGCACCAGCCCTCACTTACTGTTGCCCCAGCCCTCACTTACTGTTGCACCAGCCCTCACTTACTGTTGCCCCAGCCCTCACTTACTGTTGCACCAGCCCTCACTTACTGTTGCACCAGCCCTCACTTACTGTTGCACCAGCCCTCACTTACTGTTGCACTAGCCCTCGCTGTTGCCCCAGCCCTCACTTACTGTTGCACCAGCCCTCACTTACTGTTGCACCAGCCCTCACTTACTGTTGCACTAGCCCTCGCTGTTGCCCCAGCCCTCACTTACTGTTGCACCAGCCCTCACTTACTGTTGCACCAGCCCTCACTTACTGTTGCACTAGCCCTCACTGTTGCAAAAGCCCTCATTTACTGTTGCACCAGACCTCACTTACTGTTGCCCCAGCCCTCACTTACTGTTGCACCAGCCCTCATTTACTGTTGCACTAGCCCTCACTTACTGTTGCTCTAGCCCTCACTGTTGCCCCAGCCCTCACTTACTGTTGCACCAGCCCTCACTGTTGCACCAGCCCTTACAAACTGTTGTACCAGCTCTCAGTTACTGTTGCCCAAGCCCTCACTTACTGTTGCCCCAGCCCTCACTGTTGCTCCAGCCCTCACTTACTGTTGCACCACCCCTCACTTACTGTTGCACCAGCCCTCACTTACTGTTGCACCAGCCCTCACTTACTGTTGCCCCAGCCCTCACTAACTGTTGCACCAGCCTTCACTTACTGTTGCACCAGCCCTCACTTACTGTTGCCCGAGCCCTCACTTACTGTTTCACCAGCTCTCACTTACTGTTGCACCAGTCCTTACTTACTGTTGCACCAGCCCTCACTTACTGTTGCACCAACCCTCACTTACTGTTGCACCAGCCCTCACTTACTGTTGCACCAGCCCTCACTGTTGCCCCAGCCCTCACAAACTGCTGTACCAGCTCTCACTTACTGTTGCACCAGCCCTCACTTACTGTTGCACCAGCCCTCACTTACTGTTGCCCCAGCCCTCACTTACTGTTGCACCAGCCCTCACTGTTGCTCCAGCCCTCACTTACTGTTGCACCACCCCTCACTTACTGTTGCACCAGCCCTCACTTACTGTTGCACCAGCCCTCACTTACTGTTGCCCCAACCCTCACTTACTGTTGCACCAGCCCTCACTTACTGTTGCCTCAGCCCTCACTTACTGTTGCACCAGCCCTCACTTACTGTTGCACCAGCCCTCACTTACTGTTGCACCAACCCTCACTTACTGTTGCATCAACCCTCACTTACTGTTGCACTAACCCTCACTTACTGTTGCCCCAGCCCTCACTAACTGGTGCACCAGCCTTCACTTACTGTTGCACCAGCCCTCACTTACTGTTGCCCGAGCCCTCACTTACTGTTTCACCAGCCCTCACTTACTGTTGCCCCAGCCCTCACTTACTGTTGCACCAGCCCTCACTTACTGTTGCACCAGCCCTCACAAACTGTTGTACCAGCTCTCAGTTACTGTTGCCCTTGCCCTCACTTACTGTTGCCCCAGCCCTCACTGTTGCTCCAGCCCTCACTTACTGTTGCACCAGCCCTCACTTACTGTTGCCCCAGCCCTCACTTACTGTTGCACCAGCCCTCACTTACTGTTGCCCCAGCCCTCACTTACTGTTGCACCAGCCCTCACTTACTGTTGCTCCAGCCCTCACTTACTGTTGCACCAGCCCTCACTTACTGTTGCTCCAGCCCTCACTTACTGTTGATCCAGCCCTCACTTACTGTTGCACCAGCCCTCACTTACTGTTGCACCAGCCCTTACTTACTGTTGCTCCAGCCCTCACTTACTGTTGCACCAGCCCTCACTTACTGTTGCACCAGCCCTCACTTACTGTTGCACCAGCCCTCACCTACTGTTCCACCAATTCTCACTTACTGTTGCACCAGCCCTCACTTACTGTTGCTCCAGCCTTCACTTACTGTTGCACCAGCCTTCACTTACTGTTGCCCCAGCCCTCACTTACTGTTGCACCAGCCCTCACTTACTGTTGCACCAGCCCTCACTTACTGTTGCACCAGCCCTCAATTACTGTTGCACCAGCCTTCACTTACTGTTGCCCCAGCCCTCAGTTACTGTTGCACCAGCCCTCACTTACTGTTGCACCAGTCCTCACTTACTGTTGCACTAGCCCTCACTGTTGCCCCAGCCCTCACTTACTGTTGCACCAGCCCTCTCTTACTGTTGCACCAGCTCTCACTGTTGCACCAGCCCTCACTTACTGTTGCACCAGCCCTCACTGTTGCACCAGCCCTCACTTACTGTTGCACCAGCCCTCACTAACTGTTGCACCAGCCCACACTTACTGTCGCCCAAGGCCTCACTGTTGCACCAGCCCTCACTTACTGTTGCACCAACCCCCACTTACTGTTGCACCAGCCCTCACTGTTGCACCAGCCCTCACTAACTGTTGCACCAGCCCTCACTTACTGTTGCACCAACCCTCACTGTTGCACCAGCCCTCACTGTTGCACCAGCCCTCACTTACTGTTGCACCAGCCCTCACTTACTGTTGCACCATCCCTCACTGTTTCACCAGCCCTCACTGTTGCACCAGCCCTCACTTACTGTTGCCCCAGCCCTCACTGTTGCACCAGCCCTCACTTACTGTTGCCCCAGTCCTCACTTACTGTTGCACCAGACCTCACTTACTGTTGCACCAACCCTCACTTACTGTTGCACCAGCCCTCACTGTTGCACCAGCCCTCACTGACTGTTGCACCAGCCCTCACTTACTGTTGCACCAGCCCTCACTGTTGCCCCAGCCCTCACTGTTGCACCAGCCCTAACTTACTGTTGCTCCAGCCTTCACTTACTGTTGCTCCAGCCCTCACTTACTGTTGCACCATCCCTCACTTACTGTTGCACCAGCCCTCACTGTTGTCCCAGCCCTCACTTACTGTTGCACCAGCCTTCACTTACTGTTGCCCCAGCCCTCACTTACTGTTGCACCAGCCCTCACTTACTGTTGCCCCAGCCCTCACTGTTGCACCAGCCCTCACTTACTGTTGCCCCAACCCTCACTTACTGTTGCACCAGCCCTCACTTACTGTTGCACCAACACTCACTTACTGTTGCACCAGCCCTCACTGTTGCACCAGCCCTCACTAACTGTTGCACCAGCCCTCACTTACTGTTGCACCAGCCCTCACTGTTGCCCCAGCCCTCACTGTTGCACCAGCCCTCACTTACTGTTGCACCAACCCTCACTTACTGTTGCACCAGCCCTCACTTACTGTTGCTCCAGCCTTCACTTACTGTTGCACCAGCCCTCACTTACTGTTGCACGAGTCCTCACTTACTGTTGCACCAGCCCACACTTACTGTTGCACCAGCCCTCACTTACTGTTGCACCAGCCCTCACTTACTGTTGCCTCAGCCCACACTTACTGTTGCACCAGCCCTCACTTACTGTTGCACCAGCCCTCACTTACTGTTGCACCAACCCTCACTTACTGTTGCACCAACCCTCACTTACTGTTGCACTAACCCTCACTTACTGTTGCCCCAGCCCTCACTAACTGGTGCACCAGCCTTTACTTACTGTTGCACCAGCCCTCACTTACTGTTGCCCGAGCCCTCACTTACTGTTTCACCAGCCCTCACTTACTGTTGCCCCAGCCCTCACTTACTGTTGCACCAGCCCTCACTTTCTGTTGCACCAGCCCTCACAAACTGTTGTACCAGCTCTCAGTTACTGTTGCCCTTGCCCTCACTTACTGTTGCCCCAGCCCTCACTGTTGCTCCAGCCCTCACTTACTGTTGCACCAGCCCTCACTTACTGTTGCCCCAGCCCTCACTTACTGTTGCACCAGCCCTCACTTACTGTTGCCCCAGCCCTCACTAACTGTTGCACCAGCCTTCACTTACTGTTGCACCAGCCCTCACTTACTGTTGCCCGAGCCCTCACTTACTGTTTCACCAGCTCTCACTTACTGTTGCCTCAGCCCACACTTACTGTTGCACCAGCCCTCACTTACTGTTGCACCAGCCCTCACTTACTGTTGCACCAACCCTCACTTACTGTTGCACCAACCCTCACTTACTGTTGCACTAACCCTCACTTACTGTTGCCCCAGCCCTCACTAACTGTTGCACCAGCCTTCACTTACTGTTGCACCAGCCCTCACTTACTGTTGCCCGAGCCCTCACTTACTGTTTCACCAGCTCTCACTTACTGTTGCACCAGTCCTTACTTACTGTTGCACCAGCCCTCACTTACTGTTGCACCAGCCCTCACTTACTGTTGCACCAGCCCTCACTTACTGTTGCACCAGCCCTCACTGTTGCCCCAGCCCTCACAAACTGCTGTACCAGCTCTCACTTACTGTTGCACCAGCCCTCACTTACTGTTGCACCAGCCCTCACTTACTGTTGCCCCAGCCCTCACTTACTGTTGCACCAGCCCTCACTGTTGCTCCAGCCCTCACTTACTGTTGCACCAGCCCTCACTGTTGCACCAGCCCTCACTTACTGTTGCACCAGCCCTCACTAACTGTTGCACCAGCCCACACTTACTGTCGCCCAAGGCCTCACTGTTGCACCAGCCCTCACTTACTGTTGCACCAACCCCCACTTACTGTTGCACCAGCCCTCACTGTTGCACCAGCCCTCACTAACTGTTGCACCAGCCCTCACTTACTGTTGCACCAACCCTCACTGTTGCACCAGCCCTCACTGTTGCACCAGCCCTCACTTACTGTTGCACCAGCCCTCACTTACTGTTGCACCATCCCTCACTGTTTCACCAGCCCTCACTGTTGCACCAGCCCTCACTTACTGTTGCCCCAACCCTCACTGTTGCACCAGCCCTCACTTACTGTTGCCCCAGTCCTCACTTACTGTTGCACCAGACCTCACTTACTGTTGCACCAACCCTCACTTACTGTTGCACCAGCCCTCACTGTTGCACCAGCCCTCACTGACTGTTGCACCAGCCCTCACTTACTGTTGCACCAGCCCTCACTGTTGCCCCAGCCCTCACTGTTGCACCAGCCCTCACTTACTGTTGCTCCAGCCTTCACTTACTGTTGCTCCAGCCCTCACTTACTGTTGCACCATCCCTCACTTACTGTTGCACCAGCCCTCACTGTTGTCCCAGCCCTCACTTACTGTTGCACCAGCCTTCACTTACTGTTGCCCCAGCCCTCACTTACTGTTGCACCAGCCCTCACTTACTGTTGCCCCAGCCCTCACTGTTGCACCAGCCCTCACTTACTGTTGCCCCAACCCTCACTTACTGTTGCACCAGCCCTCACTTACTGTTGCACCAACACTCACTTACTGTTGCACCAGCCCTCACTGTTGCACCAGCCCTCACTAACTGTTGCACCAGCCCTCACTTACTGTTGCACCAGCCCTCACTGTTGCCCCAGCCCTCACTGTTGCACCAGCCCTCACTTACTGTTGCACCAACCCTCACTTACTGTTGCACCAGCCCTCACTTACTGTTGCTCCAGCCTTCACTTACTGTTGCACCAGCCCTCACTTACTGTTGCACGAGTCCTCACTTACTGTTGCACCAGCCCTCACTTACTGTTGCACCAGCCCTCACTTACTGTTGCACCAGCCCTCACTTACTGTTGCCTCAGCCCACACTTACTGTTGCACCAGCCCTCACTTACTGTTGCACCAGCCCTCACTTACTGTTGCACGAACCCTCACTTACTGTTGCACCAACCCTCACTTACTGTTGCACTAACCCTCACTTACTGTTGCCCCAGCCCTCACTAACTGGTGCACCAGCCTTTACTTACTGTTGCACCAGCCCTCACTTACTGTTGCCCGAGCCCTCACTTACTGTTTCACCAGCCCTCACTTACTGTTGCCCCAGCCCTCACTTACTGTTGCACCAGCCCTCACTTTCTGTTGCACCAGGCCTCACAAACTGTTGTACCAGCTCTCAGTTACTGTTGCCCTTGCCCTCACTTACTGTTGCCCCAGCCCTCACTGTTGCTCCAGCCCTCACTTACTGTTGCACCAGCCCTCACTTACTGTTGCCCCAGCCCTCACTTACTGTTGCACCAGCCCTCACTTACTGTTGCCCCAGCCCTCACTTACTGTTGCACCAGCCCTCACTTACTGTTGCTCAAGCCTTCACTTACTGTTGCACCAGCCCTCACTTACTGTTGCTCCAGCCCTCACTTACTGTTGATCCAGCCCTCACTTACTGTTGCACCAGCCCTCATTTACTGTTGCACCAGCCCTCACTTACTGTTGCTCCAGCCCTCACTTACTGTTGCACCAGCCCTCACTTACTGTTGCACCAGCCCTCACTTACTGTTGCACCAGCCCTCACTTACTGTTCCACCAACCCTCACTTACTGTTGCACCAGCCCTCACTTACTGTTGCTCCAGCCTTCACTTACTGTTGCACCAGCCTTCACTTACTGTTGCCCCAGCCCTCACTTACTGTTGCACCAGCCCTCACTTACTGTTGCACCAGCCCTCACTTACTGTTGCACCAGCCCTCACTTACTGTTGCACCAGCCTTCACTTACTGTTGCCCCAGCCCTCAGTTACTGTTGCACCAGTCCTCACTTACTGTTGCACCAGTCCTCACTTACTGTTGCACTAGCCCTCACTGTTGCCCCAGCCCTCACTTACTGTTGCACCAGCCCTCACTTACTGTTGCACCAGCTCTCACTGTTGCACCAGCCCTCACTTACTGTTGCACCAGCCCTCACTGTTGCACCAGCCCTCACTTACTGTTGCACCAGCCCTCACTAACTGTTGCACCAGCCCACACTTACTGTCGCCCAAGGCCTCACTGTTGCACCAGCCCTCACTTACTGTTGCACCAACCCTCACTTACTGTTGCACCAGCCCTCACTGTTGCACCAGCCCACACTTACTGTCGCCCAAGGCCTCACTGTTGCACCAGCCCTCACTTACTGTTGCACCAACCCTCACTTACTGTTGCACCAGCCCTCACTGTTGCACCAACCCTCACTGTTGCACCAGCCCTCACTGTTGCACCAGCCCTCACTTACTGTTGCACCAGCCCTCACTTACTGTTGCACCATCCCTCACTGTTGCACCAGCCCTCACTGTTGCACCAGCCCTCACTTACTGTTGCCCCAGCCCTCACTGTTGCACCAGCCCTCACTTACTGTTGCCCCAGCCCTCACTTACTGTTGCACCAGACCTCACTTACTGTTGCACCAACCCTCACTTACTGTTGCACCAGCCCTCACTGTTGCACCAGCCCTCACTTACTGTTGCACCAGCCCTCACTTACTGTTGCACCAGCCCTCACTTACTGTTCCACCAACCCTCACTTACTGTTGCACCAGCCCTCACTTACTGTTGCTCCAGCCTTCACTTACTGTTGCACCAGCCTTCACTTACTGTTGCCCCAGCCCTCACTTTCTGTTGCACCAGCCCTCACTTACTGTTGCACCAGCCCTCACTTACTGTTGCACCAGCCCTCACTTACTGTTGCACCAGCCTTCACTTACTGTTGCCCCAGCCCTCAGTTACTGTTGCACCAGCCCTCACTTACTGTTGCACCAGTCCTCACTTACTGTTGCACTAGCCCTCACTGTTGCCCCAGCCCTCACTTACTGTTGCACCAGCCCTCACTTACTGTTGCACCAGCTCTCACTGTTGCACCAGCCCTCACTTACTGTTGCACCAGCCCTCACTGATGCACCAGCCCTCACTTGCTGTTGCACCAGCCCTCACTAACTGTTGCACCAGCCCACACTTACTGTCGCCCAAGGCCTCACTGTTGCACCAGCCCTCACTTACTGTTGCACCAACCCTCACTTACTGTTGCACCAGCCCTCACTGTTGCACCAGCCCTCACTAACTGTTGCACCAGCCCTCACTTACTGTTGCACCAACCCTCACTGTTGCACCAGCCCTCACTGTTGCACCAGCCCTCACTTACTGTTGCACCAGCCCTCACTTACTGTTGCACCATCCCTCACTGTTGCACCAGCCCTCACAGTTGCACCAGCCCTCACTTACTGTTGCCCCAGCCCTCACTGTTGCACCTACCCTCACTTACTGTTGCCCCAGCCCTCACTTACTGTTGCACCAGACCTCACTTACTGTTGCACCAACCCTCACTTACTGTTGCACCAGCCCTCACTGTTGCACCAGCCCTCACTAACTGTTGCACCAGCCCTCACTTACTGTTGCACCAGCCCTCACTGTTGCCCCAGCCCTCACTGTTGCACCAGCCCTCACTTACTGTTGCTCCAGCCTTCACTTACTGTTGCTCCAGCCCTCACTTACTGTTGCACCAGCCCTCACTTACTGTTGCACCAGCCCTCACTGTTGTCCCAGCCCTCACTTACTGTTGCACCAGCCTTCACTTACTGTTGCCCCAGCCCTCACTTACTGTTGCACCAGCCCTCACTTACTGTTGCCCCAGCCCTCACTGTTGCACCAGCCCTCACTTACTGTTGCCCCAACCCTCACTTACTGTTGCACCAGCCCTCACTTACTGTTGCACCATCCCTCACTTACTGTTGCACCAACCCTCACTGTTGCACCAGCCCTCACTAACTGTTGCACCAGCCCTCACTTACTGTTGCACCAGCCCTCACTGTTGCCCCAGCCCTCACTGTTGCACCAGCCCTCACTTACTGTTGCACCAACCCTCACTTACTGTTGCACCAGCCCTCACTTACTGTTGCTCCAGCCTACACTTACTGCTGCACCAGCCCTCACTTACTGTTGCACGAGTCCTCACTTACTGTTGCACCAGCCCTCACTTACTGTTGCACCAGCCCTCACTTACTGTTGCACCAACCCTCACTGTTGCCCCAGCCCTCACTGTTGTACCAGCCCTCACTTACTGTTGCACCAACCCTCACTTACTGTTGCACCAGCCCTCACTTACTGTTGCTCCAGCCTTCACTTACTGTTGCACCAGCCCTCACTTACTGTTGTACCAGCCCTCACTTACTGTTGCACCAGTCCTCACTTACTGTTGCACCAGCCCTCACTTACTGTTGCACCAGTCCTCACTTACTGTTGCACCAGTCCTCACTTACTGTTGCCCCAGCCCTCACTTACTGTTGCACCAGCCCTCACTTTCTGTTGCCTCAGCCCTCACTTAATGTTGCACCAGCCCTCACTTACTGTTGCACCAGCCCTCACTTACTTTTGCACCAACCCTCACTTACTGTTGCACCAACCCTCACTTACTGTTGCACTAACCCTCACTTACTGTTGCCTCAGCCCTCACTTACTGTGGCACCAGCCCTCACTTACTGTTGCACCAGCCCTCACTTACTGTTGCACCAACCCTCACTTACTGTTGCACCAACCCTCACTTACTGTTGCACTAACCCTCACTTACTGTTACACCAGCCCTCACTTACTGTTGCCCGAGCCCTCACATACTGTTGCACCAGCCCTCACTTACTGTTGCACCAGCCCTCACAAACTGTTGTACCAGCTCTCAGTTACTGTTGCCTTTGCCCTCACTTACTGTTGCCCCAGCCCTCACTGATGCTCCAGCCCTCACTTACTGTTGCACCACCCCTCACTTACTGTTGCCCCAGCCCTCACTTACTGTTGCACCAGCCCTCACTTACTGTTGCCCCAGCCCTCACTTACAGTTGCACCAGCCCTCACTTACTGTTGCTCCAGCCCTCACTTACTGTTCCACCAGCCATCACTTACTGTTGCTCCAGCCCTCACTTACTGTTGATCCAGCCCTCACTTACTGTTGCACCAGCCCTCACTTACTGTTGCACCAGCCCTCACTTACTGTTGCTCCAGCCCTCACTTACTGTTGCACCAGCCCTCACTTACTGTTGCACCAGCCCTCACTTACTGTTCCACCAGCCCTCACTTACTGTTCCACCAACCCTCACTTACTGTTGCACCAGCCCTCACTTACTGTTGCTCCAGCCTTCACTTACTGTTGCACCAGCCTTCACTTACTGTTGCCCCAGCCCTCACTTACTGTTGCACCAGCCCTCACTTACTGTTGTACCAGCCCTTACTTACCTTTGCACCAGCCCTCACTTACTGTTGCACCAGCCTTCACTTACTGTTGCCCCAGCCCTCACTTACTGTTGCACCAGCCCTCACTTACTGTTGCACCAGTCCTCACTTACTGTTGCACTAGCCCTCACTGTTGCCCCAGCCCTCACTTACTGTTGCACCAGCCCTCACTTACTGTTGCACCAGCCTTCACTGTTGCACCAGTCCTCACTTACTGTTGCACCAGCCCTCACTGTTGCACCAGCCCGCACTTACTGTTGCACCAGCCCTCACTAACTGTTGCACCAGCCCTCACTTACTGTCGCCCCAGCCCTCACTGTTGCACCAGCCCTCACTTACTGTTGCACCAACCCTCACTTACTGTTGCACCAGCCCTCACTTACTGTTGCACCAGCCCTCACTTACTGTTGCACCAGCCCTCACTGTTGCACCAGCCCTCACTAACTGTTGCACCAGCCCTTACTTACTGTTGCACCAACCCTCACTGTTGCACCAGCCCTCACTGTTGCACCAGCCCTCACTTACTGTTGCACCTGCCCTCACTTACTGTTGCACCAGCCCTCACTGTTGCACCAGCCCTCACTGTTGCACCAGCCCTCACTGTTGCACCAGCCCTCACTTACTGTTGCCCCAGCCCTCAGTGTTGCACCAGCCCTCACTTACTGTTGCCCCAGCCCTCACTTACTGTTGCACCAGCCCTCACTTACTGTTGCACCAACCCTCACTTACTGTTGCTTCAGCCCTCACTGTTGCACCAGCCCTCACTAACTGTTGCACCAGCCCTCACTTACTGTTGCACCAGCCCTCATTGTTGCCCCAGCCCTCATTGTTGCACCAGCCCTCACTTACTGTTGCTCCAGCCTTCACTTACTGTTGCTCCAGCCCTCACTTACTGTTGCACCAGCCCTCACTTACTGTTGCACCAGCCCTCACTGTTGTCCCAGCCCTCACTTACTGTTGCACCAGCCTTCACTTACTGTTGCCCCAGCCCTCACTTACTGTTGCACCAGCCCTCACTTACTGTTGCCCGAGCCCTCACTGTTGCACCAGCCCTCACTTACTGTTGCCCCAACCCTCACTTACTGTTGCACCAGCCCTCACTTACTGTTGCACCAACCCTCACTTACTGTTGCACCAGCCCTCACTGTTGCACCAGCCCTCACTAACTGTTGCACCAGCCCTCACTTACTGTTGCACCAGCCCTCACTGTTGCCCCAGCCCTCACTGTTGCACCAGCCCTCACTTACTGTTGCACCAACCCTCACTTACTGTTGCACCAGCCCTCACTTACTGTTGCTCCAGCCTTCACTTACTGTTGCACCAGCCCTCACTTACTGTTGCACCAGCCCTCACTTACTGTTGCACCAGCCCTCACTTACTGTTGCACCAGCCCTCACTGTTGCCACAGCCCTCACTGTTGCACCAGCCCTCAATTACTGTTGCACCAACCCTCACTTACTGTTGCACCAGCCCTCACTTACTGTTGCTCCAGCCTTCACTTACTGTTGCACCAGCCTTCACTTACTGTTGCACCAGCCCTCACTTACTGTTGCACCAGTCCTCACTTACTGTTGCACCAGCCCTCACTTACTGTTGCACCAGTCCTCACTTACTGTTGCACCAGTCCTCACTTACTGTTGCACCAGCCCTCACTTACTGTTGCACCAGCCTTCACTTACTGTTGCACCAGCCCTCACTTACTGTTGCTTCAGCCTTCACTTACTGTTGCACCAGTCCTCACTTACTGTTGCACCAGCCGTCACTGTTGCACCAGCCCTCACTAACTGTTGCACCAGCCCTCACTTACTGTTGCACCAGCCTTCACTTACTGTTGCACCAGCCCTCACTTACTGTTGCTCCAGCCTTCACTTACTGTTGCCCCAGCCCTCACTGTTGCACTAGCCCTCACTTACTGTTGCACCAGCCCTCACTTACTGTTGCACCAGCCCTCACTTGCTGTTGCTCCAGCCTTCACTTACTGTTGCACCAGCCCTCACTTACTGTTGCACCAGCCCTCACTTACTGTTGCACCAGCCCTCACTTACTGTTGCTCCAGCCTTCACTTACTGTTGTACCAGCCCTCACTTACTGTTGCTCCAGCCATCACTTACTGTTGCACCAGCCCTCACTTACTGTTGCACCAGCCCTCACTTACTGTTGCTCCAGCCTTCACTTACTGTTGCACCAGCCCTCACTGTTGCACCAGCCCTCACTTACTGTTGCACCAGCCCTCACTTACTGTTGCACCAGCCCTCGCTTACTGTTGCTCCAGCCCTCACTTACTGTTGCACCAGCCCTCACTGTTGCCCCAGCCCTCACTTACTGTTGCACCAGCCTTCACTTACTGTTGCTCCAGCCCTCACTTACTGTTGCTCCAGCCCTCACTTACTGTTGCACCAGCCTTCACTTACTGTTGCACCAGCCCTCACTTACTGTTGCTCCAGCCTTCACTTACTGTTGCACCAGCCCTCACTTACTGTTGCACCAGCCCTCACTTACTGTTGCACCAGCCCTCACTTACTGTTGCACCAGTCCTCACTTACTGTTGCACCAGCCCTCACTTACTGTTGCACCAGCCCTCACTTACTGTTGCACCAGCCCTCACTTACTGTTGCACCAGCCCTCACTTACTGTTGCCCCAGCCCTCACTTACTGTTGCACCAGCCTTCACTTACTGTTGTCCCAGCCCTCACTTACTATTGCACCAGCCCTCACTTACTGTTGCACCAGCCCTCACTTACTGTTGCCCCAGCCCTCACTTACTGTTGCATCAGCCTTCACTTACTGTTGCCCCAGCCCTCACTTACTGTTGCACCAGCCCTCACTTACTGTTGCACCAGCCCTCACTTACTGTTGCCCCAGCCCTCACTGTTGCACCAGCCTTCACTTACTGTTGCACCAGCCTTCACTTACTGTTGCACCAGCCCTCACTTACTGTTGCTCCAGCCCTCACTTACTGTTGCACCAGTCCTCACTTACTGTTGCTCCAGCCCTCACTTACTGTTGCACCAGCCCTCACTTACTGTTGCTCCAGCCCTCACTTACTGTTGCACCAGCCCTCACTTACTGTTGCACCAGCCCTCACTTACTGTTGCACCAGCCCTCACTTACTGTTGCACCAGCCCTCACTTACTGTTGCACCAGCCCTCACTTACTGTTGCACCAGTCCTCACTTACTGTTGCTCCAGCCCTCACTTACTGTTGCACCAGCCCTCACTTACTGTTGCTCCAGCCCTCACTTACTGTTGCACCAGCCCTCTGTAAATACTGTTGTATTTATTTAATTTTTTTTTTTGTATTATTTATTTAATTATTTAATTATTTGTATTAATTATATGCAAAGGCATTCCACAAATGTGACCATGGAGTGATAGCACACAAAATGAGGTCAATGGATATAACTGGAAAAGTAGGACGCTGGATACTCAATTTCCTCTCGAACAGAACACAAAGAGTAACAGTCAATCAAGTAAAATCGAGTCCGAGCACAGTTAAAAGCTCTGTACCTCAAGGTACAGTCCTAGCACCGCTATTTATTTATTTATTATTTATTTATATATATACAAGAAGGTACATTGGGTTTGTGAGAATACATTGGATAGTACAGTATTTACATTCTTGTAAAGCCACTAGTACGCGCAGCGTTTCGGGCAGGTCCTTAATCTAGCAGATAATTTTAAGTAGGTAATTTCAATCAGAATTGATAAATGATAAAGATACATTACAAGAGAAAAATGAGATGAGAAAAATGAGCTACTGTTACTGTTCCTTATTCTCATATCTGATATAGACAAAAACACAAGTCACAGCTTCGTGTCATCCTTTGCAGATGATACAAAAATCAGCATGAAAATTACCTTTGCTGAAGACATTGATAAACTATAAACAGATATTAACAAAGTTTTCGATTGGGCAGCAGAAAACAACATGATGTTTAACGGTGATAAATTCCAGGTACTCAGATACGGCAAAAATGAGGATCTGAAACATAATACAGGGTACAAAACACAATCGAATCTGCCCCTAGTAGGAAAACAGCATGTCAAGGATTTGGGAATAATGATGTCCGACGACCTAACGTTTAGGGAGCATAACCAAGCAAGTATTGCGTCAGCCAGAAAAATGATAGGATGGATTACGAGAACCTTCAAGTCCAGAGATCCCATCACAATGGTTGTACTCTTCAAATCACTTGTGTTATCCCGTCTTGAGTACTGCTCAGTACTCACTTCCCCCTTCAGAGCAGGAGAGATTGCTGAAAATGAGGGAATACAGAGAACATATACGCCACGCATAGACGAGATAAAGCACCTAAATTATTGGGATCGTATCAAAGCTCTCCAAATGTACTCACTAGAAAGGAGACGAGAGAGATACCAAATAACATACACATGGAAAATACTGGAGGGACAGGTCCCAAATCTGCACAGTAAAATAACAACGTACTGGAGTGAACGATATGGAAGAAAACGCAGAATAGAATCAGTGAAGAGCAGAGGTGCCATGGGCACAATCAGAGAACACTTTATGAACATCAGAGGTTCACGGTGGTTCAACGTCCTACCAGTGAGCATCAGAAATATTACAGGAACAACCGTGGACATCTTTAAGAGGAAACTAGATTGTTTCCTTCAAGGAGTGCCGGACCAACCGGACTGTGGTGGGTATGTGGGCCTGCGGACTGGAGTAAATGAAGGTCGTGTCGTCAGAAAATAGAATTGGTTTGAGATGTTGGGAGGCATTTGGAAGGTCAATAATGTAGATGAGGAGGAGAGGGCCAAGTATGCTGCCCTGGGGAACACCAATGTTGATGGGTAGGGTGGGAGAAATTGAATTATTCACAGAAACATACTGGAGCCAGTAAGTAAGGTAAGACTTAAGGTATTGCCGGGAGTGACCACTGGCTCCATAATGTTGTAATTTAAGAAGAAGGTTTTGGTGGTTGACAGTGTCAAAAGCCTTACGCAGGTCCACAAATAACCCAACAGGGAACTCATTTTTATCAAGAGCTGCATGTATCAAGTTAATCATACTAATAAGTGCATCGTTAGTGCTTTTTGGGGGTCTGAAGCCATATTGACAAGAGCTAAGTATATTGAGTTTGGCTAGATAGGAGTAAAGCTGCTTGTAGATTAGTTTTTCAAATATTTTTGACAAGTTTGGCAGAATTGATATAGGTCTGAAGTTGTTGACATCAGTGAGATCACCATATTTGTGGACAGGCGTTACTCTCGCCTTTTTTTTAATATCTGGAAAGGTTTGGAGTTCAAGTGACTTGTTGAAGAGCAATGCAATGGCAGAAGCTAAAGATCTGGAGTTTTATTTGTAAATAACAGTTGGTATCTCCTCAAGGGCACTAGACTTGGTTTTAAGGGAAAGGATTATGTCAGTAACATCAGTAGAATTAGTAGGCATTAGGTACAGAGACTGGATGGTTACCTGTAAGATAGTCCTGAATATTACTACTGGAAGATGGAAAATCATTTGCAAGGGATGACCCAATGGAAGAGAAGAACCTACTGAACTCAAAAGCAGTGCCAGAGGCTGAAAACAGACCATCGATTTTTCACAGGATTATTGGTTTGTTATTTAAAATCTTCTTTGATCCCAATATATGTGAAATTGTACTTCATGTTTTCTTAATGTTGCCCTTTGTGTGGGTAAATTTATCTTCGTAGTATTTAATTTTGGCTCTTCTAATTATTTTAGATAGAAATGATGAGTAATTCTTTGAAAATTATTGAAAAAGAAAATATTACTTATTTTCACTTAGTATTAAATCGTACTGTCAAATATATTGTAAATATTTGAGTTTACCTAAAAAGCTGAATAGAAAACCACGACCTTACTTAACCATCTTAGTGTTTGAAGATAAGCATTTTATTGCTTCTTAATTACAATTAGTACTTAACCTATAGCTATAATGATATTACAGTTTTATAAAACAAATAAAACAAAACTAAAATATATTATTAAATTGTAAAGTAACTCAGGATATTTTCAAATTTTGTATAAAATCTCAATTGTTTATTAAAACTGAAAAAGAAATTCCAGATATTTAAAACTTGTGTACAGCAAGTTTAATTTGAAAACTTCTTTCAAAAATTCTGAGTGTCTTAACATAAAACGCGGAGAATAAATGGGGAGGTAAGTGTTACAGCCCCATAAGTGCAATTATGTACTTATTACAATTAGTATTAAATCGTAATGTCAATTCGGAGGATAGGTTGCACAAATACCATAATTGAGATAAGGATAGACGAGAGAGTAATAGAGCATCACCAGGGCAGGGCGAGGTACATAATATCTGATCTTAGAAAGAATGCCAACAGTTTTAGGAACGTTTTTTGCTATATTTAGAATGTGTCCCTGGAAATTCAGCTTGTTATCGATAAAGATACCAAGGAATTTATCATCTACTTTGCTACTAATATGGATTTTGTTTATTCTTAAATTAATTTGATTTGAGGATTTATTACCAAACAAAATATAGAAAATTTTGTCAATGTTTTGTCAATTGTCAAGGTTGAGTTTCTCAGCAGTTACCCAAAGATGGACTTTATTTAATTCAGTACTTTTTTCAAATCCACTGATGTTAATTCTAATTTAAATTTGTCTAATTCGACTGATGTTAATGAGATAATCCTTTCCCTAAAAACTAAGTCAAGTGCCCTTGATGAGATACCATCTCTAATTTACAAAACAGCCTTCAGATTTCTAGTTCCTTCCATTGCATTGCTCATCAACAAATCACTTGAACTCCAAACCTTTCTGGATATTCTATAAAAAAAGCGAGAGTAACCCCAGTCAATAAATGTGGTGATCTCACTGATGTCAACAATTACAGACCTATATAAATTCTGCCAACCTTGTCAAAAATATTTGAAAAGCTAATCTACAAGCAGCTTTACTCCTATCTAACCATATCCAATATACTTAGCTCTTGCCAATATGGCTTCAGACCCCAAAAAAGCACTAACGATGCACTGATTAGTATGATTAACTTGATACATGTAGCTCTTAATAAAAATGAGTTCCCTGTTGGGTTATTTGTTGACTTACGTAAGGCTTTTGACACTGTCAACCACCAAAATCTTCTACTTAAATTACATCATTATGGAGTCAGAGGTCACTCCCTGCAATACCTTCAGTCTTACCTTACTGACAGGCTCCAGTATGTTTCTGTGAATAATTCCATTTCTCCCACCCTGCCCATCAACACTGGTGTTCCTCAGGGCAGCATACTTGGTCCTCTCCTCTTTCTCATCTACATTAATGACCTTCCAAATACCTCTCAGCACCTCGACACCTGTACCAGTATGGGTGGGGTTAAAAGTAACAGAGGTATCCACTGAATCAACGGGGTGTTTATGGAGGAGAAATCATCAGGCCGTGTAGAATCCAGATGGTTGAGATCAAAGTATTTAGTCCACGTTGCAGAACCAAACAAGGTGTGGAACATATTAGCACTGGAAGGAATCGTGCGAGTGTGGTTGTGAGTGGGGGGGGGTTGGCACCAAGCACCCCAAGTAAGAGGGGGGTAAGAGGCCCAGTTGTCACAATGAGAGAGGGAGCCACTCCAGGTGATGAGGTGGTCATCACTGGGGTCTTGGGGCTCAACCCTCTCACTGAGGTGGGAGGTTACCAGAGGGAGGGGGAGGGGGTTAGTCAGGAGGGTCAAAGGAGTAGCTTGGTCTGGGCCCAATGTAGCAAGGACTACAGAGCCCAATCTTCCAACACAGTCCGATTCAGGGGCTTGGACGCCCACCCCACGAGCCTGGGAAGTTATAAAAGGATCATTCAGCGACAGAAATGAGCAGGTAATAATTTAATTCATGAATAAGCGCCCATACCCACCATGGAGCCACAATTAGAGGATATGATACCCGACAAGATGGGACCCCCCCCCAGGGGTGCATCATGAGTATATTCCCCGCAATTATCACCTTAAGAACCGTCAGTCCATCGAGATCGGGTTTAGCAACAAAGGCGAGGATTGACATCAAAATCCGTCCCCTCCCTCACAACGTCGGGTGCCACAGTTCTTTGAGTGAGAGTGTGCCTCCCCAAACATCCGGGTGTCAAAACAGAAGATGTTCGAAATAATAATCAAGAATGGCAAAAGGTCAAAAGGAGAAGAGGGGAGAAGGCAAAAACAAAACCTGAGGAAGAGGAAACATCATCCAGCTGTTTCATCCTCCTTCAGCTGCTGCAGACATCTGCCATCAGGTACCTGCATAAAGATGTCGTCAACATACCTGCAGTATATGGCCGGTTTCAAGCCCATGTCAACTAAGACCCTCTGCTCGATGGTGCCCATGTAGAAGTTCGCAAACAGGACACCTAGGGGAGAACCCATGGCGACCCCATCTACTTGCTTATACATGTGCCCATCTGGGCTCAAGAAGGGTGCCTCTTAGTTGACATGGGCTTGAAACCCGCCATATACAGCAGGTATGTTGATGACATTTTTACGCAGGTACCTGATGCCAGACATCTGCAGCAGCTGAAGGAGGCATTTGAGCAGAATTCTGTGTTGAGCTTCACTTACGAGATAGAGAATAATGGGAAGCTGCCCTTTATGGATGTAGCAGTCACGGAAAATAGTGGAGGCTTCCACACTGCAGTCTACACAAAGGAAACCAACATAGGAATGTGCCTTAATGCCAAGAGTGACTGCACAGACAGGTACAAGAGGAGTGTGGTCAATGCTTATGTCAACCGTGCTCTCAGCCACAGCTCAGGATGGAAGCAAGTCGATGAAAAACAATGTAGGGTAAAGCAGGTCCTAGTCAACAACAGCTTCTCTAACGGTTTCGTTGAAGACATCATAAATAGAAAGGTGAAACACCATGCAACCTCTGAAGAGTCACCCAACACAATACTTGTACCCCCTATTAGACTATTTTACAGGAACTTCTTTTCGACGGCTCATAAAACATAGGAAAGGGTCCTGAAAGATATTGTTAATAGGAATGTTATCCCTACAGACAAAAATCAGAAAATACAATTGACAATTTATTATAAACCCAAAAAACGGCCAATCTACTCATGAAAAACTCTCCAGATACCAAGCAGAACGCCTTAAAGGAGACCAACATCGTCTATACCTTTAAATGCCCACTTGGGGACTGTAAGCTCCAAAGAACTCAGTATATAGGCAAGACAACAACGACTCTTTCCAGGCGATTAACAATGCATAAGCAACAGGTCTTCATCAAGGAACATATAATCTCTTCTCACAACCAGACCATCACCAGAGAAATCTTAACAAACAACACAGAAAACATTGATAGATACACTGATAGCAGGCGGCTCGACATCAGTGAGGCAATATACATCAAAAAGTCAACACCACCAATCAACAGCCAATTAATGCACAACTCTATTCTACCCACTTCAAGACCCCGAACCAATATGGAAGCAACAAGAGGAAGTATAGGCCAATAGGCCTTCTGCAGTTCTCATTACCAATGTATACCCATTGTTCCGTGTTCTGTCATGTGTTTGTCATAAGTTTGCTCACCTCACCCAAAAGTTTGTACCATATCACCTCACCCAAAATGAGTATACGTTCGATGAATCTGTGTGTAAATTAAGTCTTTGAAAATGTAATAAGCATTACGAAACACGTACAGGCGTCAGACAATTAAAAAATGAATTTTTGGAGAATTGATAAGTTTATTACCACCGACAGTGAAGAAAAACATAAGAAATATTGAGAAAATTCATGTTAGAATTATTAATCTTACCTGCAGGCGATGAGTCACAATAACGTGGCTGAAGTATGTAGACCAGACCACACACTAGAAGTTGAAGGGACGACGACGTTTCGGTCCGTTCTGGACCATTCTCAAGTCGATACACCGACTTGAGAATGTCGATTATCGATATTATTGTTAAGTCGATTATCGACTTGAGAATGGTCCAGGACGGACCGAAACGTCGTCGTCCCTTCAACTTCTAGTGTGTGGTCTGGTCAACATTAATCTTACCTTTTCGGTCATATTCAACAACATATGTTTACAAGAAAGACTGCTACATACATACATACATATTATATATATATATATATATATATATATATATATATATATATATATATATATATATATATATATATATATATATATATATATATATATATATATATATATATATATATATATATATATATATATATATATATATATATATATAAGTTTGTGAGGGTACCACCTCTGGTGCCAATGTGGGGACCCATAGCCTCGGAGAAGAAAATAAAAAGTATTCAGAGGAGACCTTGTGGTTTCTCACTGAACACTAATATTATCTTCTACCACCCCCATTCTTTTGTATGTACACATATATATTTGCTATATTTGAACTTTGTTACAAAAAAGGAGTTACATATAAATAAATAAATAAATGTTTATTTACGTAAGGTACATATATAAAGAGATTTTACAAAGTTTGTTGGATTAATAGATAGAGCTAGTACATACAATGCCTAAAACCACTATTACGCAAAGCGTTTCGGGCAGGAAAAACATTAATGACTAAAGCTTAAAACTAATGGGTAAAAAGAATAAAATGTGTTGAGAACAAATAAAAATAGAGGTAAAAGAGGGGGGAACATGGCTGAAAAAGCAGCACAAATACAATTACAAATTATTACAGAAAATTACATTCAAACAGCGTTGTTTTGAAAAAAAAAAAACATATATGGGTTGACAACAGAGGGGTAAGGTAGGTTACAGGGAATTTATTAGGTAGTGCTTCGTTTTTATCTTAAACTGGTTGAGAGAGGTACAAAGATATAGGTTACAAAGATGGTTATCATAGGTTGTCGAGTTCTTCCAGCTCCTTAGATGGCGGGCAGGAACCCTGGATGCAGTGCGCATTTCCCCTCTGTATTGCCACGCTGAGGTGCTGGAAAAGAAAGCTGGCAGCTCTAGGGTCCCTTGTTGTTTCAATGAGCCTAGAACCCAGTTCCTTCAAAAAACTGGTAGCACTTTTACCCCAGGCGCCGAGTGTCTCTGAAGCAATGGGGACAAAATTGTAGTGGTGATCCAGTTCTCTATACTTACGGGATTTAGCTGCTTCCCTGTGGGTGGCAGCGCCACCTGGTTGTGCAACACTGAGGTCAATGTAGGTGTTAGCCAGGGTTGATACGCACGTGTAGTCCCATACTAACTGCTTGCCATTCTTCCAGGGGTTCACTGTGATACCATCCGGGCAACCAATAAGAGCATCAGAGTTATGGGGCGTTAGGTAACGGGGCTCTCTTTCAGCTGGGCATCCAGCTGTGGTGAGGCTCCTCTTGATGATGTCGTTAACTTCACTGTGCCTCGAGTGCCATCCCCCTGTGCTTTGGCAGAGTAGGCCATGGTGGCCGTACCTGTCAGCCACTACCTCGCCGCAAATACACCTCTGGTGTGGATTGGGGCAGCAAGGCGGAGGGCCACAGCAATTCGGAGGGCGTGTGGTGTGAGACGCGTGCCAGTTGCCGACATTGGGGTTGCTAACAGGAAATCCCCTGCATGTGGGGCTGCTACTGCTGTGAGGCGAGCAATGTCGTGTTGTGTTGTTGCAGCACCCAGGCACTCTGCAGCAACTTGGTCTACAATGGGGCCATCCCAGCTGGATTGCTTATGGGCTTTTGGGGATGGTGGTTGAGGTGATGGGCCTGCACGAGAGGCCCACTCTGTGGCACAGCGTGTAAAATTGGGATCACCTGCCAGCTGATGTAAGTGGGCAGGTAGAATTTCCTTCACAAGGTTGTCGGATGCTGATAAGGAGGACAGGAAGGCTGGAACAGCGATTTGCGTTGCTGTTCGAACTCCGAGGCCCCCAAGTCTTACGGGAAGAGAGGCTTGTTTCCACTGTAGGTCATCAAGAGAGAGGTTAAGGGCTTTTTCTAGCATTGATTTCAGTAACCGGTCATACTCACTTAGTTTTTGGCTACTGTAAGATGGTGAACACCTCAGAAAGTAGGTTAACCTGAGGAGGGACAGACATCTGGTGATGAAGTAGAGTGCATCATGAGCATCAATATCCTCAATCCTCCCATCCATCCTCTTAAGGTCGGCAATTTTCTTATCAAGGACCTCATCGATGGCTTTCAACCCCAGGGGAGCTCCTAGGAGTGTGCTGTCTTCAGGTTTAGTTTTATGGATATTTGGCAGAAGACCCTCTATTCTCTCTACGATGCCCTGGTTGGAACATATTATTTCACATTTAGAAGGGTTCAGGGTGAGGCCTAAAACTGCACCTTGCTCCTGGATTTTTCTGATGTCCTCCAGGAGGGAGTCTTGGGAACCAGCTAGGGTACCATCATCCAAGAACCAGATGTTAAGCTCGCTGGACAGGACCTCTGTGACTTGTTTGATGACTAAGCAGAAAAGGAGAGGAGCAAGGGGGTCGCCCTGTTGAACGCCTTCTCGCGAGTCAATTTCATGTTCGCCAAAAATTAGCTTATATATAAAAGTATATATATATATATATATATATATATATATATAGGTTAATCTTTATAAGTTAGGTTAGGTAGCCGAAAAAGTTAGGTTAGGTAGTCGAAAAATAATTAATTCATGAAAACTTGGCTTATTAGGCAAATCGGGCCTTGCATAGTAGGCAGAGAAGTGCGTTCTAGCTACTAGGTATGACATTATATATATATATATATATATATATATATATATATAAATATATATATATATATATATATATATATATATATATATATATATATATATATATATATATATATATATATATATATTCTGGGGTGTGAGTTTTCAGTTGCATATTGTCCAGGGGACCAATCTGGCTTGTTCGCATATATATATATATATATATATATATATATATATATATATATATATATATATATATATATATATATATATATATATTATTAAATATGACCGAAAAAGTAAGATTAATAATTCTAACACGAATTTTCTCAATCTTTCGTACATTACGCTTCACTGTTGGAGGTAAATCAAAAATCACTTCTCCAAAATTCATTTTTATTTCTAGTCTGACGCGACACGGGCGCGTTTCGTAAAACTTATTACATTTTCAAAGACTTCACAAATACACAACTGATTAGAACTTACGTATCTCTGATTTTATATCTACATTTGAGTGAGGTGGGAGGGGTGATGTGGCATTAACACAAGACAGAACAAGAGGGGATATTAATAGGGTATTAAAAGTATCAACACAAGACAGAACAGAAACAATGGGTATTGAATAGAAGTGTTTGTAGAAAGCCTATTGGTCCATATTTCTTGATGCTTCTATATTGGAGCGGAGTCTTGAGGTGGGTAGAATATAGTTGTGCAATAATTGGCTGTTGATTGCTGGTGTTGACTTCTTGATGTGTAGTGCCTCGCAAACGTCAAGCCGCCTGCTATCGCTGTAGCTATCGATGATTTCTGTGTTGTTTACTAGGATTTCTCTGGCGATGGTTTGGTTATGGGAAGAGATTATATGTTCCTTAATGGAGCCCTGTTGCTTATGCATCGTTAAACGCCTAGAAAGAGATGTTGTTGTCTTGCCTATATACTGGGTTTTTTGGAGCTTACAGTCCCCAAGTGGGCATTTGAAGGCATAGACGACGTTAGTCTCTTTTAAAGCGTTCTGTTTTGTGTCTGGAGAGTTTCTCATGAGTAGGCTGGCCGTT
Source organism: Procambarus clarkii (assembly GCF_040958095.1). Classification (NCBI taxonomy): domain Eukaryota; kingdom Metazoa; phylum Arthropoda; class Malacostraca; order Decapoda; family Cambaridae; genus Procambarus; species Procambarus clarkii. The sequence continues at coordinate 23,852,903 of NC_091181.1, forward strand.
TTTCTGGTTTTATAGTAAATCGTCAGTTGTATCCTCTGATTTTTGTCTGTAGGGATAACGTTTCTATTAACAATATCTTTCAGGACCCTTTCAGGACCCCATATTTAATAATATATGTCTACAGGAAAGACTGCTACCAAAATATACTAATATATATATATATATGTCGTACCTATTAGCCAAAACGCACTTCTCAGCCTACTATGCAAGGCCCAATTTGCCTAATAAGCCAAGTTTTCACGAAATAATTGTTTTTCGACTACCTAACCTACCTAACCTAACCTAACCTAACTTTTTCGGCTACCTAACCTAACCTAACCTATAAAGATAGGTTAGGTTAGGTTAGGTAGGGTTGGTTAGGTTTGGTCATATATCTACGCTAATTTTAACTCCAATAAAAAAAAATTGACCTCTAACATAATGAAATGGGTAGCTTTATCATTTCATAAGAAAAAAATTCTAAAAAATATAATAATTCAGGAAAACTTGGCTTAATAGGCAAATCGGGCCTTGCATAGTAGGCTGAGAAGTGCGTTCTGGCTACTAGGTACGACATATATATATATATATATATATATATATATATATATATATATATATATATATATATATATATATATATATATATATATATATATATACATATATATATATGTTGTACCTAGTAGCCAGAACGCACTTCTCAGCCTACTATGCAAGGCCCGATTTGCCTAATAAGCCAAGTTTTCCTGATTTAATATATTTTCTCTAATTTTTTTCTTATGAAATGATAAAGCTACCCATTTCATTATGTATGAAGTCAATTTTTTTTTATTGGAGTTAAAATTAACGTAGATATATGACCGAACCTGACCAACCCTACCTAACCTAACCTAACCTATCTTTATAGGTTAGGTTAGGTTAGGTAGCCGAAAGAGTTAGGTTAGGTTAGGTTAGGTAGGTAGGTTAGGTAGTCGAAAATAACTAATTCATGAAAACTTGGCTTATTATGCAAATCGGGCCTTGCATAGTAGGCTGAGAAGTGCATTCTGGCTACTAGGTACGACATATATATGTTAAGGGGAAGTAACCTACAGCATCAATGGAAAACACAGCCTGGCCAAATATCAATAAGTGTCTAGGGGAGTGAAAGGCTAACAAAAAATGTTAGTTTACTGAGCATTAACATAACATAAAAAAAGAATACAATCTATAAACTCACACAATGATTTATCCAGCTTCTCAAAGCTGGGCATGATCATCAACAGGTCTCAAAACTGCATACAATCAGCACTAGCTGACGCCAGGCTCTATCGTGGCGCAGTGGGACACTAGCGCCTATTATGCTGCTAATACCAATACAGGGTGGTGGTGGTGTCACAACCATTAACAAATGAGGTATGAGGAATTGTACTAGACCATTGGATGCAAATGTGTGACATTGGTAATAAACTAAGAAATGTTCCTGGACTTATAACATAGTGTAATAGATAATATGTATATAGATAATATATATTAAGTGAACTAATAATATAATGCTGACTTTAAATGCACAATTAACTAAGTTATCTATCCTTAGCTGGAACATTGCATCCCTCAATAAAAGGTTCTCAGATTTACATCACAAAGTAACAACTGAACACATCGATATTGTATGTCTCCAGGAGTGCAGAGTTCCCGCAAGATCCTCGCCCCCGAAATTGCCCTCATTTGTTTCTTACAACCTTAGATCCAGTAACTCTTGCATTCTATACATCAAACAATCCCTACCCCATCAACTTCTGCCAGAAAAACAAACTGCCGGTCAACAGTATCATGGAGTGAGGATCTATGTGGGCAACTCTGTTCTCAATGTATTTAATCTATTTGTTCCAGCAGGAAAGTTAAATTATATTGATCTTCCGGCCTGCGCTCAAGCAGAGCCAACCATCATTCTTGGTGACTACAATGCTAGACACAAGGACATTGGTGGCTCTCGCTTCAGTAACGGTAACGGGAATCAACTGCTGTCGCTACTAAATAGTCACCAAGATGTGCAGATTGTGGGTGACCTTGAACCCACGCATATTTGTGGAGGCATTCTAGACCTCTGTGTTGGTTTCAACGTCTCTCACGTCTGGTGCACATCATCTATTGTAACAGATTTGTTGTCAGATCATCACCCTAGATTGACTACTCTATGTATAGAAAATACCATCCTGCCCGGTGGGACTTTCAAACGCAAACGGCTCAGTGTTCCTCCTGCTCGACGTGAAGACTTTGTTGCTCATGTGTCAGAGTGGTACAACACTTATGATCCCTCCACAGTCCAGACATTTAACGACGGTCTAGTACAGAGCATTCAGATGTTTACTGACCCTTTAGGTCGGCCCCCTGCACCATCCAATAGTCGGAACGATATGAAAGGTAATAAACGCCATGCCTATTACAATGACCCCAAACTGCGTACTTTGAAACGCACTGCCAGACGAGTTGGGCTTGCATATAGGGAAACACGTACGCCAGCAATGCTCAAGCTCTTTCAGAAAGCCCTAGCCAAGGCGAGGGAGCGCATGACAGAGCTCAGGCAAGATAACTGGGAAACTTTTGTTAACAGTCTCAACTCTAACACCCCCCTCAGCCAGGCATGGAAGGATATTAAAAGAATTAAAGGCGATAAGCTCGGCCAAGTAGCACACCCTCACCCTCTACACAGAGCAAACGAGTTAGTCGATGCTTGGGCAACCACCTCTAGCTTCAATAATCTTCCCCCAGACATACAGTTCAGATTAAATGCTGGTTACGGAGATCGAGAAAGGCTCGTTGACTTCATGCTCCACAAGGAAGATGAATGCAACGTGCCATTTACTGAGTTTGAGTTACTCGCGGCCCTAAACAAAGGCAAAGCCACATCCCCCGGTGAAGATGGTATCACTTATGACATATTGCGTCTGCTCCCTTTAGTACCAGGGAATCCCCTGCTTGAGCTGTATAATATGAGCTATGTTACTGGGGAACTTCCTATCTCTTGGACCAACAGTATAATCATTCCAATTCCCAAGCCAAATCAAGAGAATGCTTTCCGCCCAATTTCCCTTACTAGCTGCATTTGCAAAACATTCGAGAGAATGGTCCTAAACCGTCTCCTCCGTAGAATAAGAACCATGCTATCCCCCCAGATATATGGCTTCATGCATGGAAGGAGTGTGCATCATTGCATCACTACCTTTCTTACCCTGCACACTGAAAAGTCATATACCACCTTCCTAGATCTTAAGTCTGCCTTTGATATTGCAAATAGACATGTTATCTTGAGTGAGCTTGCAAGAATGAATATTGGTGGTCGGCTTCTTTGTTGGATCAGGGGTTACTTATCCAACAGGAAGTCATCTGTATTTTTCCAGGGGCATAGAAGTGTAACAAGAGACTTTGAACTAGGCACCCCGCAGGGTGGTGTCCTCAGTCCTACCTTATTTAATATCTTAATAAACACGCTGTTAAACTCTATACCGAGCAAACCCAACGTCCACATCATTAGCTATGCTGATGATATAATGATACACACCGCTGGGTATGCTAACACGCAGAACACTCTTAACTCTGTATTAGACTCATGTCAGGACCTAGGTTTAATTATCTCAGCAGAGAAAACAAAGATACTAAATCGGCGCCCACCCAGGCAGGGAGGAGCTGTTCGCAAGATGCAACTGTCTGATGGCTCCCAGCTTGACTATGTAAACAGATTCAAATACCTTGGCCTTGAGGTGCCACTGTATGGTCCTGTTGTATTCAGACTCTGTCGTCAGTTTAAAGAGAGGCTCCGAGCTCTCAAGGCTGTTGCAGGTTATCATTCAGGCTATGGTGCCAATGTCAGAATTGTCAAAATGATGTACTTTGCATACATCAGATCTTTAGTGGATTATGCTGCACCTCTGCTTGTTTTGATGCCTGAAAGAAAGCTTGGAGGGCTTGAAAAATTGCAGAACGAAGCCTTGAGGATAATCCTTGGGTGCCCTCGTACCACAAAGATACTTAATATGAGAAAGGAACTTAATATTCTGAGCGTTGTTGATCGTGTTACTGAAATTAACTGTCAAATTGGTATAAAAATGCTTAGGCTAACTCATCCTAATCCTTGCACAGAAGCCCTCCAGAATTTCTTTATTGAAGATCAGCATTGTTCCAAATGGATAACAAAAACTGGAACTCAACTCAGAATGTATGGGGTTCATGATTTGTACCAAGAGAAACAACAACGGCACTTTCCTGCACCGTGGGAGGTTACACCCTTTCCAGTTTTAATCCCTCCCTTTCCACCCAAGAAGCAAATTAGAGATCAGCCCAAGCTTCGTCTTGAGGCAAAGCTCAACGCCTTAAGCCATATTGATGCTCTGTCCACAGAGCATTCTCTCTCTCAAATTATATACACTGATGGTTCCCTACACCGCACCACGGGTGCAGCTGGAAGTGCAGTTGTCCTGACAATGGGCGATGGCCTATACTTTGAGTGGGGAGTCCGTATAAACAACTGGGCCTCTACCCTTCAGACTGAACTATTTGCCTTGATCCTTGCACTGAAATGTGTACAAGTCTCAAAACTTGATACATTAATTGTAAGTGACTCCTTATCATCCTTAAATGCTCTCAACTCTTTAAGACATAACTGTAACATGCTCGTGTCCGAAGCTAGACACAAATACAACAAAATTATTAAGGATGGTAACAGAGTCCATTTCATGTGGTCTCCATCCCATGTTGGCCTCCGAATGCATGATAGAGCTCATAAGTTAGCCAAAGAATCTGCCTTTAAAGGAGCCGTTGAGTGTAACCTTGGATTGTCAATGAGCAATCTAAGAGCAGCAGTACACCGAGAACTTCAACAAGATCTTGTAGATCTGAGGCAAAGTGAAATTGACACCAGTAATTCCATCTATCATCATACTATCATGCAAGAGGAGCCACACATCTATGGATCATCCAATAAAATCAGCAGTCTTCTAGATGTTGCTACTGCTCGGCTTAGACTCGGTTACAAGTATCTCTGGGAATTCTCATTATCTGCTGATGTAGACCTGACCAAATGTAAACTGTGTCAACAAAATTATTCGCACACCCTCCGTCACTATGTGATGGAGTGCGAAAAGATACGTGAATTTAGAGACAATTCTATAACCAATGTTCCAGCGATGTGTCAATATTTCATTCAAAATGATCTGCTACCAGAAATTTTAGCCAAATTTCCCCAGTTTGCTAACTGTAGGTAGTAACTAAGTGATTGTAACCTATCCACCGCTGCCCACTGGATGGGGGGCGGTGTGCAGGACAAACATATAAATTTTGACACTAGCTCTCCACATATGTCAGTTGCTTAATTTAGAACCTGTACTTGAGGTCGATCTCGAACCCATTGTTGATGTGATGACTTATATTGAATTTTGTAACTAGCTCATCAAGATTATAACTTGCTTAGCTAAATGAATTGTTGGGTTCAGTCCCTGAGCCCATTATGTGCCTCTGTAACCCTTTCCACTACCGCCCACAATGTCGGAAAATCCGACACCATTTAATATATCATACAGACAGATAATAATTGCTGCTGTATTACCAACAAGTAACGTATAGAAAACGTAACTTGTAGTGGAATTACCGTCTAAAGAAAACGGGATATCATCACCACATACTATTATAATTCACCAGCTATTCTGCTGGGAATTATTCTTAAATACATTAGTCTTTGGACTTTACCATCATAAAACATCTCATATAAATTAACTTAATTATCAATATTAAAGTAGAGTAAATGTGACCCTTCTATCACTTTCTGAAATCTGGACAATGTAAGCCAGGCGCAGAGGAGGAAGGAGGGCAGCCATTGTTGATACTAGACCAGAGGCTCACAGGGAGCAAATTCGGCTCCTGTTAAATTTACTTGGACGTAGTGTTATGGAAACCAAAGGTGTACCATTTTCAACACGCTGTCATCAAATCAAGTTAAGTGTTCTTTCCGAAACCCATTATCTATCATTAGTGGCCATTAATGTCATTGGGTAGGGTTAGCCGATTAGAGCACGATATAGCCTCAAACTAAAGGTAATTAAGCCAGGTCTTCATTGTTCCATGTACAGTTTTCTCTGAAATACCTGTCATATACTAGGTTTCTGGCTTCACAGTTAGCGCCCTTTTGACAGGTCAAGACGAGGAAGCAAGGCTTTGTGCATCAGTTACTGGGTGATGGAAGCTACCTCAAAGAGGATAATTTGGTGTCTACACCCTAGTTATATCTGGTGGACTAACCTGCTGTACTATAAGATAAGGAACCTCTTCAATGTATGTAGTCTATTACTGTAGTTTGATTGGCTGCATATATATTCAATTAATATAAACCCCCCCCCCCTAATGTGTAGAGGATCGATTTGTGAGATTATGAGATTATTGCAGAAATACAGTCCACTTATCATTATACAAATTGCTATCGAAGTATATAAATTAACGTAAATATAAATTCATATAAATTAAATAAATATAAATCTCACAGGTCGGTTCCCACACACAAGACGGGTATGGGGTGCATAATAAATGAACTAAACTAACACGTATCTGCACCACCATGTGGGTCCCCATTCTCCCAGTCTATCTTTCCATGGTTGAAATCGCCCATGATTAAGAGTCTTGAGCCATTCCTGCAGGCAACTGAAGCTGCTCTCTCTATTATATTAATGGTTGCCGTGTTGTTCCTATCAAACTCCTGTCTAGGTCTACTGTCATTTAGGGGAGGGTTGTAAATGACTGCCACTATTATCTTTGGTCCACCCATTGTTATTATAGTTCCTGTTATGTAGTCTCTGAACCCGTCACAGCCAGGAATTTCCATGTATGTATGAGAGTGTGTACATGTGTATACAACATTAATAATTTCGCAACTAGCGTCAAAATTGTTATTTGCTTAGCTAAACGAACTAGAGAGTTCAGTTCCTGAACCAATTATGTGCCTCTGTAATTCTTTACACCACCGCCCACGGGATGGGTATGGGGTGCATAATAAAGAAAGAAATTGAATTGTACACTGGCTTTGTATATGTGTATATATATATATATATATATATATATATATATATATATATATATATATATATATATATATATATATATATATATATATATATATATATATATATATATATATATATATATATATATATATATATGCTATTAGGACAATATCCAATTCTGGCCCCAGACATCACTCGGTACCCCTACTCAAATCTCTGAATATGTTAGACATTAAGTCACTGCACATTCTCTCATGTGTATTATACATATATAAAACGCTAAACTATAATGCCAATCCTGATCTCAAAAGCTTCATAGAAGGTTGTAACAGAACCCATGAGCACCACACCAGAAATAAATACAGTTTTGATATTCCTAGAGTACGACTTAATCAAACCAGAAATGCTCTACAAATCAAGGGGCCCAGAATGTGGAATGACCTTCCCAACCATGTTAAAGACTGTACCTCTCTCAACCAGTTTAAGTTAAAAACGAAGCTATACCTAATAAATTCCCTGTAACCTACCTTACCCCTCTATTGTCAACCCATGTATGTTTTTTGTTTTTTTTTTGTTTTTCAAATCAACGCTGTTTGAATGTAATTTTCTGTAATAATTTGTAATTGTATTTGTGCTGCTTTTTCAACAATGTTCCCCCCTCTTTTACCTCTATTTTTATTTGTACTCAACGCATTTTTTTCTTTTTACCCATTAGTTTTAAGCTTTAGTCATTAGTGTTTTTTCCTGCCCGAAACGCTTTGCGTAATTAGTGGCTTTAGGCATTGTATGTACTAGCTCTATCTATAAAGCCAACAAACTTTGTAAAATCTCTTTATGTATGTACCTTTACCTAAATAAATATTATTATTATTATTATATATATATATATATATATATATATATATATATATATATATATATATATATATATATATATATATATATATATAAATAAGGCACAACTCTCCTAAACACGAGAGTGAAGTATACAACTTTAGAACACTTTCCCACCAGGAGACTCGAACCCTAGCCAGCACAGAAGCCTTCCAGCAACTGGCATAACAGGTACGCCTTAACCCGCTCCACCACCTGCTCAGACCCTTAAAAGAGATGGTAATTTCGGAGTATTTAAATACACCAAAGATCACCACCTCCCAAGAGCACTAGAGCAAGTGAGGGGTCATTTATACGTTTATTTCATCAAGTCCCTGTTAATATGGGAAGACACAGTGTCTATGCTTAAGGCACAACTCTCCTAAACACGAGAGTGAAGTATACAACTTAAGAACACTTTCCCACCAGGAGACTCGAACCCTAGCCAGCACAGAAGCCTTCCAGCAACTGGCATAACAGGTACGCCTTAACCCGCTCCACCACCTGCTCAGACCCTTAAAAGAGATGGTAATTTCGGAGTATTTAAATACACCAAAGATCACCACCTCCCAAGAGCACTAGAGCAAGTGAGGGGTCATTTATACGTTTATTTCATCAAGTCCCTGTTAATATGGGAAGACACAGTGTCTATTGGGAGCTCTTGGGCTAGTGCCCAAGAGCTAGTGCTCTTGGGAGGTGGTGATCTTTGGTGTATTTAAATACTCCGAAATTACTATCTCTTTTAAGGGTCTGAGCAGGTGGTGGAGCGGGTTAAGGCGTACCTGTTATGCCAGTTGCTGGAAGGCTTCTGTGCTGGCTAGGGTTCGAGTCTCCTGGTGGGAAAGTGTTCTAAAGTTGTATACTTCACTCTCATGTTTAGGAGAGTTGTGCCTTAAGCATAGACACTGTGTCTTCCCATATTAACAGGGACTTGATGAAATAAACGTATAAATGACCCCTCAATTGCTCTAGTGCTCTTGGGAGGTGGTGATCTTTGGTGTATTTAAATACTCCGAAATTGCCATCTCTTTTAAGGGTCTGAGCAGGTGGTGGAGCGGGTTAAGGCGTACCTGTTATGCCAGTTGCTGGAAGGCTTCTGTGCTGGCTAGGGTTCAACCACATTCAACCACAGCTCAGAATGGAAGCAAGTCGACGAAGAACTCTGTAGGGTAAGGCAGGTCCTAGTCAATAACGGCTTCTCCAATGGTTTCATCGAAGACATCATAAGAAGGAAAGTGAAAAGCCATGCAACCTCCGAAGAGACAACTAACACAACACCTATACCCCCTATTAGACTATTTTACAGGAACTTCTTTTCCACAGCTCATAAAACAGCGGAAAGGGTCCTGAAAGATATTGTTAATAGAAACGTTATCCCTACAGACAAAAATCAGAGGATACAACTGACGATTTACTATAAAACCAGAAAAACGGCCAGCCTACTCATGAGAAACTCTCCAGACACAAAACAGAACGCTTTAAAAGAGACTAACGTCGTCTATGCCTTCAAATGCCCACTTGGGGACTGTAAGCTCCAAAAAACCCAGTATATAGGCAAGACAACAACATCTCTTTCTAGGCGTTTAACGATGCATAAACAACAGGGCTCCATTAAGGAACATATAATCTCTTCCCATAACCAAACCATCGCCAGAGAAATCCTAGTAAACAACACAGAAATCATCGATAGATACAGCGATAGCAGGCGGCTTGACGTTTGCGAGGCACTACACATCAAGAAGTCAACACCAGCAATCAACAGCCAATTATTGCACAACTATATTCTACCCACCTCAAGACTCCGCTCCAATATAGAAGCATCAAGAAATATGGACCAATAGGCTTTCTACAAACACTTCTATTCAATACCCATTGTTTCTGTTCTGTCTTGTGTTGATACTTTTAATACCCTATTAATATCCCCTAGTGTTCTGTCTTGTGTTAATGCCACATCACCCTTCCCACCTCACTCAAATGTAATGCCACATCACCCTTCCCACCTCACTCAAAATGTAGATATAAAATCAGGGAAACGCAAGTTCTAATCAGTTGTGTATTTGTGAAGTCTTTGAAAATGTAATAAGTTTTACGAAACGCGCCCGTGTCGCGTCAGACTAGAAATAAAAATGAATTTTGGAGAAGTGATTTTTGATTTACCTCCAACAGTGAAGCGTAATGTACGAAAGATTGAGGTGTGAGTTTTCATTCGCATATAGTCCTGGGGACCATTCAGGCTTGTTCGCATTTGTGTTCCTCACGTGTGCCCCAAAGAATGAGGTGATTTGGTGAAATGCTATGCCCAAGATTACCATCCGAGTTGCCGTCGGGGAAGTGGCTCAAATAGCCTCGGCTATCACTTCCTTTTGACGGCCGTGATGGTCAAGCGGATTAAGGCGCCCTGTAGTTACCAGTTGCGTTGCTTCTGGGAGTATGGGTTCGAGTCACTTCTGGGGTGTGAGTTTTCATTCGCATATAGTCCTGGGGACCATTCAGGCTTGTTCGCATTTGTGTTCCTCACGTGTGCCCCAAAGAATGAGGTGATTTGGTGAAATGCTATGCCCAAGATTACCATCCGAGTTGCCGTCGGGGAAGTGGCTCAAATAGCCTCGGCTATCACTTCCTTTTGACGGCCGTGATGGTCAAGCGGATTAAGGCGCCCTGTAGTTACCAGTTGCGTTGCTTCTGGGAGTATGGGTTCGAGTCACTTCTGGGGTGTGAGTTTTCATTCGCATATAGTCCTGGGGACCATTCAGGCTTGTTCGCATTTGTGTTCCTCACGTGTGCCCCAAAGAATGAGGTGATTTGGTGAAATGCTATGCCCAAGATTACCATCCGAGTTGCCGTCGGGGAAGTGGCTCAAATAGCCTCGGCTATCACTTCCTTTTGACGGCCGTGATGGTCAAGCGGATTAAGGCGCCCTGTAGTTACCAGTTGCGTTGCTTCTGGGAGTATGGGTTCGAGTCACTTCTGGGGTGTGAGTTTTCATTCGCATATAGTCCTGGGGACCATTCAGGCTTGTTCGCATTTGTGTTCCTCACGTGTGCCCCAAAGAATGAGGTGATTTGGTGAAATGCTATGCCCAAGATTACCATCCGAGTTGCCGTCGGGGAAGTGGCTCAAATAGCCTCGGCTATCACTTCCTTTTGACGGCCGTGATGGTCAAGCGGATTAAGGCGCCCTGTAGTTACCAGTTGCGTTGCTTCTGGGAGTATGGGTTCGAGTCACTTCTGGGGTGTGAGTTTTCATTCGCATATAGTCCTGGGGACCATTCAGGCTTGTTCGCATTTGTGTTCCTCACGTGTGCCCCAAAGAATGAGGTGATTTGGTGAAATGCTATGCCCAAGATTACCATCCGAGTTGCCGTCGGGGAAGTGGCTCAAATAGCCTCGGCTATCACTTCCTTTTGACGGCCGTGATGGTCAAGCGGATTAAGGCGCCCTGTAGTTACCAGTTGCGTTGCTTCTGGGAGTATGGGTTCGAGTCACTTCTGGGGTGTGAGTTTTCATTCGCATATAGTCCTGGGGACCATTCAGGCTTGTTCGCATTTGTGTTCCTCACGTGTGCCCCAAAGAATGAGGTGATTTGGTGAAATGCTATGCCCAAGATTACCATCCGAGTTGCCGTCGGGGAAGTGGCTCAAATAGCCTCGGCTATCACTTCCTTTTGACGGCCATGATGGTCAAGCGGATTAAGGCGCCCTGTAGTTACCAGTTGCGTTGCTTCTGGGAGTATGGGTTCGAGTCACTTCTGGGGTGTGAGTTTTCATTCGCATATAGTCCTGGGGACCATTCAGGCTTGTTCGCATTTGTGTTCCTCACGTGTGCCCCAAAGAATGAGGTGATTTGGTGAAATGCTATGCCCAAGATTACCATCCGAGTTGCCGTCGGGGAAGTGGCTCAAATAGCCTCGGCTATCACTTCCTTTTGACGGCCGTGATGGTCAAGCGGATTAAGGCGCCCTGTAGTTACCAGTTGCGTTGCTTCTGGGAGTATGGGTTCGAGTCACTTCTGGGGTGTGAGTTTTCATTCACATATAGTCCTGGGGACCATTCAGGCTTGTTCGCATTTGTGTTCCTCACGTGTGCCCCAAAGAATGAGGTGATTTGGTGAAATGCTATGCCCAAGATTACCATCCGAGTTGCCGTCGGGGAAGTGGCTCAAATAGCCTCGGCTATCACTTCCTTTTGACGGCCGTGATGGTCGAGCGGATTAAGGCGCCCTGTAGTTACCAGTTGCGTTACTTCTGGGAGTATGGGTTCGAGTCACTTCTGGGGTGTGAGTTTTCATTCGCATATAGTCCTGGGGACCATTCAGGCTTGTTCGCATTTGTGTTCCTCACGTGTGCCCCAAAGAATGAGGTGATTTGGTGAAATGCTATGCCCAAGATTACCATCCGAGTTGCCGTCGGGGAAGTGGCTCAAATAGCCTCGGCTATCACTTCCTTTTGACGGCCGTGATGGTCAAGCGGATTAAGGCGCCCTGTAGTTACCAGTTGCGTTGCTTCTGGGAGTATGGGTTCTAGTCACTTCTGGGGTGTGAGTTTTCATTCGCATATAGTCCTGGGGACCATTCAGGCTTGTTCGCATTTGTGTTCCTCACGTGTGCCCCAAAGAATGAGGTGATTTGGTGAAATGCTATGCCCAAGATTACCATCCGAGTTGCCGTCGGGGAAGTGGCTCAAATAGCCTCGGCTATCACTTCCTTTTGACGGCCGTGATGGTCAAGCGGATTAAGGCGCCCTGTAGTTACCAGTTGCGTTACTTCTGGGAGTATGGGTTCGAGTCACTTCTGGGGTGTGAGTTTTCATTCGCATATAGTCCTGGGGACCATTCAGGCTTGTTCGCATTTGTGTTCCTCACGTGTGCCCCAAAGAATGAGGTGATTTGGTGAAATGCTATGCCCAAGATTACCATCCGAGTTGCCGTCGGGGAAGTGGCTCAAATTAGCCTCGGCTATCACTTCCTTTTGACGGCCGTGATGGTCAAGCGGATTAAGGCGCCCTGTAGTTACCAGTTGCGTTGCTTCTGGGAGTATGGGTTCGAGTCACTTCTGGGGTGTGAGTTTTCATTCGCATATAGTCCTGGGGACCATTCAGGCTTGTTCGCATTTGTGTTCCTCACGTGTGCCCCAAAGAATGAGGTGATTTGGTGAAATGCTATGCCCAAGATTACCATCCGAGTTGCCGTCGGGGAAGTGGCTCAAATAGCCTCGGCTATCACTTCCTTTTGACGGCCGTGATGGTCAAGCGGATTAAGGCGCCCTGTAGTTACCAGTTGCGTTGCTTCTGGGAGTATGGGTTCGAGTCACTTCTGGGGTGTGAGTTTTCATTCGCATATAGTCCTGGGGACCATTCAGGCTTGTTCGCATTTGTGTTCCTCACGTGTGCCCCAAAGAATGAGGTGATTTGGTGAAATGCTATGCCCAAGATTACCATCCGAGTTGCCGTCGGGGAAGTGGCTCAAATAGCCTCGGCTATCACTTCCTTTTGACGGCCGTGATGGTCAAGCGGATTAAGGCGCCCTGTAGTTACCAGTTGCGTTGCTTCTGGGAGTATGGGTTCGAGTCACTTCTGGGGTGTGAGTTTTCATTCGCATATAGTCCTGGGGACCATTCAGGCTTGTTCGCATTTGTGTTCCTCACGTGTGCCCCAAAGAATGAGGTGATTTGGTGAAATGCTATGCCCAAGATTACCATCCGAGTTGCCGTCGGGGAAGTGGCTCAAATAGCCTCGGCTATCACTTCCTTTTGACGGCCGTGATGGTCAAGCGGATTAAGGCGCCCTGTAGTTACCAGTTGCGTTGCTTCTGGGAGTATGGGTTCGAGTCACTTCTGGGGTGTGAGTTTTCATTCGCATATAGTCCTGGGGACCATTCAGGCTTGTTCGCATTTGTGTTCCTCACGTGTGCCCCAAAGAATGAGGTGATTTGGTGAAATGCTATGCCCAAGATTACCATCCGAGTTGCCGTCGGGGAAGTGGCTCAAATAGCCTCGGCTATCACTTCCTTTTGACGGCCGTGATGGTCAAGCGGATTAAGGCGCCCTGTAGTTACCAGTTGCGTTGCTTCTGGGAGTATGGGTTCGAGTCACTTCTGGGGTGTGAGTTTTCATTCGCATATAGTCCTGGGGACCATTCAGGCTTGTTCGCATTTGTGTTCCTCACGTGTGCCCCAAAGAATGAGGTGATTTGGTGAAATGCTATGCCCAAGATTACCATCCGAGTTGCCGTCGGGGAAGTGGCTCAAATAGCCTCGGCTATCACTTCCTTTTGACGACCGTGATGGTCAAGCGGATTAAGGCGCCCTGTAGTTACCAGTTGCGTTGCTTCTGGGAGTATGGGTTCGAGTCACTTCTGGGGTGTGAGTTTTCATTCGCATATAGTCCTGGGGACCATTCAGGCTTGTTCGCATTTGTGTTCCTCACGTGTGCCCCAAAGAATGAGGTGATTTGGTGAAATGCTATGCCCAAGATTACCATCCGAGTTGCCGTCGGGGAAGTGGCTCAAATAGCCTCGGCTATCACTTCCTTTTGACGGCCGTGATGGTCAAGCGGATTAAGGCGCCCTGTAGTTACCAGTTGCGTTGCTTCTGGGAGTATGGGTTCGAGTCACTTCTGGGGTGTGAGTTTTCATTCGCATATAGTCCTGGGGACCATTCAGGCTTGTTCGCATTTGTGTTCCTCACGTGTGCCCCAAAGAATGAGGTGATTTGGTGAAATGCTATGCCCAAGATTACCATCCGAGTTGCCGTCGGGGAAGTGGCTCAAATAGCCTCGGCTATCACTTCCTTTTGACGGCCGTGATGGTCAAGCGGATTAAGGCGCCCTGTAGTTACCAGTTGCGTTGCTTCTGGGAGTATGGGTTCGAGTCACTTCTGGGGTGTGAGTTTTCATTCGCATATAGTCCTGGGGACCATTCAGGCTTGTTCGCATTTGTGTTCCTCACGTGTGCCCCAAAGAATGAGGTGATTTGGTGAAATGCTATGCCCAAGATTACCATCCGAGTTGCCGTCGGGGAAGTGGCTCAAATAGCCTCGGCTATCACTTCCTTTTGACGGCCGTGATGGTCAAGCGGATTAAGGCGCCCTGTAGTTACCAGTTGCGTTGCTTCTGGGAGTATGGGTTCGAGTCACTTCTGGGGTGTGAGTTTTCATTCGCATATAGTCCTGGGGACCATTCAGGCTTGTTCGCATTTGTGTTCCTCACGTGTGCCCCAAAGAATGAGGTGATTTGGTGAAATGCTATGCCCAAGATTACCATCCGAGTTGCCGTCGGGGAAGTGGCTCAAATAGACTCGGCTATCACTTCCTTTTGACGGCCGTGATGGTCAAGCGGATTAAGGCGCCCTGTAGTTACCAGTTGCGTTGCTTCTGGGAGTATGGGTTCGAGTCACTTCTGGGGTGTGAGTTTTCATTCGCATATAGTCCTGGGGACCATTCAGGCTTGTTCGCATTTGTGTTCCTCACGTGTGCCCCAAAGAATGAGGTGATTTGGTGAAATGCTATGCCCAAGATTACCATCCGAGTTGCCGTCGGGGAAGTGGCTCAAATAGCCTCGGCTATCACTTCCTTTTGACGGCCGTGATGGTCAAGCGGATTAAGGCGCCCTGTAGTTACCAGTTGCGTTGCTTCTGGGAGTATGGGTTCGAGTCACTTCTGGGGTGTGAGTTTTCATTCGCATATAGTCCTGGGGACCATTCAGGCTTGTTCGCATTTGTGTTCCTCACGTGTGCCCCAAAGAATGAGGTGATTTGGTGAAATGCTATGCCCAAGATTACCATCCGAGTTGCCGTCGGGGAAGTGGCTCAAATAGCCTCGGCTATCACTTCCTTTTGACGGCCGTGATGGTCAAGCGGATTAAGGCGCCCTGTAGTTACCAGTTGCGTTGCTTCTGGGAGTATGGGTTCGAGTCACTTCTGGGGTGTGAGTTTTCATTCGCATATAGTCCTGGGGACCATTCAGGCTTGTTCGCATTTGTGTTCCTCACGTGTGCCCCAAAGAATGAGGTGATTTGGTGAAATGCTATGCCCAAGATTACCATCCGAGTTGCCGTCGGGGAAGTGGCTCAAATAGCCTCGGCTATCACTTCCTTTTGACGGCCGTGATGGTCAAGCGGATTAAGGCGCCCTGTAGTTACCAGTTGCGTTGCTTCTGGGAGTATGGGTTCGAGTCACTTCTGGGGTGTGAGTTTTCATTCGCATATAGTCCTGGGGACCATTCAGGCTTGTTCGCATTTGTGTTCCTCACGTGTGCCCCAAAGAATGAGGTGATTTGGTGAAATGCTATGCCCAAGATTACCATCCGAGTTGCCGTCGGGGAAGTGGCTCAAATAGCCTCGGCTATCACTTCCTTTTGACGGCCGTGATGGTCAAGCGGATTAAGGCGCCCTGTAGTTACCAGTTGCGTTGCTTCTGGGAGTATGGGTTCGAGTCACTTCTGGGGTGTGAGTTTTCATTCGCATATAGTCCTGGGGACCATTCAGGCTTGTTCGCATTTGTGTTCCTCACGTGTGCCCCAAAGAATGAGGTGATTTGGTGAAATGCTATGCCCAAGATTACCATCCGAGTTGCCGTCGGGGAAGTGGCTCAAATAGCCTCGGCTATCACTTCCTTTTGACGGCCGTGATGGTCAAGCGGATTAAGGCGCCCTGTAGTTACCAGTTGCGTTGCTTCTGGGAGTATGGGTTCGAGTCACTTCTGGGGTGTGAGTTTTCATTCGCATATAGTCCTGGGGACCATTCAGGCTTGTTCGCATTTGTGTTCCTCACGTGTGCCCCAAAGAATGAGGTGATTTGGTGAAATGCTATGCCCAAGATTACCATCCGAGTTGCCGTCGGGGAAGTGGCTCAAATAGCCTCGGCTATCACTTCCTTTTGACGGCCGTGA